>NC_139232.1:6106675-6706675 GCF_977018435.1 Lepisma saccharinum
ACACAGGCTCGGTTAACTCCAAGGCACTGGAGGGGCCAGGAGATACGTATAACGAAAATATGGCGGGCACAACTTTTTTACGTGTGTGTGGTTTAATTATTTCTCGGCTAAAGGGCGTGTCGGGATTGTTTTTGCATCATATCATATTTCCCGAAGTATTATCTTGTTCACCAGCCTGGCCGTGTGGTGGTAATTTGAGAGAAATTTCCCTCGCCTCGGGGAATATTTGAAGCAATTATAAATAAAAGGGGATCTCAAGTTGGTAAAAATGTAAGAAAAAACAGGATTAACACCAAGCAAGCATTTTGACACAGGTTATTTCTGTACCTTGGTTGTTTCTTGCAAGGAGACCATTAATATGTAATAGATCTTAGAATTGTGTCTGCGTACTCGATTCTTTCGTTTGCGTTTCTGTTATTTAGCGTCAGTTTTCTGTCGCTTGTGACTAATCGTGACAATGAAGATGATTGGCTATAAGCTGAAAGCTAAGACGGGACACCTACAAGAATACCCATGTCCAGACTGAGACACGAACCCTGGAACTTCGGGGGTGAGATCGAACGTCGACCGCTTAACACGGTCGGAACTTCTGTTCTTTTTGGAGGGGGCGGTTGCAGCCACTGTTAAATATCCATGCACATTTTTTTTTACCGAATATAGCCATTGTGACAGGTCAACAAAATATTTTTTAAAAAATATAATTCAAGTCTGTTTTTTTCACTACGAAGTGAATGTAAACAAAAGCACGTGTTCCAGAGAAACCCAATGTAGCCCTATTGGTGGTAGTAGTTCCTCCTTAGGCCTCTTGCACCCTGATAGATAGTCCATTTAATGCCATCTCAAAACTAGAGTTATATAGCATTGTACTGTCCAAAGCACGTCTTATCCTTCCTTATGAATTAATAACCATCCATTAGTAAAGCACCTACGATGATAATCATGTAACGAGTGCACTCACGGTCCCCGAAATGACGTGTCAATCATACCCCGGCATGGGGCCAAACGTCGTTATGTGTACGGGAAACCGGTCATGACTCTTACGGTCCAGTTATCAAGTTCGGTACTGAGACGGTCGTTTATTGCCGTGCTATTGCGAGGCGGAGATAAATACCTTGAAATGTTACACTGTTTTGTTTACCTTTGATATGTAGATTCGAACAATCATAACACACTAATAGCATAATATCTGGTACCTGAAAAACGTCAAATAACAACACTGACGAATGGTAAAAAGTGAATATATATTGTAACAACAAAAAAATATTGCAATCAACAACTGTTTACAAAGCCTCCTCAAACTCTCCCTCATTCACTCTCTTTCACACACTTGAGGTATTTTTACATGTGCAGTATAGATACAAATCATGGATCTCATTAACATATCATTCCTCTTTAGTTTTAAACCTTAATGTGAATTTAGGGCATTTGTCTGCCAGCTCCTGTGCTCTTTTAAATTAACTTAAGTGCCAGCCCTCGGAAAGTGGTTAACTAAGACAATTGGGTCGGCGTGGTTAAATCTTTCGTTCGAATGAACGTATGCATCCAGTCGTAAGCACGAAATTTAACAAGTTTCTCGGACGGGGGTAATACACATAAGCCTCTCTCGTCCAATGAGAACAACTACACAATTACATAGTGATGCAAAAACTTAATTGGCTCCAGCTGCCGGAATACACAAATCAATCGTCGGCGCGAGCAAAAATTACATCAAAAATCACTATGCAACAAATAATACTAATTCATGCGCACGACCTTGCAATATAAAATTACGCTTTCCACAATTAAAAAGGACTCATCAGTCAAGTATTGACAAATTAAATGGCGCGACGGGGCGGTCGGTTACACAAAAAATGGAGCACACTTTGACAATTTACACTACATATTAAAGAAATGAAATGGAGCTTCTAACTCTGAATGCAGACAATTAAATTAGAACATCTGAACATGAAATAACCCTTTTTTATAACAATATCAAAAAATTATCAGACACGGGGGTTAGGTTCGGGGTTCCTGAGTCACTTTGCAAACAAGTGAGACTTCGGCGTTAACAGTACGGTGTTGATACTAACGATGCACGTTTACATGGACATAGACCCTCTGAAGAATACTGTACCGGACTCTGCTACATTGCGTGGTCATTCATCTCTCCTGGACGCGGGACTTGCACACGGTTCCTTTGTGGCGAAATTGTTCTCCGAGGTCGGTCGCGACGAAGAATAATTGCGACGATATGGTGTACTTGCACCTCCTCAGTACTTCGGGCGTTCCTCTTGTCACTAGCGTCGGGTGTACGTGGTCACGCGCCGGTCCGGAATCTTTCTAGCGTCGGGCATCAATTGGACGTCGATCTGCAATCATCTCTCTCTGGTAACGGGCTTCGATCGGGCGTCGTTCTGGAGTCGTCCTTCCCTCTCTCTCTCTCTGGTAACGGGCTTCAGTTGGAACGTCGATCTGGAAACGTCCTTCGGGCTTTAAGCAGTGGTTGGTTTTGGCGTCGTCTGGCTGGCTTCTGCATCGTTGCGGGTGCCGGGGAGGCGACCTCCCCCCTTCTCTATCTTCTTTAGCCCTCCATTGTTATGTAGTCCACGCTTGGCAAAAACTAATCACCGCGTAATCTTCACCAAAATAAAGCGCACACTGGTAACCCTCTATCTGCAACTCGCTCACGGTACATAAGAAAACGAAGTCCACGGACACAAAACAATAATCACGCGAGAGTGTAGCGCGGAGATGCTCTCTCTATGAAATCCGGGTAAAAACTGTGTCTGGAATGATAGTACCGCATATTTATAAGAGATTCAAATTCGTCCGTTGAATGGCACGCTCAAGTAGCTTGGCTTCGCTTTCTGAGGGGATGGAAATGACCTCTCTCCATTGTCTTGAAACGCGGTCACCGAGGCGTCTTCGATCCTTGTAGGCTTTGGCTCCAGCTGATTTTCCTGGTCATCCGTGAAAAATGGGTTTGCTCACCCGCTGTTACTTCAAGCCCGGTAGCGACGAAAATAATCCTTTCTTTTTTCCGTGTTGGTGCAAATATGTCATTTTCTAAGCGGCGGCTGTCACTCAGGAAAAACCCGTCTCCCAACTCCCGACGTCTGGCTCGGATACAAATTTATCCACAAAATAAAGAACCTCACACTTTTATATTTGAACATAAAATGAATCAATAAACAATAATAATTTAAATCGAACAGCGTTTCACATGTCACTAGATACCGTGACATTCATTCATTCAATTTAACAAAATTCCCGCTACTTATCTGCCACTCAGTGTTGTGCAGTGTTTATAGTCTTGAAGCACTGGACTAGACAGTGCTTCAAGACATGATTTCGACTGCCAGTGACTAACGTGTGAATCTCTAGATTACACACGCGTGGATGTACGGGTTATTTTTTAAGTAAGGCCCGTTTTGCAATAAAAACGAAGTAAGTAAATGTCTTTTTAAAAAAAAACATTTATTTTCTGAATTTACATACACTTCTCTATTTTTATACATAATTTCGTTTCAAGTTTAAACATTTATCGCAACAAACTACGAGTTTTTGGATACCCACCTCATAGAACTCTACCGCCTGTGATGATACACAGTTACTCACGGTCGTTTTCACTTCTTCATCAGTGTCTAAACGCTTGCCGCCCAGGAAGGTCTGCAGATGGCGGAAGACGTGGTAGTCGCTAGGCGCAAGGACTGGACTGTATGGCGGATTGTCAACACATCATTGCTGGTCAAAGTGAAAGCAAAACAGACACTTTCAAAGCGCACGATTATGGCAACTGTGTTTTGGGATAGGCAGGGTGTTTTGTTAGTGGACTTTTTGCCGCAAGGAACAACAATTAACTCAGCTTCCTACTGTGAGACCCTAAGAAAACTTCGTCGATCAATCCAGAACTAACGGCGTGGAATGCAGTCAGCCGATGTCGTACTCATTCCGCAGATAGCACATAAGCTTGTGGCAAGCTTGCGATAGCTTCCTTTTAGCTTGTCAAAGCAAGCTTATATGGCAAGCTGGACGTAAGCCTGATGCATGTGATAACTAGCAGGATAGGATGCATTTTTTAAAAAATAAAACAATACAGACACCCATTTAATATAACAACAGAGATACTTACTAAACATAAAAAATAGTGACAAAATAAAATAAAACCGAAATACAGTGAATGATTTCCAGTGTGAATAAAGCACCAAAGCTTTTATTTCATGTAGCTTACACTAGATGGCAGTGCGACTCAAATGTATATCAAACAAGTTTTAGTAACATAAATAAGGGTAACTTTGATTGTAGTTAGTAAAGAAATGTGTTTCATTACCCTTCGAAAGATGTGTGAATATTGAAGTTGCAACAAAGATCAGAAAATAAAATGTGGTGAATATAAGTGAAACTCCCATGATAAATATATTTATCCCAGACTATATAATCAGCAGCTAAGTACTGCAAAGAAAAATTGATTACCAGTGTATAGTTTGGGATTGATTAGTTCGTGGAAGTCTTCAGCCTAACTATTGCCTATTTTGGGGAGCATCAAAAAGTTTTATAAGCTGCAAAGAGAAAATGTGATATTACAAACATGGTTGTTTGTTGTTAATTAGCCCCAATTGTTTCTAGTTTTGCTGTTATGCATATGTGTGTATACAATGTCATGTTTAGACAGAGATATATATATATAAATTTAGCTGAAGAACACATTATGGCTTACTTCGAGCATTGCATTCTGTAAGCTTACAGCTAGTTACGAAAAGCTTGATGTAAGCATGCCTTGGCAAGCTTGCTGCAACTTCCAATTGTGGTAACTAGATTGCTTAATGCAAGCTTGCATCCAGCTAATAGCTTGCCATGGCAAGCTTGCATCCAGCTAATAGCTTGCCATGGCAAGCTTGCTGCTAGCTACTTAGCTTGCCATGGTAAGCTTGCTTCATGCTTGCAGCAAGTTGTCTGTGCTATCTGGGTCATGACAATGCAAGGCCACATGCTGCGGCTCAAACTCAAGATCTAATCTATGCTTTTGGCTTGGAGGTATTCGATCATCCGCCATACAGTCCAGACCTTGCGCCTAGCGACTACCACCTCTTCCGCCATCTGAAGACCTTTCTGGGCGGCAAGCGTTTAGACACTGATGAAGAAGTGAAAACGACCGTGAGTAACTGGCTATCGTCACAGGCGGCAGAGTTCTATGAGGAGGGTATCCAAAAACTCGTAGTTCGTTACGATAAATGTTTAAATCGGCAAGGAAATAAGGTATAAGGTGAAATAAGGTGTATGTAAATTCAGAAAATAAATGTTTTTTTAAAAAAAAACAATTACTTACTTCGTTTTTATTGCAAAACGGACTTTACTTAAAAAAATAACACTCGTATATACTACAAACACACACACACACACACACACACACATATACTATCAAGTTCATGAGTTTTATCTAGAACGGTAAAATCAACTCACTACAAAAACTTTCTTCTTTTAGGTTTTGGAAGCACAGTACAGACACTAAAATATGACCGTTGACATAAGAATAACATACTTTGCATGAGAGTGATCGATTGAAAATAACTTTCGCAAATATTAACATCGAATGGTACCTTTTATCAAAATGGGACACATAAAATTGAAAAGTTAGAGAATACTACTTTTCACCTTCAAATAGCTAATGTTCAAAATAATTTGAAAAAGTAAAGTGCTCTATATTTAATTTCAGAAGTACAGTCACGGACACTTCTGAGTTGTAACAATGCCCAGATGTGTCCGTGACTGTACAAAGAAACAGTGACTCTTGAACTTAATTTTTGATCCACGAAACTATTTCGAATATCTAGGCGACAGCAAACCACTCGAAGATTCACGCCAATACTCTAGAAAGAATGCTAAGCAGATGTAATTCTTCAGATTTTTTAATATCTTTGTGGTTTTCGAAAGAGAGATATTCGAAAATAGCTGCCCTGTCGTCGGCCAAAGATCCAGACGAGCCTTGCCTTTTAAATTTTTAAACCTGGTTATTGGTGGGGGGAGAGGGCAAGTGCCTCCCTTTGCCCCCGCCTAGTTATGCCTATGACTGGGGAAACTACGGAGAATGGAAGCTTCAGAAAGTTTCGAAAACCAGTGAACTAGATTAACAGCTTGTGAAGCGAAGTGAAGTTTCCACTCTCCGTCACAATGGAGGCAGCACATGGAAGATCTGCTCCCGATGACCTTGCCACAAGACTCAAGGTCATCCCTTTTTGCTTCCTGTGACACGCCCGCCCCTCCCGCCGTGACCTCTAGCATCCCACGAAAGCGATTTGGGTTGTAACCGCGACCTCCACTCGTCCGTGGCCCTCAAGAGCATCGAAAATTGGCTTCCGTTGCCAGACGGGATTTGGAGGGAAATTTGCCTTGGCAGAGGGAAAGTTTGAAGCAAATTGAATCAAATGGGAGTGAAATTTCTCAAAAGTTTCAGTAATGTAGATTAAATAGGCGAGAGCCCTACAAAATGACTATTTCCTTCAGTTTCTTCTTCTTCTTCATTGGCTTTCCCAAAGAAGAATCCCATTGGCTGTTGCTTTTCAATACCTTCTTGGTTTCTTGGTACCTCCCAGAAAATAAAATTTATTTCTCTCCACGTGCCGCGAAATTGTTATTTAATGAAATTGCACTATAGCAGAAACCATTTTAAACCGGAAAATAACATTAGTAAAACAGTTGACTAAATAGTGTTAAAAACAATACAAAACAAAATAACACCAAAATTAAACAGTGCCCAATAGCATTACTTATGCACAATTTTTCTAGGTTGATCATAAAACATGAAAGGTATCTATTAAGTTTGAGATGTTAAACTGATTCGGTAGCCTATGGAATAATGAACGTTGTATAAGTGATAGTCTGGGAGTTGCAGTGTGGAAAGCTTCCTTGTTCCGTGTTTTATGTCAAGGAACTCTGAGGGGAAACTTTGTGAAGTAGGCTGCTACATCTTATACTCCATTGATGATCTTGCATAGTAATTTCATACATCTAATGTATCTATGAGATTCAGGGTTTTCATAATATCTAAATTTTCGAGCAGATCTCTCTTAGGTACGTGACTCAGGGCTGGTACTCTCTATCGAACGATGGAGAGGAAATATCTGAACCGACCTTCGTGGCAAAGTGGTTATCCCACCGCGCTGCAATGTCAGGGGTTCTCGGCCTTGACATGGCTGTTCTTTGTGAGTATCCCTTCATCAACTTCATCATATCATCACTCATGCTCATCTTCGCGATTAGCTAAATGTGGCAGAAAAGCGAAGTAAATTGAACCAAATCAATGAAAGAAAAAACTGAGAACACTGTCGATCCTGGAGGTATGAGAATGAACAGCCATGTTGCAGATGGGTGAACAGTATTTTAGAATGAAGGACACAAGTGTTGAAGGAAATGGATAGTGCTCTCGGGCCATTGATTTCGATTATTTATTTATCGATTTGGAAGGCGAAGTTAAGGCGCAAGCCATTTCTTTTACTCAACCATCTACTTGAGATCTTACGAATTGATTACAATAGCTAATTGTTTGCTAAGTATTTAAAAACTAAAAACATTAAAATACAAAAGAAAAGAAAAAACACGAAAAAATAACATACACTGTAAGAAAAGTGAAAAATATTATGTAAAACATACCAATGCACACACACACACACACACACAATCACACCGTGGCGGAGTGGTTAGCACATCGCGCTACGACGCCAGGAGTCCCGGGTTCGATATTTGTGAGTGTCCGTTCATTAATTTCATCACATCATCACTCATTACCATCTTCGCAAATTAGCCAAAAATGGCACAAAAGCGCAGTAAAATACAGCAAATCAATCAAATAAACAAACATACATAATCTGTACAGTAGACCTACCATGTGTATTGCTTTGATTCATTGATTAATATTGAATGTGAATTAAATAAATAATCTGCACATGTAGCAATGGCAGGGAATTTTTCTGTACAAAACGGATTTCCTTTGCTTCGTGAGGGGGAAATTAGACGAAAACCGTCTGCTATCAGTTGAGCGAACATGACATAAAATCGGCGAACCTTGAATCGGGTGAGTCCGACATTGTGGTCACCCGTCGCTGCAGTTCTACATGGCCTCTCGAGTTTTCAGCCGCCGTGGCTTCTTTCCCGAACGTCACGGCCAATTTCCCATCCGATCACTTCGATCCCTCCCCCCTCCCCGTAATATGTGACACGACTCCATGTACTTTCCCATCCCGTCGGTCAGCCGTGCAGATCTATTATGCTCTCGGTCGCAGGGCTTGTCCTAACCTTTCTTTGTTCTCCGCTGTGTCCCTTCTTTTTTCCGCGGAAAAGGAAAAATCTTTTTCTTCTTTCGGATCGCACGAGGGGGAAATCCGAGATGTATCGGTGGCGACGGAGGGAAGATAAAAAAGTGCATCCAATATGCCCCATGCAGCTCCATTTTCCCACAGCGACTATCCATGCGAGATGGACGCCGGATCTGTGGGTTGGCGTGTGATTTCTCTGCATTTGCACGCAGAGAAATCTCATCATGTCACTGTAGACCAGGATCACCCAAATGCTTGTATATTCAGAGTCAGAAGCCTCACTACTCGAGTCAGACTCTATAGATTAGGCAGGTTCTCCTTTCCGACCTCCGTGGCGGAGTGGTTAGCACAGCGCGCTGTGTTCGAATCCCGGTCTGGACATGGGTGTAATCACGTCATCAATCATCCTCATCGTCGCGATTAGCCAAAAGTAGCACAACAGCGACGCTAAATAACAAAAACCTAATTAAATTGGATAAGTTCTTAGTCATTGATGCTTGCAGATTCGGTAATATGCTTATTTTGTGTTAAAAATCCCGTTACTTTGGTTCCAAAAGTAACGCGAAACAGTTACTTTATCATAAAATAAGGGCCAGTGGTGCAGGGTAGTTTTTGATTTGCGAGGTACAAATTTCAAACCTCGATATATAGCCTGCCTCTCCTCATTAAAGAAGAAATTTCACAGGAAAATACAAATACAATCGTTTTATATTGATCTATTTCAAAATAACATTACTACGGTGACTATTTTCGTTGCACACACTCTATCAGTCACTGGATATGAATTTGAACCAACTCTCCCCGGATCCAATCTTTAAGTTCATTGAGGGTGCTGGGAGTAGGTTGAAAGACTTTCTCCTTTCAATTAGCACCGAAGAAAATAATCACACGCGAACAGTTCCGGTGATCTGGTGGGCCAAGGAATATCCCCGTTGTTGCTCTTGCAATACGCCTTTACAGATAATAAACGGTGTGTCCCGTTCTACGATTCCATCATAACTAAATGGTAAAACAGGGGTTGCAATGGCGGTAGTCACGCGTTACTTTTGACGCCACAACTATATCCAGTGTTGCAAAATCGCCGATTCATTGCTGCATATCTCTATATTAAAAAAATGTATGTATGTGTGTATGCTTGTTCAGCAATAAATCTCGAACGCCTGGAGCGATTTCAACCAAATTTGCAACCTGGAAATAAATGTTATGGGGGTAAGACACCCCTGGCACCTATAGGGGTGGGATGGGAAGGGGTGACATGTAAAAATAATCGAGAACCACCTATATTAAATTCCACACAAACAGACATCTGTGACTGTATGCAATCCGCACAACGAAAGTGTTTCTCGGGTTGTCTAACATTCAGGCTGTGTTGCGAATGGAATCCATAGTTTTCGTGACACTCCCAATGTGGTTCAACTCCAGGTTCATCACATATCGACATGGGGGGGGGGGGGTGAAAAATAAAATGCCACAAATGACCTAAATTAGTTTCAAATGCATAGTTTTCGGAGTCGCTAAGGTAATTGGTGACATTCACGATCACATTTAAAATTAGTTACATTTTACACTATAGTTAGAATTATCCTGTCTAATACAAGATTGGGATAAATAAATACCCGGGCAACGTTGGCCAATCAGCTAGTGTATATACTCGTATATGTGGGGGGGGGGGGGGGTGGAGTGTTTGTGTTATCACAAAACTTTCAATTTTTGAAATGAAATTTCAACAAACTTGTACAGCCAATAAAAAAATAACGTTCACAAAATAATTTAGATTTTCTTTCATTTTTAAAACATTTATGGGTATTTTGAGGACCGTTTTTAACATGTTTCTAAAATATGTACCATTCAGAAACAGTTGAGCTCTACGCTCTATTCCATCATTTTGCACTAATTTAAAATAGTTTCTACTTCCTAACCATGTTTCATAGGAGCTCAGATCCAGTAAGTTAACTAGTAGCACAATGTTTATTGAATGTTATTGGATCTTTAGCATATGGGGACATGAAACCTTTTGCAATTTGCTCCTAAAAACAAAAATTTTCGAACGACAGCCTTGCTTGGTGCATCAATTTATTAATTTTATTTAACTTAGCATTTTCCCCACTTTTTTGGCTAATCGCGACGATGGGTATGAATGGCGACCAGATGAAATTGATGAACGGGCAATCACAAACATATATGGACGACACAACACAATCCCCACAGATTATACTGGCTGCGAATCCGGGCGCCAGATCCTCGTTGGCCTAACGAAAGTATCTTGCATGTGTCAAATAATCCCAGAGGAGAAAGGAGCACGATTGAGATCAAAGAATTTAAGGGGGTACTTTAAACTCTCCAAAAAGGACATTTAACTGTTTAAACAAGTAGCAGTGCGTTTTTCCCAAATGCAACTTTAAGTTTAAAACCAGACAAAGCATGTTTCCTTTTGACATATAGATCATTCAGCTCTGAATTTATCAAAGAATCTCAAAGTAACAAAGTACCGTTTCAATTACTCTTGCAATTTCAGTAGCGCGGTAGGTACAACACAAAGGCCGAAAAGGTAAAGCGTTACTTCGGACGATTGACACAGACGGACGAACGGACAGACAGTGGCGCAGGAACATTTTTCATTTGGGGGGGTACAAAATTCAGCCTCTCATATATATATGTCCAATCAAGTGTCGCAATAATAATAATTAGGATAATTATATTTAATTAAATTAATATATTAATTAATTAAATATGTATATTAATTAAAATTGTATTGTTATTATTACATGAATAGGTAAAAGATAGTAAAATAATAGAAATATAACAGCAAGTATTCATTATCTAGCTTACGTGTAGTTAAGATCGCCAAGATTTGCACAAAAACAACTGCCCTGGCAAGGAATTTAATGTCAGATAGAAAAAGAATTGAATATTTATTGAATAACAAAAAAGAAGTTAGATCCAATTAACGAAAAGTAAAGTTTCTGATTAATATTTTATGGATATTATCATTAGTAGTGTGCATAAATCTTTGGAATCCTTCAAAGCCGTATGAGCCAAATTCCTTGCCATCCAATAAGTTTCAGCAGATAAAACCATCGAGTATACAGGGTGCAGCAGAAATAACTCCCGGATTTCATTCGTGAATAAAAAAGCAACGATAAATGTTATGCAAAATTTTATTTCACAGTTGGAAAGAACAAGGATTACCATTTTGTTTCCCATATGTACCGAGACAACTCCATGAACTTCTTTGAGGAAGACGGCACTCAGTTAATGTAACGTCTGACCGTTATGTATGGATGTTACGCAACTTCCTGCAGCCGCAATCGAACGAACGTGGCAAATTGGCTGTGTGGTTCCAACAGGATGGTGCCACAGCAGGCGTATCGATGAACGTGCTACGTGAAATGTTTCCAGGGCGTCTGATCTCATTTCGAAGTCACCTTCCATGGCCAACTCGTTCCCCCGAGCTCGCACCCTGCAACTTCTTTCTGTGGGAGTACCTGCAGGCTAAAGTTTACCAAGGAAGGCCGAGGACAGCCAATGATCTGAAAGATGGTATCAGACAGGAAAGAGCGGCAATACCGACCAGACATGACTAGGAGGGTAATGCAGAATTTCAGGGCGAGACTTCAGAAATGCGTACACCGTGCAGATCGGCATTTGGACGATATCATTTTAAAACAAAGTCAACTATGTCACCTAAAATTGTGACTTGTGGCAATTTTGTAAAAAATAATTGGAACATTTTGTTCTTTGCAAATGTGCAATAAAATGGTAAACCTTGTTCTTTCCAACTGTGCAATAAAGTTTTGCATAACATCTATCGTTGCTTTGTTATTCACAAATGAAATCCGGGAGATATTTCTGCCGCACCCTAACGTTTAATTGTTACGCTGTTCAAGCATGGTATTAGCATTGATGAAAATTGAGTATAACAAATGCTAAACAATTATATTTTGATAAATTACTTTTACTACTTGGTAAGTCTTTTGGGGGGGAAGGAGTCCGGACCCCCTGGACCCCCACAAAAACGTCCTTGATACCTAGGTATAATGTGAAGCCATGAGAAATATTCTCTTTTAGAACAGCACACACGAATGTCCTGTTATTTAATGCAAAATATGCATAAATATTTTTCATTGTTTTTGTTAGAATTTAAGTTTAAGAAAACAAACAAAAAAAAACAGATTTTAAAATCAGATAACAATTCTGAAACATATAAGGCTAAGCTCTGGACCTCATTCTGGGCTTATTTGGATTTCACGGAACAGAAAATCAGGAGTGAGGGGGATCTTGAGCCACCCCAACCAGGAATAATCATCTCCCACCCACTGGATATAGAAACTATATTATATAGAGTTCCACTTCAGTTCCGTTCATTCTAATTTTAAAAGTCCCATAGCTACGCATAAAAATATCTTTAAATAATTTATGGCAGGTGTGTACCATATCCAATGCCTTTTAGAAGCCATGTATTTGGTATTTTTTCAGACATCTATAGGGTGTTGTATTAAAAAAGAAAAAAAATGAGTTCAGATGGTTCCCAATCAACTCGTAAGAAGTCTAACTTTGAAATTGTTACGTTCCTAGTAACTTTCCTCACCCTTTACTCCTATAGCCGGGAGCATTGAGGCTCTAAGGGTCTACACTGAAACCTATCTTCAGGGTAGGTGGAGAACAAATCCAACCAACGTCGTGAAGATTTAATGAAATGTTTATTTACTGCTTGAATACTTACAGCCAGTGGTTAGGTAATTCATAACTGGAACTTGGAGATCAATTGTTAATAGATAATTTCAAACTTACTGGAAAGGTCAAACTAGGGTAGCCCAAACCTAGGTTTTACAGAAGAGCGGCATACACCTATTCACTTCTTCCTAGACTTGGAGTTATCACCCGAGATTGCCAATTTAGGTTTTACAGAAGAGCGGCTTGCACCTATTCACTTCTTCCTAGACTGACACCAGAACAGACCAAGGTAACTTAATATAAGGTAGCGCCATCCGAAAATTGCCGATCATGCACGAGCGCGTGACGTCTTATGGGAGGATCGGTTATGCTCGGTGCCCCTTCGGTTATGTTCGTTCGGGGCATGGCCGAAGCAAACGGCCGCTATAATTTCTATGCGAGGTTCAAAGAGGGAAAGTGTTTTATTACTTTGAGGAGGGGGAATTATTAATTATCGAAACTTCGGGATGGTATTGAGGCATTCCTTTAATGATTAGTAACATGACTGATTGATTGAGTTGGTGTTTCAACAAGTCCACTTTATGCACAGAAAGGCTAATCGGGACTGGGTTTATAGTTTGGGATCCGAACTACTATGTCCCTCCACCGGGTATAGAACCCAGGATTCCTTGATTACAAGGCAACGACGCTACCATTGCGCCATCGGGGAGGCACTAGTAGTAACATAATTGAAAACTCGCAAACGTATTGTTAAAATCCATACTTTTCAAACTTTCTGATCGATGTGTTACAAAGATAGTTGCGCATGTTCTCATTTATCATGTGTTAATTCTATAATCATAGTAGGCCTATACTATAATTTTAACATGCTAAAGAAGAATTGCATGAATGAAAGAGTTAAAAAAGAAATGATCGTTTCATATATTTATTTTGTTTATTTGTTTCACCGCTTTTCTGCCACTTTGGGCTAATCGCGAAGATAAGATAGTAAAATGTCACGTAATTGCCTTCTAACGACAGTAAAGGAAATTACACTTCTTGAATAAAATGTATATTCCTGTTTTATAACATTATGCACACGATATTGAGCATTGTATGAAATAAATATAATGCCCATTAATGAAGTTTTACTACTTCGTTCAATTTAATATTTCACAAATATAATGTGGATGATTTTGTACCTTTCTACTCAGTGTAAACAATGGAAGTCATACTCTACTTTAATGGAAAAATTTTCTTTAAAACAGTAAGCTCTTCGTGGTGTAGTTGACGAACTATATACTTGTGCCACGAGCTCGGAATATAGAATAGTTTTTCCTGGTTATAGACGTCTAAAATGTATTTGGAAATGTAATAGGAAAATCCAAGACAAAGTCCAAAAATGAAATTTTACTATTTAACGATTCATACCCTTGTACAGTCCTTCATTGTGATTTCTTGTAACTTATTTGCTATATTTTCATTTATGCTTCAGATATATTATCTTAACCTGTTCTAAATGTCACATGTACAAGGGAGAAATATAATTATCAACATTATTAACCTAATGTCAGTGAACATCAAGTTAAATCTAATTAATGATTATCAATTAAATGGAAAAGTTAATAGAAAAACTATTCTCTGAAGAATTAATTATGTCCTTTGAATTCGTAATTTGGCCCAAGTTTAGATTGCAGGGTGATAATCTCTTCATTACACACAAAATCGCATGACAAGATTTCGGTACATGTGTACTATATGTCTGTATGTATGCCAGAAGTAGATTGCCGTTGTCATGTTAGGGACTTCATGAAATTTCTACATCTCACGCCCTATCCTCAAAGGCATTATTACTGTTTGATTTTTACCATTACCTGGCTTGTCCACCGCAAAGGAATATAAATTATATGGAATTGAAAACAAAAAAATGCAGTAATAGTGGCAACATTCTCCTGACTATACGTGAGCTTACCGTGTTGTCCTTTGCATCTCGGTTTGGCTTTGCTTAATATTATCAATGAGCTAAATATTCTGTCTGTTCGTAAATCCCTTTATGTACGGTTGAATTAGTATGTTAGGTGAATTAGGTTTGGTGTTCTTAGCATCCAGTTTCGAGTAGGTTCGGCTAGTTAAGGGTGTTGCATTCGTATTTGTACACTTTCGCTCTTCGCTTGCACGTACACGTATTATAGCTTTTAATATGCAAAACGATTTCACACAACTGTAAGTTATCAGCACGGTAACTTGTACAACCTCACTTTGATATCGAAAATTAACATTTTATGGAAATTACAAACTAGACTTGCGTTTTCAAGGTTTGGGGTTTTATTTACAACACAAATTTTGTAACACGAAATTCCAATCTTACACTCTACTTCCTCATCCTGCTGTACGTAAAATTTCCGAAAATATGGAACTCAGAGACCCGAACATAATTAATACGAAATTAAATAAAACAAACTTTTAAACAAATTATTAGTGTAATGTGCTTTACAATTAGAGAGAGTTCACACATATTTCATCAATTGCAAAACATCACCTAATATACCTGGCCGATATATTAAGAGTAAACGCTTTGCTTATATGATCTTTAGTCCATAGGGATTTCGTTTTTCCGTGTACTAAGTATTGTATTTGAGTGTCACTGAACACTTTCCCCAAGATATTCGTGAGTTTTCTTGTTACATTGTCGGTTAGGTTATGTTGAAGATTTCGAACTTGTTTAGTTTTTTTGGTTAAAGCAAGTTGCAAGAGCTTGTTCTTAATCTTTAACTTATTAATTTCTTTATGTAAACGTGTGTTGTTCTTCTGTAAGCGATGAAAAGTGTTTTCCAACAACGAAACATTGCTAGCAGTTTCTGTACCTACGTCTATTTTTCTTTTTTTCGGCGACATAGTATTTAGCTTATTTAAGGAACGTTTCCTTATTTCACAAATTTCGTAGCGTACATCTCCACAGTCTTTATCAGCACATCCTAAAAATGATTCATGTTTTGAAGAGGAAGGTTCAGGAGAATTTGCTACACCACATTCTCTATTATTTTGCACCGAAGTAATATGGTGTAATTTTAGCGATGGCACTGCAGTTGGCTTCTGTACTTCCTTCGTTGGCAAACACAGAAGTTCTGCTCTTAGATCTCGCACATAGTCTTCTTTACAAAAATGGGCACTGCACTCTCTCGCATTTTTAATATTAATATTATGTTCTCGATCACAAGCACGAATCCACTGTTTACTTACAAGATTATCACCTGGAAATCTATGATATTTTATATCACTTCCTTTAGTTTTTTGGTTATAATTCTCACACCTTGTTACTGCACAATTAGGCATGATTATAGGTGGAATGAACAAAACAATCACATTTCAAGAGAAATAATACAATAAAAATATATCTAATGCGAGAAAATCAATAACCTGCTTGTTCCGATTTTTGCGACGTGTTAGTAGCTAAATGTACCCCGCACCAAACTTACTGCACATAGCAACGAGCACCGTCAAACCCGATCCTCCCAGATGACGTAATGCATACGTACTTCACATAGCAACGAGCACCCCCTGAGAACAGACCTCCTTACCAAGGTTATTAGAAGTAAGGTTGGGCCAATCCGTTGTTTACTCGAAATGACGAAACGACGGTAAGAAGTGAATTTATCCATGAAATGAATTCCAAATCTATGCGCTAGTGTTGCACTATGCAGATAGGAAAACCATACCAAAAAACTGAAAACACGAAATCGAGTACACAAATGAGCATTTCCACCCATTTACATTTTGTGGCTTCATACAAATTGAAAATAAATATCGATAGGTACTTATTGTTATGCGGGACAGAATATTATTGATCGGAACGGGAATTTTTTTAAATCCTGACATTCGGGACGGGAAATATTCGCAATTTCTCGACTAGTCGGGAAATTTTCGGGACGGGAAATTTCCGAAATTTTCCGAGGCACTGAAAATTTCAAATTTTACACGTCATTTTCACCTTAATTGATTGTCTTTGCATTTCTGGAATGAAAACTAACAATTTCCGATAAGTTCCAGGCACTTGCAATGTAGAAAAGAAAAGAATTAATACCGTTTTAAAATGACCATTCGGTATTTCCCGACTGCTCGGTATCCAGAAAAGTAGGGAAGTCATTTGCTGGAGTCGGGATAGGGACGGAATTTTTCTTTCCGATCCCGGTCCCGACTTTTCTAGATAGCGCACACCACTTGTTATTATTATTTATTACAAGATACATCTTCCAAGTACGTTGAACATAATGTACTGTGCATACCAGAAAAGAAAAGTTCAAATGAGCATTTATGTACGCTATATTTACACTAGGCTATGCACTTGTATTTTTTTCTTCAGTGCACAACATGTTTCCGCGAATATATCAAAGTCTGCCTAACATGAAATGTAATATTGTACAACTTTGCTTTCACGCAAACTTGGCATAAAGTAATATTTCATTCTCACAGGCAGTGGCGTGCCCAAGGGGGAGTTGGTGGGGGTTGTAACCCTTCCCGTTGGCCCAGTATTCCTAAAAAGAAAGAACGTCAAATGTAGGAAAAGATGGTAAAATGAGGGATGACTACTAAAAATAGTGTACGTAACCTCAACCTTTCGAAAATCCTGGGCACGCCACTGCAGTCTCAGGTCAACATGCAAGGGCAGATTTTTTCCACCTTTCGATGTGTAGTCTTTAATTTCTGCAGTAGAAACCAAGTGTGGCTTCTTACCGATGTGTAAAATGATTAATACGACAACTTTCGTGTCGGTATTTTATAAGCACAAAATATATACGAAGTTTTGTTCAAAGCTAAGTTGGTTACTGCGAAGCCGTAATTAGATTTTGATAAGCTGTAGGAGTTTAGCTTAATGCTTTAATTTTTGCTTTGTAACTTGGTCATAAAGTACAATTGTATTTTTTAATATAGCTTATACGTTCTATGAAATAAATGTTAATGTGTCTGTAATGGTCTTACATAGTAGTATACATTTTTAAGAATAATTCAGTGAATTGAATACGTTGCCACAAATATTAAAAATACTATTACTAATTTGTATAATACATTTTAAACTTATGCTCTATAGAATCCTTAAAAATATCACCAGTATTTTTTTCATATAATCAAAAGAACATCACGTTATGAATCTCCTGTATGTGATTGAAGAGTAATCAAACAAACGCCAAATTATCTATTGTTCCATTGGCCGTTAAGGAACAAACACAGACACGCCCTATTTAACAGACCGCACAGAGCCAAGATACCATTTCCTGTATCATACACTCCCTCTTATCGTCTCCCTCCCCTCGTACAATGGGGATATTATATAGTTTTGCCAGTCAGAGTAGTATTTAATTTTAAAATTTGTGTGTATATGCAAGTTTGTGATCAGTGTTACAGTTCAGTGAAGTGAAGTATAGTATTGCGATAACTATATGACCACAACTACTACTACGTATTCAATTCTATGGTACTCCTCCACAATTCCCAGTGTTGTACACCTTCTTGACCAAGACTGGCACACACCCGGCGGTGAGGGTCACGAAGAAGAAGAAGAAGAATTACAAACGCTGTCTTGACTTTTTTATATTGTTTAATCAGCACTATAGTAACATCTGGAAACTATTGTCATTTGTGATCTGATTTTGTACCGTGTTCTCAGTCCTCAGTATAAAATGAAAAATGCCTTCGTGCGCAATAGTAGGATGCAGAAATTACAGTGCCAAAACAAAAGGCATTATATACCACGTTTTTCCAAAGGATTCTTCCGTCACCGAGCTTTGGATTCGTGTTTGTGGAAACTCTAACGTGAATCATGCGAATGCTAGAATCTGCAGTGCGCATTTCTGCCCACAAGATTATGTACGTGATCTGAAAAGCGAACTTTTAGGTTTACATCGGAGAAAGATTCTTAAGCAAGATGCAGTACCAACGATGAATTTGGTACCACCTGATGAAATTATTTCATTTACTAAAGTTGACAATTCCAACTTTGTGCCCATACATGGAGGAATCATGAGTGAGAAAAAAAAGCAAACAAGAGATAAAGAAATACAGGTAAATGAACATAGCTCGTTGATACAAAAAGCATTAGAAACTAGAATCAGAAACCTAGAAATAAAAAACAGGCGGTTGAAAAATCAAGTTGATCAACTTACAAGACAAACAAGGCGATTGAGGCAAACTCTAAGAAAGAAAAGTAATGAAATCAAGCAAAGTAAAATAAACGTCAAAGAAACTGCAACTAAAACATTGACAAATATATTTACGGAAGCACAGGTTGACTATCTTGTTAATGGAAAGAAGAATGTTTGCTGGAAAAAGGACGACATAAGCCGAGCCCTAACGTTGAGATGCATTTCCAAAAGATGCTATAGTTATTTGAGGTCCAAAATGCACATGCCATTACCAGCATTATCGACTCTTAAGAGGTGGGTCTCGCGTTCTTTCCATTGTAATACTGGGTTTTTACACGATGTATTAACATTAATGAAGAATCAAGCATTTCAACTAGGGAAAAATGAAATATTAAGTGTTTTGTGCTTTGATGAGATGAACATTGACTCTCGAAGGTCGTATGATCAAGAGGAAGATAAGGTATATGGCCCTTACAGTCAAGTGCAAGTAATTATGGCACGTGGTTTGATAAGTAATTGGAAACAACCAATATATTATAACTTTGATGTGCAGATGACAGGATCATTGCTAAAGAGTGCAATTACAGAGGTGCACGATGTTGGATTTAAAGTGGTAGCTGTAGTTTGTGACTTGGGAGGCAAAAACTCTAAAGTGTGGAACGATTTGGCAGTAACATACATGAATCCTTGCTTTACGAATCCCACAGAACCAAACTCACGAGTGTGGGTTTTTTCGGATATACCACACATGATGAAGCTGCTCCGAAACCACTTTGTAGATAATGGTTTAACTCTATCTGGAGGGAAGCATATCGGTAGGGAAATCATTGAACGGCTTTTAACTATCGATTGTGGAGAAATAAAGCTGTGCCCTAAATTGACACAGTATCACCTATCTGTGTCAGGAAGAGAACGACAGCGTGTATCCCTTGCTTGCCAGTTATTTTCGAAACATACTGCAGAAGCAATTAGCTACACAATTCCCGAAGAACAAGAGACTGCAAATTTCTTTCACCTGGTCAACGATGCATTCGACATAATGAATAGCAGAATCCCCCAGAAAGCTGACGCTTCTGTAGGAAGTGCTTTCGGACTTGAATATCAGGCTCAGGATGAAGTGCTAAAAAAATTCTACAACACGTGTCAGCATATGAAAGTAGGTAAATCCTTGTCACTTCTACCCTTCCAGAAAGGATTCATGACATCCATTCGCTCCCTCTTGGGTCTATACAATGATATGAAAAGTTGTAGTATAGATTATTTATTAACATCACGGTTAAATCAGGATTGTCTGGAAAATTTGTTTTCACAAGTCAGGGCAATCGGAAGGACACACGACAACCCTCTCCCTGTCGACTTCAAAAACCGCCTTCGACTTCTTATTATGAGCAGGAATGTAGGGAGTATAATCCTGGAAAATACTTCGCCTGTTACGATGGAGTGCAACAATAACTCAGACTACTTTACTTCCCAACTTTTCACAGGCCTGGTTCCTGAAATGGCACAGGTCCTCTCTGTGATTGAGAGTGACGAAACAGAAATTCGCGATGTTACTGTGAACAATTTAACCCTAGAGTGCGTACCTTTCCCAGTCGTTGAAAGTGAGTGTTGCGAGGAAGGCTTGCGATATTTGGCAGGCTACGTAGCTTTCCGATGCCGAACAGTAGATAAAACTCTTGGGCATCCTACTGGCGAGGTTCTACAGATCTCACCACGTAATTTTTCTACCAGTGGTTGGATCGAGAAAATATCACGAGGCGGTTTGATCGTTCCATCAGAAAAATGGCTGGAGAAAGTGAAGGAATTCGAAGTTATCTTTGGTACTATGCACGGTAGAACAGTAGCTAAAGGACGGGGAATAATCAAAACACTGGCCAAAGCGTTAGCAGACAAGAGCCCCGAACTTGATCCTTGTGTTATAAAGGTGTACGCACGGACAAGAACCTTTATCCGTATTAGGCATTTAAACGTCGCAGATAAAGCTAAGAGATGCAAAGCGTACCACCGGAAGAAAGCAAGGAAATGGATAGCTTCTACGCGTTCCACTGACCTTGACGTGCTCTCTCTTGGACCTCAATGCAAGAAGCCGCACTTGGTTTCTGCTCCAGAAATTAAAGACTCCACATTAAAAGGTGGAAAGAGTGTGACATTGCACGGTAACCTGAGAGAATGAACTATTTTTTTGAGCCAGATGTGACTGATATTATTGTTGAACAATAAATGAGAAGAGAGAAGTTGTTATGTTTGGTTCCGAAAGTTCAAAGTTCTCATCTTTGCCCTACCTACCAGAAGTGACCCGGGTAAGGTCGGCGTGTTTACATAACACCTATAAATACTGCAGATCTTCGATACGTTATATTTTTTAGATTTAATTTCCAATCAAAGTTGTATTTTTGCTGTTTAAGTTGTGTTATGTTAATTTACGTTGTGATATTTCTTTAGTTTAGAGTGAGTGAGTGATTCTAACATTTTGTGTGCATCACATAAGGACAAAACACAGGACAGCACAAACACAGTCCTACGAGGATTATACGGGCTTTAGGTCCAGACACCAGAGCCTCGTTAGTCTGCAAAATGCAGTCCAAGATGTACTCCGTGGACGTTGGGTTGTTGAATTGGGTGTACTAACCTATAGTCTAGTTATATCTATTAATTAGTAAAAACAATAATACTTTAAGAAAGTTAAGAAGTAATTTAGTGTATTTTGTAATGGAAAATGTGACACAAATAATCTTCTATAAAACAAATGTTACATTAACAAGCTCTTTACTGTGGTTCTAAATTTATACGCATTTTTATTCATGAAGAGATAGATAATAGTAGGCAAATTGTCCATCGCTATTTTCATCTTTTTTGTTCTACATCCTGTGTTGTTTTAAAAAATGGAAAGCGGGTGTTTACCTCTGCTTATTTCAATTTGTAATCACCAGATTGGGGAAAACAGACTGGAGGAAAATGGTGATGGGGAAATTCGCCTACCATTTCTTTGCCATTGGTGTACAATTCTCTCTCGCTTTTCCCTACATATTCACATAAAGCAATAAAAATACAAACTGTTAACTTTTCATTCCATTTTGGTTATTTATTAAACGGTACGTGTTTGTATTTATATTTGATAAATTTACTTTGCTCTTCCGGCCATTTAAGTCAATTGAGATGATGAAGAAGTGATAAAATAGATGAATGGAAAATCACAGTTCCCCTTACTTATAAGAGCGACCACAAGAAAATGAACCTTCCTCCTCTTTCGTTCAACTCGGGCTACAAGAGAGCATGCTCCACTCTCCCCCTTCCCTCCACACTGGAGTACGGTGCACAGGAGTCGCGAGTCTGCGCAGGTTTCTCTGCTTGTGGTTCCACTATAATAGCGTAACGAATATAATATAAAATTGTACACTGACCTCACTTACTTCTCCGGCAGTTTGTTTCTTTATACATCATATTTGGAGAAGATACAATCATATACAATTCAATCTATAGTTGTACGTACACTGTATATAACACACCTGGATGTACAGGGTCAAGAAAAACAAAGAAATGAGCATAATTTTCTCTTCGGAGAAGATGTTGAACCTAAACCAAAAAAAAAAGAAACTCAAATAATGAATTCGACAATGTAAATTGATGAGATTTAGTAAATCATTTGATGAAGTGAACTAATTCTGAGTGGACTAGTCGCAAATGACATAATCAGCTCAGATCCTATTACTTCTTCATGGTATGTGACGTAAAGTTCCCGCCCAACCGTTTGACGGCGTTAGTGGCTATCGCATCTCCTTTTCCACAGCCTGTAGTACACATCCTCATCTAGACATTGTTCTTGTTCTGGTGTTTAATATCTGCATACTGCAACACTGTCGTTTTGTCATTTCACGTGACTTCACATTGAAGTGATGCATTCACTTGGCCGGTCGCACGTCATCGAAAGCAAAAACTTCAACCGTTACCATGGTTTTGGGCCAGGGCTGCTCCTTACGGACCAAACTCCTTCGTATTTATACCCAAAGTTCCAGCCTCGAACACCTGTCTTTAGGTAATTTCTTATTACAATACTCTAAATTACAACAGAAAGATATTTGAAAAATACATAGTTTGGCAATTAATAATTTACAAAGAAAGTTTACATATTCATTTGAGTTAACAATTATTTCTTTAACGTTGATAAAATCTTACATTTTGGAAATATACAAATTTAAATGTTCCGCCATTATTTAATGACAATTAGGTTAGTTCATCAAACATGGATAATCTTTGATTGGCAAATCTATATTTACATCATAATAAATGCCCGTTGTCTTAAGCGAGCTGTCTTCATTTGATAGTTACAGAAAGGTGAATACATTAGTTCAACAACGCCTTGATTGGCGCGTTCATATTTGAGTCACAACATGTAGTATCACGGACATTAACAATGGACTTGAGGTAACACTATATCAAGTTTTCTTTTAACACGGAATTGCAAAGTTACAAAATAAGCAAGGTCGTAACAAAATATTTGTGAAAAATATGACAAATCATTTATTTGTAATATAATTAGCTGTACCTAATGACGCTCTTCAAGTACTGAAAGTAATATCATTCGGTTCATTTACAAAACCGAAATCCTTCAGCTCTCGGAAGTAGCAAGGAAAGCCATACCCTCAAAAGTTTATTCTTTCTTTTCAATTTTCGGTGGACAATGTGAAGAGCCGGCCAAGGTTTATTTTCGTATGTAGTGATATTAAATGCAGATACATGCGTGTGTTTTAGGATGACATGTCAATTTCTCGTTTATGTGAAAATGTAAACTTTAATGTAAGCAGAAGCATGTGCGCGTCACAGTTAAAGATTTTCCCATCTACAAAGAAAATCCAAAACACATTCCCACCTCGCCGTACTCCGTGGCGGACGGGTTAGCATAGCGCGCTATGACGCCTGAGGGTCCCAGGTTCGAATCCTGGCCTGCCCATGGGTGTTATTTTTGAGTGTCCATCAATTTCATCATATCATCATCACTCATCCTCATCTTAGCGATTAGCAAAATGTGGCAGAAATGCGAAGTAAAATAAATCAAATCAATCAATCAAATATTCCCATCTTACTCCCAGAGACCTTGTAAATCCAATCCAAAATCTACCAATAAAACCTGCAGTGAGTCTCATTTATCTCGTGCATTCATCTGACTAATGCAATTTTCTTACAATTTGACTTTAGAGTTTAACATAAAATGGCGTTGTGTTTGTGTTGCATTCGATATCACAATTAGATTTTAAGCAATGTATGTCCAATTATAAGTATACCTAATACATAGGTAAAAAATAGTCCCCCCTCTGATAAAATCTCAAATTGCACCCTGTTTAAATGTCTAGGAAAGATTTCATTTCACCTAGGAATGGTATCGCGATGCGATGAGTCGAGAATTGTCACAGCCTCATCTTGTATCCTGTGTGGTGAGGTCCTTCTCGTTCTTGTTTGTGCTTATTTTTCTTTCGGTTTCCACTCTGAAGTTATGAAAACTTATTCCAAATTTACCTCATTCTCAGATACGCTAATCGGCACTCTATTTTTTTTTAAAAAAAATATATCTTAATATATAGGTTTAAGTATAGTTTTCCCAACACCATCTTACAAATTTATGAAAAATATGGGTGAGGTACAGGAGTGCATTGTAACCCCCCCCCCCTCCCCCAGTTGGTCTGTCGTGTCTCGTCTCGTTCGTGTAAGTGTTCCGTTTCGGAAAATTCCATTATAAATATTCAAAAGAAAATGGGGTCAGTCATATACTCTTCTGATGAAGATTTGTATCTTATCTTCGAATCGACGCGACCACTGCTTTATAAATGTGTACCCCCCCCCCCCCTTACGCAAAGCAGCAATCGTCTGCAGCGTAATTGTCTGAGAGTCAATCTGATTCCATCGTTCCACACACATTTTAAACAATTTTCATCTCGTTAAAGAGGTTTCCAAGAATTTAGGTCAATGAACTAACTAGTAGCAAGCACAATGTAGTATAATAAGTTTACAATTAAATGTTCTGAATTTCTGTGGTAAGGACTATAATGCTTAAAATTTATAAACAATAATACATTTTTTATTGGGCGAATTGATAATAGGTAATTTTAACAGTAGCACCTTCCGTCTGCTGTAAAATTACCAAAGGGGGGTACAGGGGGTACAACTCGATTTACGAATTTAGGGGGGTACAACAGTACCCCCTTCAAAAATTTGCGGGGGTACAATGTACCCCTGTACCCCCCCCCCGTTCCTGCGCCACTGCGGACAGATGTACTGATACGGCTGTTGTAAGGGTTCTTGTTTCAGTTTTAGCTGAAATTAGTACTTTAAAAACACAGTAAGAACTACTATATTTCACGGCATAATCGTCACTACCGTATATGGTTCATTCTCTCCAAAAATTTGTTTATAACCTTTAATTGCTTAATCGTCGCATCAACGTGTCAGATAACGAAACCAATGGCAGCGGCGCACAATATTCGGACACAGAAGATTAAGTCGGTACTTCGCACGATTAGTATTTTCATTTTCAAATTTAATTTTTCGAGTATAATGCACAAATTACTAACAACTAATGCGTTAACTTTTTTTAGACCGGAGAAATGTTCACCAAAATTGCTACGAAGAAATTATGAACTATTCAATTTTAAGGTATATTCACGAGCATCCGAATCTTTCACCAAAGACAGTATAGTAATAAATTAGTTTTAAGTACTGGTAACACCGGCATCATTTTTCTTTTTTAAAAAGAAAAAGCTTAACATAATGGTCACACCTCACTTTTTTGCAAAACTAATTGGCAAAAATTCTGCTACAATTATGCGGTGAAATACGGTAAATGAAAATATTATTATTATTCTGAAATGAAACTATACGTTACCCTTTCTCATTGTCAGAATGCCCTCTATTGACGGCTCTAAGCCTCACTCACCTGAACCTGAAAAGTAAAGAAGAAAACAATAGTTATTTTGTCATTTTTCACGTTGAAGCATTCTTTTTTAAAACAACCACTGTAGATAATATACAAGGCACCAGAACTTATGCTACATAGAAATTACCTAAACGTTCTGTAGAGTTAAAATACATATCTAGGGGGTAATATGTACCATGTAATATAACCTAGTGATATGAGAACTTCTTGAATTTGAATTTGAATTTAAAATTTTGGGTGCGTCAGCACTAAGGCTATTTTGCACCCGTCACATTATACGGGGTCCAGCCCCTTATCGTTACACATAACAACTCTAACGTTGCATAACTAAAATCATAAAATATTAAAATCTTCTGACTTCCCTTAAAAGCTGAGGCTGTAAAGAAGCACTCAGCACAAATAAGGACAAAACACAGGACAACACAAACAAAATTATACTGGCCATGAGGCCAGTCGCCAGAGCCTCGTTAGTCTGCAGTCCAGGGTGTACTACGTGGAAGTGAGGTTGACTTTTGGGCGCCTACGTGGAAGGTACCCCTTACACCCCATGATAACTTCTTGGACGCCCTGTACAATGAGGGTGTAATTGAAAAAAAAAACCATCAAAATCCATGTACCGTGCAATGTGCGCTGACAGCATATATAGGGTGTGTATGTTGCAGTAGAGTCCACATTCACTATAACAAACATATAGGCGATGATGTGGCTAGCATCACTCAACACGTAGTTATTGATTAAAATCTGGGTGAACCCTAGAGTCGCTCTGTGCAGAGATTATCGGAAAAATTCACACTTGATATCAGGAACCTCAGAGATCGAGAACGTACCGTCACCGGCAATCAAAATGGGACACCTACATCCTGAAATGTTCACTTCCTTGCAAAGCGTTATGTGTATTGCCTAACTCTACGGCGGTAAGTGGATTTTAAACCAAATATTAAATGACAACTTCTAGCACCGCCTTAGAGCTAGGCAACACACACAACACGGTGCAGGGAAGCGAATATTTATAGGATCTATAGGTGTTCCATTTTTATTGCTGGTGAGTGTACATGTAAACTCAGGAATGAAGGTAAGACAGGGAGTCGATTACACTCTAGTGCAAGGAAGAATCCCCTCCATTCCCCTTGTACGAACATACACGCTCTCCACTATCTCTTGCGAAGGAAGTGTTTGTTGGTGAACGTCCAGGAAATCCTATCTGTACTAAATTATGATTTACAACTGCAGATCCACGTAGCAGTTTCATCTTCTTTTAGGCGGAACTAATTCGTAAGAGCTCCTGCAACATATTCCGGATTGTTATTCATTACACTTCCTTCCTCTTCTCAAGGGACAGAGAGTGGACGAGGAACTTCGCTTCAGAGCCCGGTTCCCACCAAATCAAGTTGACCGAGGAAATTGAGAAGGAGGGGAGTTGCCTCGATTCATGCTACGTTATCAACGGGAGATGTCAATCGTCGTATCAGACGCTGAAGAAGAAATAAGCCCACACGTTGTCCTTTACGATTGAAAGCATTTCACTGGTAAGCAGAATTGTCGACTTGTATTTGTGACATACAGTTGTGTAGAAAATGCGAATAACGCAGTGGTACAAAGCAGAAGGGTGAAAGCAAAATGGAAAAAAGAGTAGTCATGTCAAAATATCAAATATTCTTAACACTAGCTTACCCGAAGGGGGGGAGAGGCTTGTCAGGACCACCTCCTCTATTTTTTTGATTTTTAAACTGTGAATTTGTTATTAAAAAAATGAAAATAAATTACATTGTTCCCCATGGTGTTCTCACTGTATTTGTGTAACTTTTTTTCATAAAAACATAAATGTAATGTACATAGGAGGTAAAATGCACGTGGTGGGCCTATAAGGCGCCATTTTTGAATGCGTGTTATTCGAGACACTCATGCCAGTAAATATTAGATGCGATTATCACAAGAGAGCCAAACTACGCTGAGGGGATAATGTTTGGAAATACAGACAAGGGAGGAAAACGTTTACAGCTGGGGTCTCGAAGTGAAAAATATCTTATATAATAGCGGAATGGGTTGGGTATGGGAAGAGGGAGGAAGGGGGGGCATCTCAACAGAAAATCAAATCAGAGACAGGTTACTCGACATAGACAGACAAGAAATAATAGTAGACTGCCAAACAAAGACCTCAATCAGGGAACAGCTAAGAGTAAGAGAATGGGGGAAAGCGAAATATATCCAGGAAAAAATGAAAGAGGCGCGCTGGCATGGTTCAGATTAGGGGGATGGAAACAACTAAGAACGAGAAAAGATCAGGGGAAACGATATGTCCTTTGTGTGAGGGGGAGGAGACGGACGAGCATATCCTACTGAACTACCCTTCTACACGTGACCTAAGAGACAAATGGATGAAAAACTTAACAGGGAGGGAGGTGATAGAAGTGGTAGACGACAGAATAAAGATAAAGGAAGCGGGGTAGCAAGTGGGGAAATACCTGGGAGAAGTAAGAGAACGGCGGGGGAAAGCTATTAGAGTGATCATGCTCCAGACGAGCCATCTTTATAGTGTAAATGTGTGTGTAAAGTAAAATGTATGCGTTGTTGGTGAGAGTGCAGGAAAAGAGAAGTGGGGCGAGGAAGAAGGAAGAACTGCCGAGGGAGGGGAAGAATGTGTATATAGGGGACAAAGTAAGAGACAGCTTAAAAGAAAACTAAATGTAACAAAATATTGTAGAAAAATCAAAACTATGTAGTGCGTACAGCCTATGGCTCGCACAAAAAGAAAATAAATCTAATCTAATCTAACAGTCTACAATTGGTTGGTAATGATGGTATATTTTGTAATTATTATAATTAATAAACAACTGCCCCTATATAAACAAAGAACATTAATTTAGAATATTGTGCTTTTGTGAGTTACGGCGAATGGTAAAATATGTGTGTGACACTCTTGTAATAATTGATTATTATTTTTATTAATGATGGTAATTTTTGTAATTATTATAATTAAGAAATAACTCCACATATATAATCAACAAAGCATGCAGTGTTTCTATAACAAAATGGATTCTTGAATTTTAGTGGACCTGTGAGCCCCTTCCCCTCAGGTAAGTAAGTTTCTCGTAGGACACGGGTAAGCTAGGGCCCTTCAGTAGACATGGGTCAGTTACTTAAAAGAAGTAAGATGTTACCGTCTCCCTCCATCCAAAACACATTACCATTACGGACACCCTGTTTCCAAAAGCAAAGTGTTACAGCCACATATGAAGGATATTGAACAGTTTTTCGTGAAGACCTTTCTGAGGCATATCCTCACGGTTCTGTACCTTTATGCAGAAGCCTAAACTTGGCATCTGAAAGAAAGAATTGTTGTTTTTAAGTCTTGATCTACAGTTTGAAGTGAATGAATGAATGAGTTAAAATGTTTGGGTACCTCAGCAGATATGGCCATTTTGCAATGCATAGGGCAAAATCACCTTATCTAAAATCCTTACTTGCGTAAGGGGTGTATAAAAGCCTCATGATGAAGGTAAAAGAGAAGTTGTAAAAGGACCTACACACGACACACACGGCCTTATTAAAAAGGCAAGAACACACACACAAATTCCAACAGAGACAGTGTAAAGACCCGATTTCCTTACAAAGCTAAATACTTTTGTTGAAACACTCTCATCGCCCAACATGGATGATAAATCACTAGTAAGGTGAACAATCTGTCTGGGAAAATTAAAACGGCACATTCGAGGAACTCGCACAACTTTCATCATGAGAAAACAGGGAAACGAGTGGTTGTAAAACCTAGGAAATCATATTTTAAGGTGAGAAATATAAGAATTAATAAGTTCCTCAGGCACACAGCATAGATATTATAATGTATATAGAGTCACGATCAAAATAAAAATGAGACGAATCCTGAAATATTCACTTCAAGTGTGTTACGTAACCCTACAACAGTGTCCAAACTCTCTTGGCGAATCATAAATTGCAAGTTCCACCATGGCCGTTAAGTTAGGCCACACAAATAACGCATTACAAGGAATCAAATATTTCGGGATTTAGTCGTGTCTTTTTTTCATCATGCGACTGTACAGTCTTAGAAAAAAATACCTGGGCCACGGGACGTAGAATTTCGTAACGTCTTAAAGCCTGTTGTTTATGCAACCCAAATAACAAAATATTCGCTTAAGTTTGCCTGGTGATTCTGAGTTCTCGGGAAGGATTGAGCTTTGATAGCATGAGTCACATGACTCGTGCCCCAGCCACAACAAACAGCTGGGTGCTACGATGCCTCCAGAAGAAAATTTCAGGAACTGGTTTCTTGACAAGAGCTACTCGTAAGGAAATACTATTCTTTCAAGTGATATTAGAGCCATTGTCAAGAAGGTTCGCTGAAATGATGGTTCTCATCACAGACCACATGCCACACGTTAATTGTTTAAGTCCAGTTCATGCACTGGACCTACAGATTAAAATGGGATCCGAACCAAATGTCTCTCTATTTGGTATTGAATTCGGAAGCCTTTCATTACATGGCGAAGACGTTACCACTACGACATCAGAGAGGCAATGGAACCCCTTGAGAAAGAGATAAGCGAAAATTGCTACGTGACAAACCATATTTGACCGTAAATTTTAAAAATAAGACAATATTTTGTACTGACAGTTTCGAACCGTGGGAGAGGCATATATTTTTTTGTACCATCGTCCATTTCACGAGTTTATAATTCTTCCTCACCGACACGAGTAACGCGAGTGGTAGAAGAAAAGCGAAGTAAAATAACTGAAACAGAAATAAAAGGAAAAAGCGAAATAAAGTTTATTCATAATAATCTGCAGTCACTTGAGTTGTATTCACGGGATGCTATCTTTAAAGAAAGCCGTGGTCTCTTCCTTGTCTTTCTTGCTTTCTTTGTGCTCTTGCTTCCCCCGTCACGATTGGTCTAAAACTAATTAATGCGACGTTAATTAAACAATCCAAACAACGAAACAATGCACAATCAACTGCACAAAACAACATTCCAAATGTTTTCGAATCGGAAAACAATTGAGATGCTGTAAAATGACTTAAGATGCAGTAATAAAGTAGGAATTCGGTACCGTATAGAATTAAATCGGTAGAGATGTTCGTTTTGATTGGATGTTTGTTATTTAGATTTGCTATTCTTTCACTTTTGGCAAATAGCGACGATGAAGATGAGTGATGCTATGATGAAATTGATGAAGGGACACTTACCAAGGACACCCACGCCCAAGTCGAGATTCTAACCAGGGACCCATGGCATCGTAGCGCGCTGTGCTAACCACTCCTACATGGAGTGGACATTACAGCATATTTTGTGTGCTCAATTGGGATCAATCAATGGAATGAATAGGCATATTATATGATTAATAAATTCATATCATAATACCACGTCATATTATTCGGCACGAAGTAACATCAGATACATTCAATCTTGCATTTTTGCCTTTCAACTAATTCTTTGAATTCAGGTTAATCACAACAATAAGATAAATTATGAAGCAAATGATAGTGAATGTGGGATATTATTACGAATTACCTGACAGAAACAACATTAAGCAGACTCGGTGGTCAAGCTCATTAAGTGATTGACATTCGATATCGTCGCCAAAGTTCCCGGGTTTGAGTACCGTCCTTGTCGGGGGTATTTGACTATTTCGTCATCAATTTCATGTAATGGTCACTCGTCCTTATCGTCGCGATCATCGAACAGGGAATAAAAATTATAAAAATAAATACGATGGAAGAGTACTTATTTCATCTCTCACGAAATCTCCTACAAAACCGGAATATATAAAATACATGTATATTCATTCACATACATTTTCGATTTCTATATTTAACTAATCGAGACCGAGAACGGGAGAGCAATTTTTAATTCGACAAACCGAGAGACGGAGAAACTGTCAAGTCTCGTTTCTTCTTGGCACCTCCGTAATCGAGTTGTTCTGTTTGTCATTGGCTTTGTATTGGCAATTATTGCCAGTATTCTTCCCCTGCAGGTAAACCATAACGATGAATTATGATGAAATGAAGCAGATAAAAGAGCAAGAACAAGAAAGTCATGCCTGTTCGGGACTCCAACCCAGAACCTTATGTAACGAGATTTGAAATTCTGGAGAAGGCGTCCGTGTTTCGCTTGGTTTTCTCTTTCCTCTACTTCTCTTATATTATCATACATGTATAATAAAAATGGATCTGATACGATATGTTGCGATTCATAATTGTGCTGGTTAGATGCTACAGATGTGAACTCCAAACTGCAATATATTATTCCCTTGTGTTTCGTATGTGGTTGAACATGAAATTTTCTTACACTGTGACAATTTCTTTCTTAGTTTTGGTTTGGTGCACAGATATGCTAATCTGGACTCGACCTTCAGTTTAAAGTGGGATTCTAACCACTATGTGCATCCACCGTGTATCAAACCCGGGATTCACTGATTACAAGGCGACGACGTTATCACTACGCCATCGAGGAGGCCCCATGACAAAATGTTATTCACTCGATCTCTACCATAATTTATTTCAGCATTTACATTTTCGATTTCTTCTTCTTTTTTACTTTTGTTAACTACTCTTATACAACTCTTTTTGCGTCTTCGAATTTCTTCTTGTTTCAGGAAAAAATAATACATGAAGGCTGTATAAAAATCCCCCGTTCAAATAGATAAAACGTTCACTCTCGAGAACTAATTTACATGTTTATCACTAACGTAACCATTACGAAGGAAACTATTGAAATGTTAACTGATATAACTGCAGATGAAACAATACTTACAGCCACTAACGAAATATCTATTCTTGTGTAGCCTCACAGACAACAAGTATCTGGTGAGTCATTCACTCTTGCTGACTACGGGCGAAGGTCACTGAACTAAAGGGTGGTGGCAAGCAAGCAGGCTTCTGCTCTACCAAAGACGAGGTCACGTGTTCCAGTTATCAATGGCGTACGAAATAAGGAGGAACAGCTATCTGCCGTATGTTTTGGTCCCGTCATTGCACTTTATCGTCGTGGCCTTGAAGTTCCCTCAGGGCACTCCTACGTAAAGGCTTCTCAGCTAGAAGGATATCTTCCCCATTGAGTGGAGGAAAAGTGGGTGCGTATAGAGGTCCTTCAACTTTCGTATTCTTTTTCATTTCAGAACCCGTGCTGTATCGTCGACTTAATCCAATCTATCCGATGTAGGTTTTAGGTTCTGTTTCTGTTCGGTTATTTCACGTTGTCTTCCTGCTTATGTTATTCGCGACGAAGGTTCTGGATTCGATAATCTGGACAATAACGGGATTGTGTTGGTTGCTTGATTTGGTGTCTTAAGTCCACTTTATGTCCTGTTAGGCTAATCGTGAATGGACCTATAATTTAAAGGGGGATCCGAACCACTATGTTCCTCCACCGAGTATCGAACCCGGGATCCCTTAATTACAAGGCGCCCACGAACCCACTGCGCCATCGGGGATTGTGTTCGAAACGAATGAATCAAATTTGAGTGATATGATATGCAACCATTGGAAGGCTATTGAAAGAAAAGCTATGGGAACCTGCCAGTTTTTCTACTGCAGACAGGAAACCATAAAGATAGAAGAGAAGCTTATATTCTATGAAACCTGACGCTATGTGCTCGAATACTGGCTAAATATAATCCATAGAGGCATAGCAACGTTAAACAACCTCTTATATGATACATATAGGTTTAAAAAGGTCAAAATACAAAGATTGTGTGCGCCTCACTGATGGCGTAGTGGTAAGGCCTTGTAATCAAGGGGTCTGGGGTACGATACCAGGTGATCGCACATAGTGGTTCGGATCCCACTTTAAACTGTATGCACTTCAGATTAGTCTATCTGTGCCGGTGACTCAGTCGGTAACGCGTCTGACTACCATGCTATAGGTCCCGGGTTCGATTCCCGGCCGGTTCAAGCCCGGGAACTTTTCTAACGTTGGAAGCGGCCCCAGCGCCCACCCAGCGTCGATTGACATGGGTACCTGGGGGAAACCCTGGTGGTAAAGGCGGTCAGGGGCGTGATGCTGATCACATCACCCCCACTCACGAACGAATCAAGAAAGTGTGGGGCGGCGTGATGCTGATCACATCACCCCCACTCACGAACGAATCAAGAAAGTGTGGGGCGGCGTGATGCTGATCACATGACCCCCACTCACGAACGAATCAAGAAAGTGTGGGGCGTTACCCCCACATCCCCTATACGCCTTCATGGCGTAGCGCCAAGCACAGGTGAGAACTTTACCTTTTTTTTTTTTTTTTGCATACAGTGGACTTACAACAAAATTTAAACTTGCGATAAAGATTATGATAAGGTATTAAAGAATTGGGTCTAACACATTTTTTTATTGTTTACCAATGACATTATTAACTAATATTCTTAATTTCAGTTTCAAGATGAAATCGGCTACGAAATAAAAGGAGTGGGTTCATATTTCTGTTACGAAATTCCACTTTTGTAGTAGACCTGTGCCACACTAAGTTGTGACAATAAACAAATCTGAGACACTTTCAAAGTATTAAATTTCTATCTACGTATTTGGGAAAAATCTTTCAATATAATACTTTTTTTGGACGCGTCAAATCATAGTATTTAATTCCTGTTTTAGCAGCTTTAAGAAACCTGATTTATTTGGGGGGGGGTTACAAATGCCCTTTCTGCTCCCGTCAAGTTACGCCTATGACAAACAGGAATTCAAAGTAAAAGACTCCCGACTAAATCGGGAGACACGTCTGATAGATTTACAATTGGGAAAATCATAATTAAGCGTGTAGTTGAAAACAACCTATTTTCATATATTGCATGCAGCTCTACTTTTTCTGCAATGTGGATCAAGAACTGGGGACGTGGAGAAGCACAACACTCCACGTAACCAATACTCACGTGACCCTCTTTGCTTTCCTGTCAGGTTGACCTTCGCGTGGAACACATTTCTCGGTGTTAAGACAGGCAAAATCACCCGATCATCGAAGGGTGCAATATGTGTTGCCTACCCTCCTGCATTACTTGCTCCTATTAAAGCCTTATGGGGAAGAACTTTTTTCCATGACTGTACAGTGATTTCAGTACATCACACAACTTGTTCGAAATGCAATCACCCACAATATTTCATTCATAATGCTAGCTACCACGTTTACAAATCAAAACACTATGTTCCATAGCATAGATATCAAATGGGGCCTCCCCAATGGCGCAGTGGTAGCGTCGTCATCTTGTAATCAAGGTGTCCCGGGTTCGATACCCGATGGAGGCACAAGTGGTTCGGATCCCACTTTAAACTGTAGGCCAGTCCCAATTAGCCTTACTGTGCATAAAGTACACTTAAAACACCAAATCAACCAACCATAGGTATCAAGTTGGATACTCAAGTTCTTGTGTGTTCGAGTCCCACACAGTGCTTTGAGGAAGAGATAAATTGCAAGTTTTCGCAGAAAGCTTAACTCGACAGATCGCGAAGTTTGCAAAAAACCTTTTTCCCTCGGAAAAAAAGTGGCTTTTCCCGGCGGACGAATGCGTGACCACGGATGACGTCGCCGGAGGTCAAGGAGACTCACGGGTCGCTGAAGCCCCCGGTCACCGCTGGACGCGGTTGACTCCATTCGAGGCGCTCTTACACTGGAAGTAATTAGCCACCTTCCAGCCAACCAGAACTGGAGGTCCTTGCTCACAGACTCATGTGCCCTTACACCAGTTATGGACTAGTTACTGCTATTATTTATTCTACACGTGCGAAGCTGTAGGTTGTACATAACTAGGGTTGGAATCCATCGGGCAAAAATAAAACATGTCCTCTTATATAGCTATCCACAGAGAAAAACGGATCTGTTTGATTCAAAGAATCAAGTTTATTTAAGCTTTTTTGGTAACCGTAAACGGCTCATCGTCGAACTTTCACATTGTTTTGTCACCGTATGGGTATACGAGTGACTTGGCTACAATTATCTGCATTGTAATGAATAGGTTTATTCCTTGTATGGGTAACATTTTCGTATGTAAAAATGTGTAGTCGCGAACCGAAGTGTCTGGAGTTCAAATACGAGAGCATTAAGGGCACGTGGAACAGTTTGTGTCCACCAAACGCGAGAACCCTAAACTGCTCCTCCCTCACCGACCTTTTCCCGCGGCGACCTGGAGAAAGAGAGGTCTGTGAGTTCGATGGTCGTAGAAGAAAACTTAGCATTATGCTTATCGGCAGGCACGTATCTAGAAATACGTACAGCGTTATTAAAAAAAAGAATGGTACAAAAGTAAAGTTAATTTATTTCTAAGTGAAAAGAGATACAAAAGCAATTCTGGTGGGAAAGAAGAAAGGAAGGTTGTAAATTTATAGCCTGTGGTTGTAGTTGACGTAAAATCCGCTAGAGTCGCTACTTCTTGTTGATAGCTAAAATGGCAACAACGAAGGTAGAGTAAGCATATTGCGTAATGGAATTTGCACGAACAGGGGCAGTTCATACAGTTCAGAGACACTTTCGTGCGAAATTCAAGAAAAAACACTGCGTACGTTCCTCCATTACCAGAAGACCTGGATAATTTAAAGCAGCGCATCTCTCATGCAGTGGAGCTCATAACCAAGGATATGTTGGAACGCGTCTGGAAAGAAACGGATTATCGTTTTGACATCTGCCGTGTTACCCAGGGTGCTCATATCCAACATTTGTAATTGCCCAGGTAAATTTACAACCTTCCATTCTTCTTTCCCACCAGAATTGCTTTCTTTCACTTAAAAATAAATTAACTTTACTTTTGTACCATTCTTTTTTAATAACCCTGTATATTTCGGAGGGGGTCCAAAGCAATGTCTCACAAATAATAATAATAATAATAATAATCTTTTATTTTAAGTGTTGAGCACAGTATGAAACCTAATACAGCACTAAGTCAAATACAAAAGTACAAAGTTACACGAATCAAATACTTAAGCTGTAGAATAACATAACATAACAAGTTAGCATATTTACACTTCAAGTTACAGTTTTCAACGAGATCTATTATATCTCTGATACTAATAATGGTTTATTGTTATATAATATTGTGCAATTAACTGTGTATTGTTCTAATAATAATAATAATCATATTTATTGAAGTGATGATAACGATTAAACAACCACTATGTCATACAAAATTAAAAAATTGAATACATTATTATAAAATATAAGAGTGGATCCTACAATCTTATACATCAACATAAATTCAAATTGTAGGTTTCAACAAGATCAGCTACTAAACCTCTTGCCTTGTTTAGGCATGTGAGAATTGAGATATACCTATGGGAATATCTGGGAATTTTATAAGCTATATTATTCAAAAAGTATTCACTGTCAACTTGGAAATTTAATATCTTCTCTACAAAATTTATCCTTTTCATTTTTCTTCTTTCTTCTAAGGAAAACATATTCAACTGTGATAACCATTCAGAGTAATGTTGGTCATAGTAATTTTTTTAAACTTTGTGCATAATAACCTGATAAAAAGTTTTTGAACTGATTCAACTTTTTGAAGGTGACTGGTTGCAGTCAGAAACCATAATTCATTTGCATATTCAAGAATAGGACGAACTATCGTTTTATACAGGAATATTAAAGTATCTTCCTTTTTAAAAACTTTCCATGAGAAAAATATATAACCAAGCATTCTCTTTGCTCTTTTCCAAATTTCTGAAGTGTGCTCATCAAATATGAGAGAGGAGTCTATTACTATTCCTAAGTCTTTATGACTGTCGCACACTTGGATTTTATTTTCATAAATAAAATAGTTGGAGACTATATAATGAATTTTCTTAGTACATCTTAAAACTTTACACTTTTTCATGTTAATTTGCATTTCATTAATCTTGCACCAATATGTCATTCTATCGAGATCAGCCTGAAGTTGAGCGACATCATTATTTGTTAAAATACTCTTAAAATTTTTTATATCATCTGCATATAGTAAACATGTGCTAGATTTAAAACATAATGTAACATCATTAATAAAAGCAGCGAACAGAATTGGGCCAAGTGGCGACCCTTGAGGAACTCCACAAAGTATTTCTTTTTTAGAAGAAGTTGTTTCACCAATCTTAACAGAGAAACTTCTATTTACTAAAAAGTTGGAAAACCATTTCAGAAATCGTGGTGATAATCCCATTTGGTCGAGTTTGTAAATTAATAGCTGATGGTAGACCTTTTTCTAAAAAATCCATGCTGATTTCCATCAATATATTGTTTAAACGAAAAATACAAATAGTCAGCAATTATGTGTTCAAAAACCTTTGCCATGGAATTTAATATAGTAATTGGTCTATAATTATTATCATTGGCTTTTCCATCTTTGTTTTTAGTTACAGGTACAATAAACACATTTTTTCCAGATATCTGGAAATATTCCAGAAGTAAGTGACATGTTGTAAATTTTAGTTAACAATGGTACAAAAACATCTTTGTTTGCTTTCAAAATAAAATTAGGTATGCCATCAGGACCTATTGAAGACCTGCCTTTTAGTTTGTTAATTGTATCACTTACATCCTTTTCCAAGATAACAGGTACATCAATTAAGTTGGTGTATGAATGAAGATTAATATTTTTAAAATTTACATGACTTCTTTTTGAGAAAGATTTGTGAAAAAGCTCACTAAAAGCATTAGCAATATCATATTCATTGAACAGTACATCATTATCATAAATAATTTCAGTGATAGTATTTTCTCTCTTCTTTCTATTAAAGTGAAACCAAAATGCATTCTTGTCACCATTAACATTGTTTTCTAAGGAGGAGTAGTAATGCTCCTTTACATTAGAATATTCATTTTTAACATCTTTCCTTAATTGGGAATAAGTACTGTAATATTCACACTTATTTGTAAGTTTAAATTTATCATGATACCTTCTCTTTTTATTGATCATTCTCTTTAGTTTCCTTGTCATCCAAGGCAGTTGATTGTTTGTTCTTTTAACTTTTGAAGGAATATTGTTTTTTAATATTGCATACACATTTCTAGTCAGTTCCATAACAGATTGTTGTACATCATTAGATATTTCAACCATATAAGGTAAATGCAACAATTCATTATAAACATTCACATAATCACCTCTGGTGAAATTAAGACATCTATAAATATTATTTTCCCTTGTATCTATATTGTCTTTTTTAGACCTATCCAATTCAAAATAAAATGAAAACGGTGGATGAAACTTATCAATTTTAGATAAAGGATGTTCATTAAAACTAATGTTACAAGTGGAAATGTTAGTGATCTAAAACATTAAAAGACAATGAAGGATCATACGACACATTGTGCTGAATTAGATTTGAAAGTGTTGCGACTTCAACAATTTTTTCAGCCTTTCTTTTAACATAATAATTACAGCAATACAAATTTCCAGTAGCCCAGTCAATCCCACCAGCATTAAAATCTCCAACTAAAATTATTTTATTGTGTTTCATTAACATCTCTTGAACTACCCAATCAAAGTAGTTTGCAAACAAGTCACAGTTTAAATCAGGTGGCAAGTAATGCAATCCTATTATGGTTGGATCAGAATTATTAGACATTAATTTTAACCAAATTACATCCAATTCTGTAAAAGGTGATTCCAAGATCATAAACTGAACCTTGTTTTTAATAAATAAAAGACAACCACCACCGCCAGATTTCTGCTTGTTTAAATCCAGATTTCTATCTTTTCTTATCACCCTGTACATTGGATCTAAATCTATAAAATAATCTCTATCTTGTTTACACCAACTTTCTGTAAGAAAAATTATGTCATAATTTTCAATATTTATATTGTTTACTAATGTTTCAAATTTGGTGTTAATTCCTCTAACATTCTGATAAAAACATTTCATCATATTATTAATAAGAAAAGAACCACTTAGTTTTTTGAAGTTGAGTTTTCTCCAGACTTACTGTTACTATTTGTATCAGAAACACTTTTGTCTTTGTTGGCAACAATATTGTCATTTTTCAATTCGCCATAGAACCTTGTTACTAATACCCCTTTAGGCCAGATATTTTCATCGAATAGTACATCATAGTCATCCTGGGAAACAGCTACATGAAAGGAAGAGTAAGAATCATATTTAGTTTTCAGCCTTGTACATACCATTTTCTTTACGGAAGAAGTTTCAGCAATATATTGCTGAAGGTCAGTATTTGAAACTTCAGGATGAAGTCGAGTCACAAATAGAGCTCTCTGAGGAAAAGCATTGCGTTGCACTGCTAACCTAGTAGATGGATTCTGACCTTGCACTGATTTCTTCACGTCGTTCACCTGTTTGTTTACATTTTGCAAGGTCGAAGCTTGACGAGTGTTTTTGGAACCCGATGTATTTAAAACCTGGTTGTTTTCTATCGACTGTACTGATTGATCCAGAAACTTATCAGATCCCTTATCGGTGTGAGTTTTGTGAGCTACTGTAGATAAAGGTAAACAAGGAATACTGCAGGGCATTCCGATTGTGTTTTGTTTTTCTTTCGGAAGATTTGTTTGAATTACGCGTGCATAAGTGTTTTGTAGAATCTTTTTTTCTTCTGTTTTCATTAGTACTTCATTCTGTTCTTTTAATACAATCACTTCGGCTTTAAGAGATTGAATTTGATCACTTAAATTTTGCACTGTCGAGATCAATGTTGACATAATGTCTTTAACATGGCAGCAACTGAAACAGTTTACATTACCTGGTTTTTGTCCTCCAAGTTGATGTTCTTGATCAATATCATCTTCATCACTATTATCACTATGTATTGCCATTTCTTCATCATTTTCTCTATTTATGTCCATGTTTTCACTGGCACTATCGCGAGCAGCTACACGATTCACCGGAACGGGTCGTGGCGTCACAGGAGTTTCATCGCTACGCTGTTGTAAACATTTCGTACATTTATAGGTAGATGTGTCGTTCACCATAAAAAATTCAACTTCATATTTAGAAAGTTTCAAACATGGTTTAATGTGAAACCTTGTATTACACAGACAGCATGCCAATACCTGTTGCTTTCCATAAATTCCTTTGGAGCAAATTCCACAGTGATCAGAGGCAGGCGCCATGTTGAAATGATGATAAAAAGGTAAAGTGTTCCCCTGTGCATAGCACCACGCCATGATGACAATAATAATAATAATAATGCTTAAATTAAAATAATTAAATTTAATTATTTTAAATTAAAATAATATTTTTTGCAGTGAAGAGTGAATATGTAGACAGCTCACAACTTTAAGGATAAATCCACAGAACATGTACAGTAGCTATTACATTCGCTCATCTAGTTCATGAGCTGAAGTCCAAATACAAGTATTTAGATTATCTAGACTTTGTAAGTTCTTTCATCCCAGAGCTTCATCTGTACCTTCACTGTCCCTGTTGCGATCTCCTGTTTAGACAGAAATCTGTGACTTTATAGTCATCATGCAAATTCCCTTCGCATCTGCATCGAAGGTCAACAGCTACTAAGTTTTGGGAACGAAGGGGAGTTTCATTGCTTCGGCCGGGGGTGGAATGTACTGTTGGCACTGTGATTGAAGATTGTGCATTATTTGTGTGATATAAATATCTGTATCATCTAAAGCAGTATGGAATGTGTAAGGGATGATTTCAGTATCAGCCAATTAACACTTCAAGAGATGTTTTAAAAGATGTAGAAAAATGTAGTATTTGCATATTTATACATTTTATATAACTTAATGACCTCCCCGCACATAATTTACCTTCTTTCAATACTGTTATTTTTTTTTAAAAAAAAATTGACTTGGTTTACAAAGCCCCCTGATGACCCGTGGGCCCCTTTGGAGATCAATTCTAGCTACGGACCTGTACAGGACTCCTAACCTATTAAAAGCTGAGGCTGTAAAAGGGCTCTCAGCGCACAGAAGGACAAACACAGGACAACGAGACAATAGAGGGTCTTCAAAGGGGCATAGACAGCATATATGAGGGGTGCATCAAATATAAAATGAAGGTAAACATTAAAAAGACAAAAATCATTGCTTTCAAAAATGGCTACATATTTAGCAGACAGGAGACATGGACGTACGGGGGGGATTTAATCGAGCGGGTTAAAAACTTCACATACCTGGGGGCATCACTCTCCATGACAGGGAGTTGGACACACCACATAAGGGCAAGAAAAACTAAAACAAAATTTGCAATAGAACAAGTCATAAGGACAATAAACAAGGCACCTCAAATGCCTTTCCCGGTCATTCAAAACCTCTATTCATCAATAGTCTTAGGTACATTAAACTATGGAATAGAACTGTGGGGGTTAAGGGGGGACAACACAATAATTGGCATACAAACAGAATTTTATAAGAGAGTAATGGGCAGAGGCACGGCCAACTGTGGGATTCTTAAGGAATTGGGACTGAACAGAGACACGGTACAAGCACGGATGAGGGTTGTTAAATATTGGATGCGATTATCACAAGAGGGCCAAACTACGCTGAGGGGACAATGTTTGGAAATACAGACAAGGGAGGAAAACGTTTCCAGCTGGGGTCTGGAAGTGAAAAATATCTTATATAATAGCGGAATGGGTTGGGTATGGGAAGAGGGAGGAAGGGGGGGCATCTCATCAGAAAATCAAATCAGAAACAGGTTACTCGACATAGACAAACAAGAAATAATAGCAGACTGCCAAACAAAGACCTCAATCAGGGAACAGTTAAGAGTAAGAGAATGGGGGAAAGCGAAATATATCCAGGTTGTGGGAAAAAATGAAAGAAGCGCGCTGGCATGGTTCAGACTAGGGGGATGGAAACAACTAAGAAAGATAAACGAATCAGGGGAAACGATATGTTCTTTGTGCGAGGGGGAGGAGACGGACAAGCATATCCTACTGAACTGCCCTTCTACACGTGACCTAAGGGACAAATGGATGAAAAACTTAACAGGGAGGGAGGTGATAGAAGTGGTAGACGACAGAATAAAGATAAAGGAAGCGGGGCAGCAAGTGGGGAAATACCTGGGAGAAGTAAGAGAACGGCGGGGGAAAGCTATTAGAGAAGGCAGCGAAATGAGTGATCATGCTCCAGACGAGCCATCTTTATAGTGTAAGTGTGTGTAAAGCAAAATGTAGGCGTGTTTTGGTGATAGTGCAGGAAAAGAGAAGTGAGGAGAAAGACTGGAAGAAGAACTGCCGAGGGAGGGGAAGAATGTGTATATAGGTGACAAAGTAAGAGACAGCTTAAACGAAAACTAAATGTAACAAAATAGTGTAGAAAAATCAAAAATATGTAGTGCGTACAGCCTATGGCTCGCACAAAAAGAAAATAAATCTATCTATCTAACACAGGACAACACAGCCATACGGAGCTAGTCGTAGGTCTAGGCGCCAGAGCCTAGTTGGGCTGGAACATTGCAGTTACCGGAGTGTGGAGGAAATTAGATTGACTTTTTGGTGCCTTATCAGAAGGCATAATAACGTAATAAATAACCGAATGAAACATAATGAGAAAATGAATCCCTTGCTACCGCATTTAACACAAGCCGTTGGGTGGGGTGTAAGGGCAAGGCAACCTATACAAAAGGTAGCTGAGTGTCAACCTCCTTTTATCGTAGCTTACCATGGAAACGGTATATTTACAACCAATGCCACTCTAGCACCTGGACCTAAAAACAAAACAATCATCTGTGTTGTCCTGCATTTTGTGTTATGTGCGCTGAGCGTTCCTAAAAACCCTGGTCTTTATAATTGACGTGGTTATTTTCATTGTATTCTTCTTCATTGCTTTTGTTCTTTGTGAAGAGTTTATCTTTGCAATTTTTTATTTGTTAGGGGGCGTATCCCCGTATATCATGATGCGTGCAATTAAATCTTACTTTCCACCAACCGTTGAGTGGTTAGGATAGCGCGCCCTACGAGGATTATACTGGTCCAGACGCCAGAGCCTCGTTAGTATGCAAAATGCAGTCCAGGGTGTACTACGTAGAAGTGAGGTTGACAATTGGATGTACTACGTGGATATCTTTTCTCAAGTCCCCCCCCCTCCCTCGCATTCGCTCTCTGCTGGAGACATGTGTCAGTTATTCTTAATTTTAATCTGAAGGCAATGCGAGAAGGGGGTCAAGAGGAGAGAGGGAGAGAAGAGGGGTCAGCAACATCCCACAGAGGGCATTTCCCAGAAAAACCCAGAGATGGCACTGATGTCACGCCCTTTGCACCTGTTCGCCTCATCCTTATTCAAAACGGTGGGGACATTTATCACATAGCGCCACCGACCTTCGAGCACGTCGGGAGCGCCGGGGCCAGGGAGACGCTCTAGGGTTACACTTTCTCACGGGCGCTTATCTAGTGCCGAGATCCCTCCCCTTCCCTCTCTCGTCGCGGCTGACATGTTCGTTGACAAATTGAGTGATTTTTTTCCCACGCCCACCGTCATCATTAGCGCTGGCTTAACGTGACGTGAATGAAAGCATCGTCGGATGCAAATTCCTCGAGCGAAGATCGGTCCACGTTACCATTCTCCGATGGTAGGATTTGCACCAGACTCATCTGTGTTACTAAGGTGATGCAATCCTGCACTTGCATGTAAATTAAACTGTTGCCACTGCCATGTACTCAAGAAAGGTGTGCTTCGAAGTGAACACAACCACAGGTTGGTTATACAGGTCGTACTTCCAGCTGGGGGCTGGGAAACATCGAATCAGCGGTTGAATTTTCTTCAGAAGACTTTGGGCACTTTCGAGTCACAAGACACCAAACGCTGATAATGAGAGGAAATACATGAAAGTCGGATACACCACATGTTGCCAAACGTACTCCAAAGCGAGAGATTTCTCCAATAACGATATCGTCAGCACCAGAAATCAATGGGGGTTAATGGTACAACTGCACACGTGGTCCTGCACAATGGTAAAAACGGAAGTATGCTTGGCAACGTTGATCGGGAAAGTGATGTTACCCCTACAGCTTTTACTTCGCAACTGAGTCTGTTGCCACCCATCGAGCCACGCACATCCGGAGACAATTGGTGAACAGAAAGAGTCAGAAATAGGTCAGCCAGCAGCTGGAAATGCGACCAGTTTAAAGCCGGCTTTAGACGGAAGCATTTCCTTTAACATTTTGGCTAGCATAAATGCTATGTAAATGCTTCCAAAAATCTTATATCTATCCTAGAGAAATGCCATGATATGTGCCATGGCATCTGAAATGCTATAAGATTTCTCACTTTACACGGTAGCACTTTGTAGCGAAAATGTTAAGAAAAGGAAAATGGCAGAGGCTTTTCCAATATTGCGTCATATGAGGGTTGGGGAGGGGGGAGGGGGCATGCATCATGGCTACTACAAAGGTCGGTCAGAAATTAATGCACAATCCACTGTAGTTCGGGAATGGTAAGGACTAGGGAAATTAAATTTTTTAGGTAGAAGCATTGGTCCCTTACCACCTATCCAACACTTAAGTTTACGAACAAAGAGGCCAGAGTTACGCGCAACGGACATAAAGTTTCATCACGATAACGCACGACCGCATGCTGCACTCATGACAGGTCAGAAGATTGGCCATCTGGGATGGACAGTGGTGCCACAACCCCCATGCAGTCCTGACCTAGCGCCATCGGATTTCTATCTATATTTATTTCTAGGCTCATCTGCGTGGGAAACAGTTTGGAGATGACAACGAGCTCATTGCGTGTGAAAAAGTGGTCTAAAGACCAACCTCATGAGTTTCACGAACGTACATTCGTGTCATGGAAATAAAAATAGTTGCAGTGCAGTGAAGCACATGGATCATACACTGAGTGACATTTCCAAAGGACCAAAGGAGCAATGCTTCTACCTACAACATTTCATTTCCCTAGTCCTTACCAATCCCTAGCTACAGTGGATTATGCGTTACTTTTTTACCAACCTTTGTATTTTTTATTTTTTCGTGAGAATGCGGGACCGGTACGAAAATCCGAAATATATAAATGGAACGGGACAGTGTATGGCACTGTGGAATGTGTGAACAATGCAGATCATACCAGGTGCAGGACAGAGAAGCGGTCAAAACATCCTCAAGGATAGCATCGTTACACATGTGATTGCAGAACAGAAAGCATACTTAACATTACAGATACAAAAAAGGCGCATACTACATTATAGATCTCGCGTGACATCTTGAGCTCTGGGGAAAGTGGAAATCCGAGGGAGCCATGTGGGTTTTGCTGGTGTGAGCAAAATTCCAATGTTGCCATCTACAGATGTAAACAATTAACTGGTCAATCAGTTTAGATGTAGATTTGCATAATTCGGAGAAAAGGGGGTTCTGCATTGCGAAGCCAATCAAGAAATGTGGGAGAAGCCTTGTTTCCCAAGATACTCGCCGATATCCGTGGCGGAGTGGTTAGCACAGCACGCTACGACGCGAGGAGCCCCGGGTTTGAATTCCGGCCTGTAGATGGTAGTCTTTCTGTGCGTGCCCCTTCATCAATATCATCATATCGTCACTCATCGTCATCTTCGCGATTAGCCAAAAGTGGCAGAAAGCGACGTAAAATAAAGAAAATCAATGAATCCGATTTAGATTAGATTTCTTTTCTTTTTGTGCGAGCCATAGGCTGTACGCACTACATATTTTTGATTTTTCTACACTATTTTGTTACATTTAGTTTTCGTTTAAGCTGTCTCTTACTTTGTTCCCTATATACACATTCTTCCTCTCCTTCGACAGTTCTTCTTCCAGTCTTTCTCCTCACTTCTCTTTTCCTGCACTCTCACCAAAACACGCATACATTTTGCTTTACACACACTACACACACTTACACTATAAAGATGGCTCGTCTGGAGCATGATCACTCATTTCGTTGCCTTCTCTAATAGCTTTCCCCCGCCGTTCTCTTACTTCTCCCAGGTATTTCCCCACTTGCTGCCCCGCTTCCTTTATCTTTATTCTGTCGTCCAGCACTTCTATCACCTCCCTCCCTGTTAAGTTTTTCATTTATTTGTCCCTTAGGTCACGTGTAGAAGGGCAGTTCAGTAGGATATGCTTGTCCGTCTCCTCCCCATCGCACAAAGGACATATCGTTTCTCCTGCTTCGTTTCTCTTTCTTAGTTGTTTCCATCCCCCTAATCTGAACCATGCCAGTGCGCCTGTTTCGTTTTTTCCCACCACCTGGATATATTTCGCTTTCCCCCATTCTCTTACTCTTAGCTGTTCCCTGATTGAGGTCTTTGTTTGGCAGTCTGCTATTATTTCTTGTCTGTCTATGTCGAGTAACCTGTCCCTGATTTGATTTTCTGTTGAGATGCCCCCCCTTCCTCCCTCTTCCAATACCCAACCCATTCCGCTATTATATAAGAGATTTTTCACTTCCAGGCCCCAGCTGTAAACGTTATCCTCACTTGTCTGTATTTCCAAACATTGTCCCCTCATCGTAGTTTGGCCCTCTTGTGATAATCGCATCCAATATTTAACAACCCTCATCCGTGCTTGTACCGCGTCTCTGTTCAGGCCCAATTCCTTAAGAATCCCGCAGTTAGCCGTGCTTCTGCTTACGCCCATTACTCTCTTATAAAATTCTGTTTGTATGCCAATTATTGTGTTGTCCCCCCTTAACCCCCACAGTTCTATTCCATAGTTTAATGTACCTAACACTATTGATGAATAGAGGTTTTGAATGACCGGGAAAGGCATTTGGGGTGCCTTATTTATTGTCCTTATGACTTGTTCTATTGCAAATTTTGTTTTAGTTTTTCTTGCCCTTATGTGGTGTGTCCAACTCCCTGTCATGGAGAGTGTTGCCCCCAGGTATGTGAAGTTTTTAACCCGCTCGATTAACTCTCCCCGTATGTCCATGTCTCTTGTCTGCTAAATATGTAGCCATTTTTGAAAGCAATAATTTTTGTTTTTTTTAATGTTTACCTTCATTTTATATTTGATGCACCCCTCATATATGCTATCTATGCCCCTTTGAAGACCCTCTATTGTCTCGGACAAGATGACTATGTCGTCTGCATACATAAGGACTGGTATACTTTGCACTCCTATACATGGGATAGAATCCTGGTCCATTTTAGTTTCATGCGCTACCCAATCTATGAAAAGTGAAAATAGCACTGGAGAAAGGATGCATCCTTGTTTGAGTCCCCTGAGCGAAGGCTGCAGTGCCGAGACTTGGTTTCCTTCGCATCTTACTCCGAATTTTACCCTCGCATATATTGCTTGCAGTGCTCTGATCATGCGCGCGGACATTTCCTTCTCATACAATTTTCCCCACAAAACATCCCTATGAACTTTGTCGAATGCTTTTTCAAAATCGATGAAACATGCGTATAATTTCCCCCGCTTCTGTTTTATTTTCCTCTGTACGAGAGTTTGTAATATGAATATGTTGTCTAACGTGCTGTACCCTTTCCTGAAGCCCGCTTGTAGTGGTGAGATTTTATCGAATATTTCTGTCCATTTCTGGATCCTACGGTTTAAGATCAGTGTGTAAATTTTACTCCATATAGGTAATAAAGAAATGCCCCTGAAATTATTAATTCATTGATTGATTTTATATATTGTACTGCGCTTTTCTGCCATTTATGGGTAATCGCGAAGATCAGGTGACTGATGAACACGAAGGCCCAGGCCGGGTTCGAACCCGGGACCTATGATGTCGAAGCGCACTGTGCTAACCACTCCGCCACAATCCGTAAAAAGGGTTACGTTGTGGACAATACTGTACCTACACCTATCAAAGAAGTTGCGAAAAAAATCCATTTCTGATTTGGGGTAACATTGTGAAAATGTTTGGTTGATCTTTATTTTCCTTATTAAAGAACTGATATCAGTAGGAGGTTTTGATGGAGAAAGCAGATATTATTGTTGTGCGCGCCGATTTCTTTAGAGAAATTCATGACACTGGAAGAGTAGTGTACTATTTAGACAAAACATACATAAACGAACATGATACGGTGCCAAAACGTGGCAGTGTGACGAAGACGTTGTAAGGACTCTACCACTACAAATGGAAAAGGAAGGAGAGGCTTCTAATGGCAACCATCGTCGTTGCACAGTTTCCTGTGGCCTTTCGCAAGTACAATATTTGGGGCCCTTAGTGAAACAAATAGATATATATCGAGAAGAGAATACCATAAGGTATATAATAATTTCCATTAAGAAAAGGAGAGAGAAGGAAATGGGGGGAAGAGGAGCTCGCAGCATTGCACACAAAGCAAACATGGATGTAAGAGGTTAGAAGGTCATACTATTTATCAATTAAAACAACGTAGTGTATATACAGCTTTACTAAGAAATGCTATTGGTTATCACAGGCATTCGGGTAACATATATTGAGAATAGCAAGAAATTAGTGCGGTTGCAAATACTGCTTTTGAAGAGCGGAGAACTCATTTACGAGGGTTGTCACTGCTTCCGCGGTCAACTCCAATACTTTCTTCTTAGGGCTCAAGTTGTGGCGCGAGACCTATAGGACACTATTCCCCACAGTTTCCACCAGCCATTTCTCTGTGCCATTTCTCCCCCGAAACAACGGCTACTTTGAAACACGAACTTTGTTCACCCCGTGGTACGGCTGTCAACTCATCAATGCCCTCTGTACAATAACCGTTCATCACACTGCTATATAGTGGCATGTCCACATACTATGGAGTGCCATGCTCTCCGAGAAATACGACCACATTGTGGTGCTAACTTTGAGGGAAAATATAATTGCCATGACTTATGCACCAGCCCTCGTATAATTCCCTTAAAATGTACATTTTTACAATTATACAGGGTGTGCAAAAGTTGGCTGGCATACAGTTACGGAACGTGCCAGTAAAAAGTAGCTTATAATAAAATAGAGGGTGAGGCGCAAAGGTGAATTGCCATCACTGCCGACACAAGACAGTATCCTTAAGGGCAGAAGGACCAGTTTGTGTCCAGCCAGACGCGAGGACACTAAACTGCTCCTCCCCCACTGAACTTTCCCTGCGAGAGAGGTCTGTGCGCTGGATGGTTATGGGAGGGGAGAAAACTTAGCATTACGCTTATGGGAGTATTATGTCACTTGTTCTCTTGGGAATATCAAACTTCCGATGGTGTAGAATAACACATCAATGGAAATAAGGCAGGTTAAAGATTTGCTTGGCAGGCGGAAAAGTCGAAATTTCCATTTCGTTAGAGTAGTCTTATTTCTCCATAAGGAATACATGGGATTCTGAAAATTCATCATATTTTTCAAACATCGTATTTAGTATAGTAATCAACTTTTAAAAAAAGCTTCCACTTGCAACATGGGGAGAAATTCATACACTCTTGTACATAGTTTTTCTAGTAGCAGTGCACATTACGACGATATTGAAATAAATGCACAATTAGTGCGAAAGTCAGTCTTCGAAACTAGTCACAGTCCGGCCGAGAAGGACCACAGTACTCGTCTACCTGAGCGTTAGCGTCACAGAAATAGTATCTTCCTATTCCGTCCACGGGACAAGCCAAGGAGTGTCACTTCCTTCCACGTCATTTTCAAACAAACGTCCGACGTCAGCCATGCCGGTGGTCCAAGCAGAGCAGGTCAAGTGTGCAAGACACAGTCGCACATGCAGCTTTGTTCTAATCTCGTGGTTCTAGCCAACCATGAAAGGCTTGGTGCCTGATTTGCAGTCGGTCATCCTTTCCCACAGCCAACCTGCCTGGCATGGACACACTGGTGGAATCTTCTCAGAGTGAACCACAAGGTAAATAATATTCATGCTCGTTACGCATGTCGCCAACTTTGTTTTCCGCATACAGAGGCCGGTATCTCTACAAGGTGGCAAAGATCGGTCAAGATCGGTCACGTGAGCATAATTGTTTTCCAAATACCTTTCTATGCACCTTGTTTTCGTAGTTTCTGTCTTTCGGCTAATCGCGACGGTGATTAGGTGAAAATACCAAGAGTTCGGTTAGTTACTTTTTAAAAGTAACTGACTTGGAGTTACAGTTACTTGGTCTAAAAATGTAACTGCGTTACAGTTACTCATTTTAAAAAGTAGGGCCCACTACCTCAAAAACAATAACAATATCCATACATAGGATTTCTGAATAATAAACTGCTACTTGTAGATCAGACAAAAGGTAATAAAAATATGAAAAAAGTCAGGATATGCACTCGAAAAAAACATAATAGGCAGTAACTACTTTGTAGAATTGTGAACAATGAAATGCTCAAGACACTAAATATCTCACATCCAAAATTTATTATTTCCATAACATTAACAATTTCCTAATTTCCTAATATAGGCAGAAGGTTGTATAATTTTTGCATGAATAGGAGTGAAGAGCATTATACAGGGTGATTCTTATGGAACCCGCCAGACAAAATGAGCTGTAAAATGAAATATATCATACAGATATTTTACGTACATTGGATAGTGTGATGTTTATTGCGGTCGGAGTATGTGTTGAAAGTGTCGCCGTTTTCAAGAAACCACGCCTCCACCGCGTTTGCATATTCGCCGTGACCCACCGCAGTGTTTCTCCGGTGACGTTCCTGATTTCAGCCGAAATGTCGTCCTCTAAAGCTTGTAACGCACGCGGATTGTTTGCGTACACCCTGTCGTTCAGTAAACCCCACAAGAAAAATCATCCTGGCTGATGGGGATCTTGGGGGCCTCTGGACACTGCAAACACGTTCGTACGTGCAATACTATGTGTCCTTTAACCTTGTTGCCACCTGTCAGATCATCTGCACAACATTCGATTCAGCACGGTCCATGGATTATTATGTCGTAATTGTGAGCTGTTATATGCATCACCTGCAGCATTATTATCTGGCCGGTTCTATAAGAATCACCCTGTAGATTTCTACATTATTTACTGGTTCTCAATACTGAAAAAAGTTAAGAATTCTCTGAATGTTCTAAAACCTCCTGAAATAACAGAAGACTTGTAATGTATGTCCAAGCTTGTTGCAAGCAACTCTGAGCTAAATCTTTCTCTCTCTCTCTCTTTAAAAATATTTGGATTCTGAAAGAAAATATTCTCACCTTCCCAAAATATTTTGGCATAGCAATTTCTACAGAAGTATAACGCTGGTTCACTTGCCAATAAAAATCAAACGGAGAAAAGCCCGTCGAAAAACCTAAAGAAAAGCCCAAACACGAATATCACCTCTTTTAAAGCATTTTAGAAACTTGTAGACACTAATAGTAGGTTGACTGATTCACTGAATTTAGTCTATCTGCATAGGATAAGTCTACAGGATTCTTGTTGGGAAACTTGACGGTAGGAAAGCCAAGACCAAGATGGAGGGATAACGTTGAGATGGACCTAAAGAAAATCGGTAAGGATGGTAAAGATTGGAATGGATTTCCCAGGATAGGGACAGATGGAAGGCTTGTGTTGCTCCAGCCATAAACCTTCGGTTTAAGAAGGCTAGAGAGTTTGTTAGTTAGTATAGATAGGTCTACAATCTAAAGTTTGATCCGAAGCACTGTGCCTCCACGGGGTATTGAACCCATTGATTACAAGGCGACGATGCTGCCACTATGCCATCGGGGAGAAACAGGAAAGTCTTCCAAAATGTTCATGGGAAAAATAGGCTAACTAACTAATTAACTCTCTAGCCTTCTTAAACCCGAAGGTTTATGTCTGCATCAACACAAGACTTTCCTCCTGGGCAAGATCAATCCTTAACGATTTCCTTCAGGTCCATCTCAACGTTATCCCTCCATCTTCGTCTTCCTAAAGGTCTCTTACCACCAGGTTTCCCAACAAGAATCCTGTAAATTCTTCTTTCCTCTCCCATTCGTGCCACATGGCCTGCCCACCTAAGTCTTCTTGATTTAATTATTCTAATAATATGTAGGAAAATACGCATATGGGGCAGTGGCGTATGCTGGTTCTAACGAGTGGGTAATCTCCGACCCTTGATCATCAAACTAATAAATGTTTCCGTGCATTTTATATCAGGATCCATATGGGATTTAGGAATATTTTGTGGGAATTTTTGTCTTATTGTGGCGACCACAATCAATTAATTCTCATTATTGCAGTTTAATATACGTGTAGAATTTCAAATAATAAAACAAGACAGTATTATAAAGCAAAATAAAAAAAAAACTGAAATATAAAATGAAAGACATGCACTAGTGAAATAGAAACCCTCATTATTAATTTAAGTGCAAAATTCAACTTACTCCAGGACTCAGAATGAAATTCCCTATGAATGATAAAAAAAAAATCCCTTTCCGAGCTCCAAATTCCCTGCAATGACAGGTTTTAAAAGTTCGAATCAGTGCAGGCCTGAGCCAGAAATTTATTTTGGGGTGGGGTGGAGAAGAGGATACTCATCCCTTATTACCAGCCGCATCATAAAGTTGAAAAAGTGGGGGTAGAAGTTCTGAAGATAAATCTCAGATAATTACAACGTATTATGCAAGGTGTTTAATCTGCAAATGAAGTAAAATTAATTACCACTATACACTTTTTAAATTAGATATATGAATGATTTCGGGGAGGGGATTTCAGCTTCCCGAGTCCTCCACCTGGCTACGTGCCTGATGTGTTTGTTCCTTATATGTTTTAGTCGTTCATCTTCATCACTATTAATCTAAAAAGGTGGAATAGTAACTTAAATAAACTAAAATATATGTAATTTATTTATATATTTTCCTTTAAAAAATATTCGTGTGGCCGCGGTGGCTCAATCGGTGACGCGTCTGACTACCATGCTAAAGGTCCCGGGTTCGATCCCCGGCGGTTCAAATCCGGGAACTTTTCTAACGATGGAAGCGGCCCCGGCGCCCACCCAGCGTCGAATAACATGGGTACCTGGGGGAAACTCTGGGGGGTAAAGGCGGTCAGGGGCGTGATGCTGATCACATCATCTCCACTCACGACCGGATCAAGAAAGTGTGGGGCGTTACCCCCACACCCCCTATACGCCTTCATGGCGTGGTGCTATGCGCAGGGGAGCACTTTACCTTTTTTACCTTTAAAAAATATTCAGTTCCGTGAAGGAAGTACTCTCGCTGCTTTTGAAGATTAGAGAGAAGAAACAATCACTATTTTTGCAAATACAAGAATGGGGGGAGTCAGCTTATAGGTGCATTAATTGCTTAAGTTTTGAATTTTAATTTAGTTTGCTTCATCTTCAATATTTAAGCTTTTTCCTTTTGTAACAGACATCAGCAAGACAGAAGTAAATGTATAGTGAAAATTAGCGTAGAATTGGTTTGCCTATGTTATTCATATTTTCCTGTTCTTCGCACTTTACCGGGTATCTTTTCCCTATTTGCCTTACAGAAGGCAATTTGTGAACCCAAGATTCCCGTTCCTGAGAAATGTCCCTGCCATAAAAAACACAGTTTCTATGTTTAGCGACGACATAGCCTTCGGGAGAGAATTGTGGAGGAGGGTTGTAGGAGGTCAATGGTCGCCAGCGGAAGGAAAGGCAAACTCTAGGGGTTGAGACCGGTGGACTCTCACCAGAAGGAGCTTACCCTGGCCACGGAATCGGCGCGCCTGAGAAGCAGAGTTTCCTCCCCCCTCTTTTCTTTCTCTTCTCGCCAAGGGTTGTAAAAGAAGCGGGTGGAATGACGTCAGGGTGAGATTCCCTAACGTCATTCCACCGGCTGGAGAAAGGTTCCCGGACATTCAGCGGCAAACGGTTGGAAGCATTCGCGGCGCGCTTGAAGCAAAGAAATGTATGCATCGAAATTGGTTTGGAAGAATATTGCGAAGAAATGTATATATATATTTTTTTTAAAAAAAGAAAGAAATACAGCCGGGTCATCTGCGATTACCTAGATGACCCAGAGTATACGCCGCTGATATGGGGTAAAATCTGGGTTTTACCAATGAGGGAATGACGGTAGCAACGTATCAAATGGCAAGAAGAAAGATACATAAAAACTATATTAAGAAAAAAAGAAGAGACTAAAGAAGACTGGGCATGGAGAAGAGACAGCAACATGTTGCAAGGAAGAGACAGATGCCATCGCACTGCCCCCGCCCAAACGGACCAGGAGAAGAAACCCAACACCGCGATCCATCAGGCGAATACCTGCAACGACGACCGAACCAGAATATCAAGTAGGAAGCGGAAGTGAGCTTCCAGCGGGAATTTTTTTTTTTAAAATGCAGAGATCATCCTCCTAACGACCCGATACCTCCGCTGAAAATTCATTACGTCCTGAGGTCGGAGCCAGTGGATTGTGACGGAACCAGTGACCCGGGGATTTTGGGTTCAATCTCCGCCTCAGCGCTCTCTGACCACACCCGGTTTCTCCGGACAAGAGGCGTCACCTGCATGGTCAACGTGAAACCTCTTTTCTTTCATTTTTTTTTTTTTCAAGATACAAGGTTCAACGCCCACCAGAGGTTTTGTTTTTATGCCGGCATGCATGGCTTCCTTTCGTCTCGCCGAAGTGTCCACCGTTGTCCTCCTGGGAAAGCCGAGATCCGAAAGGTTTCGCCAAACCGATCGCCGCTTGGCCGTGCAGCAGGGGCCAGCTACGTCGTTCAAGTGTGTGTACGGATGTCCTCCGAGCCTCATGAATATCTCCACCTAATTTAAATGATGTTTGTACAGGCAGGAATGCCTTCCACTACAGGATTAAAATTATTATTTTTCTTTCCTCCTCTCCCACTTAGTTCTTGCACGTCTCGTTGCGACGCCAGCGACAAAAAAGAATCTATCGTGGTCGTGTCCACAGAATACAAACGGATGCTTTCTTACTTCTTTTTAGCGCCTGCTTAGCAGTTCTTAAGTTTGTTAATCTTGCATGAAAAATGCATGACCCCGCTTGTATGGATTGTGATTATTACTACAAAAGGCTACCGAATTTACGGGCATGTATAGCGATAGCCGACCTCCGTAGCGGAGTGGTTAGCACAGCGCGTTACGACGCCAGGGGTCCCGGGTTCGAATCCCGGCCTGGGCATGGGTGTTCTTAGTGAGTGTCCCTTCAACACAATAACCGGCACACAAACAGAATTCTATAAGAGGGTAATGGGCGTAAGCAGAGGTACGGCCAACTGTGGGATCCTCAAGGAATTGGGCTTGAACAGAGACACGGTACAAGCACGGATGAGGGTTGTTATATATTGGATGCGATTGTCACACGAGGGCCAAACTACGCTGAGGGGACAATGCTTCGAAATACAGACAAGGGAGGAAAACGTTCACAAATGGGGTTGGGAAGTGAAGAATCTCTTATACAATAATGGAATGGGTTGGGTATGGGAAGAGGGAGGAAGGGGGCGGATTTCAACAGAAAACCAAATGAGAGATAGGTTACTGGACATAGACAGACAAGAAATAACAGCAGACTGCCAAACGAAGTCCTCAATCAGGGAACAGTTAAGAGTAAAGGAAAGAGGCGCGCTGACATGATTTAGACTAAGAGGATGGAAACAAGAAGGGGAAACGATATGCTCTATGTGCGATGGAGAGGAGACGGACGAGCATATCCTCCTGAACTGTCCTTCTACACGTGACCTAAGGGACACGTTTCTGAAAAACTTAACAGCAAGGGAGGTGATAGAAGTGGTCAACGATAGAAGAATGACAAAAGAAGCGGGACAACAAGTGGGGAAATACCTGTGGGAAATGAGAAAACGGCGGGGGAAAGCTATTAGAGAAGACAGCGAAATTAGTGATCATGCTCAAACCGAGCCATCTTTATAGTGTACCGTAAAGTGTTAACACCCCTTATCACATAAGGAAATGGGGAGAATGGAAGTGTGAAAGGCAGCCCGAGAAATAGTGCAAGGGGGGAGTTTGTGTGGGAATTGAAAGATTGGAATAGAGGTATATAGAGACTGGAGACCAAAGGAACCAGACACATGACTTTAATTGCTAAACTATACTTATTATGTCTAATTTTCTTATATCTGATCAACTGCTAAGAGTATCTGTAAGTGAATAAAGAAAGAAAATCACAAACAGGGAAAAAATATAAGAAAAGTAGAAAGAAAGAAAAAGAGAAAATAAAAAATAAAGACAGAGGTAGACAGAAATAAAGAAAATCAAAATCAGGGAAAGAAAGAAACATAAGAAAGGTAGAAACAAAGAAAAAGAAAGATAAATCAAATAAAGAAAAACTAACAAGAGAGAGAAAAGAAAGAAAAACATAGAATGGGAAAGGGTAAGAAAGAACGTTAAGAAAAGTAGAAAGAAACAGAGAGAGAGAGAGACAGAGAAATTAAAAAAAATCATAAACAGAGAAAGAACCTTAAGAAAGGTAGAAAGAAATAGAGAGAGGTGAAATAAAGACTAACGGAAGAAGAGAGAGAAAAGAAAGATTAATACACAGGAAAGAAAGAAAGAAAAAAGGAGAGAGAACGAGATGATATCCGCAGCCACAACCACCGAAACAGTGGCTGTCCGATAGAAAATCTCTGTCGACGTTACGTTGCCCCACACTTTTCAGAGTTTGTTTCAGAGCGCTTACACTTGACAAGTGTAAACTCTTCTGCAAAACAACAAACAGTCTTCGGTCTTCAAAAGCCCCAGAATCTGAAATCGAGGAAAACCGCGTCGAGTTCTTGGAGAGTGAAACCGTCAAGAATCGGCGAACTAATTACGTTTCGTGCGTAATCAGATACAGGAGACGTCTTACTTTATGCTAATGAAACCCTCTTGCAACAATAACTCATGGTGCATCGCGCGACGGCGTCTGCCGATGCTTATCTCGACAACAATGTTAATTACCAGAATGATTTCACGGGTGTAAACACGGTGGGATTTGCATCGAAATGAACGGTGGCTTACCGGCTATTCAGGAGAAAGGCGCACGTCAAAACACCCAAGCACCTTGGCCCAACCTTAGCGAAAAGAAAGGGAAATGGCGGAGGGGGATGGGAGGAGTTTATCCCGTTATTTGGTTTTTATTGAAGACGTCATTTACGGTTGATGCTAATAGTTTCTTGGAGCAGAAGAGAGGAGAGGAGAGGAGAGAAGGCAAGAGAGAGAGAGAGAGAGAGAGAGATTAATTGATTGATTTGGTTATGCCGTTTTTTGCCACTTTCGGCTAATCGCAACGAGAGGATGAGTGATGATACGATGAAATTGATGAACAGACGCTCAGCAATGAATACCCATGTGATACGTTCAAGCCTGTATTATTAATTATTATACTATATATTTACTAATAACTTAATAATACTCAGCGCTGAACGATGAGACTCGGTGAAGTACACAGACTCCTCTCAGGTACAGGGATAGTGTTAGGCAAAGACAATATTCACAGCACAGAGAAATAAAACCACATTGCTGCAGTATATATAAACTAAAAGGTTTTATTCTTTATTTATGGCAATTATAATGCGAATATACTTGAGACGAAGGCGAGGATTTCGCTTTGTCGATGAATTGACTCAACTAAAACGCATAAAACTCAATGCGTGGCTATCTGCATGCCTATGATCACATAGACCTAGCTTGCGCCCCGAACTACCATACCAAGATGTATGCACAACACCGAGGAGTTCTTTTTAGGTTTAAAATCTTCGTCGATCCGAGGCTAAAGTGTGTTATTTTTTACGTGATATCCTCCCTTTTATACTATTTCGAGAACACAGATTCAAGTACAGATGAATCACTCACTATCTACAAAAGGACACTATCAACAAAACTGACACCTATACATGTTTAGAAATACAAATTCACATAGTGGACTCTCGCAAACATGAAGATACATTAAACTACTCATAATAGGGCATAAAATACAATAAACAAAAGATATACATTGCAAACAAGGTGCATTATTACATATAATAACAAGGAAAATACGCTCCTTTCACAAAAATAAATATATTGGTGACATATTTTCTACTGGTGACGTCACATAAAAATATGGATCATATCACATGCTCACGTCATGATTTGAGCTCGTGCACTTCGGTGGTTAGGTCAGACCGAAGTATGCAACTTTCTTTTTCATTCTTTCTATGTAATTTTTTTTAAAAATATTCACGTATATACGTAGTCTGGTAATTTTCATACACAAATATTTACATATTAAAAATGCAAAGTGAAAGAAGTGTCAAATGCTGAATTTATTAATTGACTGATTGATTTTGTTTATTTTACTTCGCTTTTCTGCCACTTTTGGCTAATCGCAAGATCAGGATGAGTGATGATATGATGAAATTGATGGAAGGACACTGGCGTAGATCACCAATGCCGAGGCCGTCATTTTAACCCGGGACCTCTGATGTTGTAGAGCGCTGTTCTAAAACACTCTGAAGCGGAAGCCGGCTGGAAAGGGGGAGATAGAGAGGAAGAATGTTTCTCTCTCTCTCTCTCTCTCTCTGTCTATTGTCCGCATCTCTGTTGCTCTCTCTTTCTCTATCTTGGAGAGATTAAGAGAGAGTGTGAGAGAAAAATTAAAGAGACAGAAGCGAGTGGGAGAGGAAATAGAGATAGGAGAGAAGATGGAGGGAACAGAGGAGTGAGGGGAGAAGAAATAGAGAGGGTGCGAATCAACAGAAATAATTGGGGGTGGAGAATGAAGGGAAAGGGATTTGTTTGAGCGAAAGCTGTAAAGTGTAAAGAATGTCGTGGAAATGGCTCACCCGCTTGTCCGTGGTTATCCCAGGAGCTAATAGAGTAACCAAGACAAGAATACTCCCGTGAACTCAAGCGCACAGTCATTTGTTTTCTTCTCTCGTGCCTTTGACGCACAATATAGCAACGTAGGAATACTTGAACGATGCAAGCAGCTGAGTGCATCTTCCATCTCCCTCCGCTCGCTTGAAAATGCAACTACACCGCCACAGGAACATTGTGGGAACATAATTTAACTAACACATATTCTGGATACGTGCTCAATCACAGCTGCCTCTTTACTATGTTTGTATACAAAAAATAATGTACCGTTATTCAGTGCAGGTGACGTAAGCATTGAAACGATAAGTACAGTTTCAGTGTTTATCTGCGTGACAGGTGTATCGCTGATGATCAGCGTACCTCATGGTCCTTGCTTCAATATAACCACAGCCAATTGGTCTCAGCAAACACAAGAGTAGTCACGGTCGATATAGCATGTAATGAGTCAATCTGAACGTTACGTCCATACACAATGCACTAATATGCTCACAATACACGCAGTATCAATGAGCCTACGTTGACAAGGCAATGAGCAAACTTGCTGGCAACTGTGGTATCAATTCCATGATCTTCAGGAAAAAGCACTTACCTTAAAAACTGCGATATCCTTTAAGTATCACTGAATGTTTTGATTTTTCTATGGATCTGCTTTATTTTACTTGGCTTTTTGTGCCACTTTTGGCAAATTTACGAAGTTGAGGATGAGTGATGTCATGATGAAATTGATGAATGGACATTCACAGACATTTATGCCCAGGCTGGGATTCGAACCCGGGACCCCTGGCGTCGTAGTACGATGTGCTAGCCACTCCGCAATTAAAGAAAATATTATAAGTATAATTTTATATTGGGCATGTGTAAATATTATAAACAGTGACGATCCAACATGCATAACAAACTCTCTAGCCTTCTTCAACCCGAAGGTTTATGCTGCAGCATCAAAATTCTTCTAAGATCAATCCAATCTTTTTCTATACTTACCGATTTACTTTAGGTCAATCTCAACGTTATCCCTCCATCTTCGTCTTGGCCTTCCTACTGGTCTCTTATCATCAGGTTTCTCAACAAGAATCCTGTAAACTCTTTTTTCTTCCCCCATTCGTGCCTCATGGCCTGCCCACCTAAGTCTTCTGGGATTTAACCATTCTAATAATATCTGTGCATGAATACAAATTATGCAGTTCTAAATTATGTAATCTTCTCCACTCACCTCTCTCCTCATCCCTTTTAGGTCCAAATATTTTTCTAAGGATTTTATTTTCAATAAAATAATGAACATAAATAACTGCCTTCTGTGAAAAAAATCTCTCGTCAAAATAGCATTAAAATCAAGTCGTAACAATTTATATTACTTTAGTGGCACATAGCCTAGAAGATATATTTTGGTTCCAGTGTTTCTGTACCTGTATCATCACTGACTTTACTTGTATTGAATACGTTCAACCTATTCACTTCTCCTAAAATATTGGGAAATTAAATTACTCCATTCGTCACATTAAAATTATTGATACGAGGACAAAATCCCTCCTTGAAATAGAAACAAAACAATGCTACCATCTGGTGTCTAAATTGTCAAGTCTCAAAATAGACCTACAAGCTGATTTGCTCAAGGTACAGGAATGTTAAATAAATTCAATTCCGGTTCAGGAGAGAAAATCAAGCAAACGTAAATAGGTTCTGGACCGTAAAGTACCTTTACCTCTATTTCAATTTGGTCCAGGAGCACTTTTTCCGGCTGAATTTAAATACGGTCCAGGGACCTTCTCTCAATGAATGGAATACGCAACCTGGACCGAATTTAAATTGATCCGGGAAAAAATGTTTGGGTCCTACAGCGCCAGAATGTCTAGCTACGGGCCGCATAAAAGTAATACCAAAAGAAGACACAGACTATTTGGACCACAAAAGATAAACTATTGTAATACCTAATTCAATGAAAAAAGGGTACAATCAATGATTACATTGACCGTTTGTTGAAGACTGAAGAATATAAATCAGAATAAGGCATATCTATGTTATGAAGAATAAGACTATTATGCATAATAGTAGCATGTAATTTGAATTTTGCAATTCATTTCTGAACTGTGTGCAATCCTAAATTGAATCCTCCATGAGGTATTTGAACGGGCGCATGTGGTTTCATCTGTGAACTTGGGGTAAAATACATTTTTGAATTCAACAAAAGCAACGATGCTTTGTGATACACGATAGTTAGCTTGTCGTCGTTAAATTTTGCCTGGTCTTGTCCCTCGGTTACCTAAAATGAAGCATTTACAGGAAGCCGGTTGGCAACGTAATTCCCCTTACAAAATCTGAAATTTTCCGTTGCAACGACTGGGTAGATTAGCATAAGAAAATGTAAGATTGAGAAAAACATAATCAAATAAGAACATACATATTTGCATAGACATATACAGTTCTATATAAAAAAAATGTTCCATATATTTAAAACACGATACGTATGGCACTTATTGCTGACGACAATTCTGAGCTCCTGTCCTGCAGAATCCATTGCATATGGCCAGCTTATTCACCCGACCTCAACTGAATTGAAAATGCTTGAGCACTCCCGAAGGAAGATCCTGCAAGAGTTCACCGATGCTACCATGTGTGCTCGGGGAGGGGCATGGCTCCTGAAGAGGAAACACTGGATCAGCGATGGCCGTTGCGATTGTAGACACTCATTATGCACCTCGTTGCTTTGGTTTTGCTTGTAACGGTGCTACTGAACACTTTGGCCCTATTGTTTCGTATAAAACACTTCGCCTTTGCTTTCAAATAAAGGTTTTGCTTCTGCCTCATTTCCAGGCATATCCCATTTCCTTCGACACCTATCCAATCAATATCAAATTATGCAACAATGTGTTTGAGCACTGTAAAAACATACTCCAGCCTCAACCCAATCTGGTTAGTCTCAGATACCAATCTATTAGAGGCTGGGTGAACACCAGAGCCCCCATGAATAGATATTGAATAGATTTCACCCCGGGAATCGATACTCGGGTCTCCACATGACAGTCAGACGCCCTGAACCATCGCGGCTCATTAAGCGTTTATCAGATTTACACAGGGTGTACCATAATAGAGTAAACAGCTTTCCCGATGGCGTAGTGGTAACGTCGACGCCTGGTAATGAAGGGGTCCCGGGTTCGATACCCGGTGCCGGTGGAGGCACATAGTGGTTCGGATCCCACTTTGAACTGAAAGTCCAGTCCGATTAGCCTTACTGTGCACAAAGTGGACTTAATACACCAGCTCAATCAATCAATCATAAAAGATTAAACAGCTTTAATAATGTATTTCGACAAAACTATTATATTGAATACAACAATCGTATTTGTTATGCATCAATCAGTAACACTTCCAGTTTATATGGATGTCTACAAATGGCTACAAATGTTCTGTGTTTCAGATAATTTTCTAACAATAAACCTGATAAGTTGTTTATTATGATCTGAATTTCAAGGAAACCCGAGCAGGCTCTCATTCCACAAGCTACATCGCCTGACACCTCCGCCAGTGCCCGACGCACTTAGGCGAGGCGCACACCCGCAAACCACCTGCAATTAATTCAAGTCGCGGGAAAGGAAGGGGGTGAGAGACATGTCGAAAGGTGTAATTACGGTTTGTTAATTAATTTTCCGTATCTTCACGGAAGAGTGGGGCCTCTCTATTGTTCCTTAACCCTCACCTCGAATGCATTGACAAGCACGCGTTCGCAGCAAGAACCCTCCGGCTTCTGCGATGCGAGAACAGGAGGAAGAGTGGGGAGGCGATGTTATTAAGATTGGCAGTGAATGTAACTTCGATTGTGTTGTGAATTTCACTGCCTTATGTCAAAGCTTGATTAGGTGTCAACAGTGCCGGATCTGCAAATTGTGGTCCCCTTCTATACAAATACACACACGCTTGTGAAAGTAAATCACAAAGCTTTTGCTGTTATTGTGTATGCGCGCGTGTGCGTGTGTGTGTGCGAGAGCGTGTGTATGCGTGTACATAGCTATACACACACCTCTGGAAAGATTTTATTTCATTTTTTAGCTTTGGGTTGGTGTTTTAAGTCTACTTTGTGCACAGTAAGGTTAATTGTTGGGACTGGACCTACAGTTCAAAGTGGAATCCGAACCACTATGTGCCTCCACCGGGTATCGAACCCGAGACACCTTGATTACAAGGCGACGACGTTACCACTGCGCCATCGAAGAGGCCACTTTTTTTCTTTTAGCAGTTTCTAGAATATTTGAGTATGTGAAGGGTTTGGCAAGGACCCCATAAAGGCTTGATCATCTCCGCCCCCCCCCCCTTACACACACTGCAGTGTTTTGCGGTTTATAAATCCTATACGGCACTGGGTGTAAATGCATAGAAAGCGGGGGGAATGGATATAGGATATGCACATACACTCTGTCTCGCGATTGATTGATTGATTGATTGATTAAATTAGTTTATTTTACTTCGCGTTTTGTGCCTCTTGGCTAATTTGCGAAGATGAGGATGAGTGATGAAATGATGAAACTGATGAATGGATATTCACAAACAACCAAGCCCGACCGGGATTCGAACCCGGGACCCTTGGCGTCGCAGCGCTATGTGCTAACCACTCGGCCACAGGGTCGGGCACTCTGTCTCGCGAATCTGTGAAGCACGATCGCGCATAACGCTAGAGGAGGGGAGAAAGCGAGTTGGCAGAGCAAAGCAGTGCGCGATGCTGCAAACGGCTGGTAACTGCAGCCGCGTTTCCCCCTCCATGCACTCACTCGGTCTAACGCGTTCATTGGCCGAGCCTTCTCGAGTCCCACTTGCGCACAGACTTATTCCCGTTCGCTTGCTCCAGAGATTCCCGACACAGAGTTGGTGACGAAAGAGGTACACGACCCACGGTCTCACGTGTTCTGGCTTCTAATGTAAACAATTATGTTTGAAATAGGGGTAGATAGTAGATGGTGCTATGCTACAATAAGAGTAATTACATTCCTATTACAGTAATGCTAGAGATCTACTTCCAATATTTTCTAAGAACAATACTTTACACCACTTAAACTCCTCTCCCAGTTTAGGTGTAAGTTTAGGGATACGTATCCATAAAAGGGCCTAATACAAATATTGTAGGAAATACAGGGTTATCCATTTGGGTATGGATAAAATAAAACATTAACAGAAACGTAAATGTGATAGTAGGAAAATTTTCGTGTTGGTGTTTTCGTGCGTGAAACATGGGAGTTTTGCTGTAGTGTGTTGGCAACAATGAAGTTTGAACTGATTCGTTCTTGTTATCGTTATTGTCAAAATGGCGTTTACGAACCAGCAACGGGCTATATGTGTCCTTTGGTACGCTAAGTGTGAGAGTGTTACACAAGTCCAACGGGAATTTCGTCGTCAGAATGGTGTGCGTAAAGTACCGAAATACGATTCCATATTGTTGTGGTATCGAACGTTTGAAGAAACCGGTTCAGTGCTTAAAAAACACGCAGGGGGTCGCAGTCGTAATCTCTTGGCCTCCCAACTCCCCTCCAGACTTCTTCGTCTGGAGTTTCGTTTAAAGACACTGTCTATTCACAGAAACCCACAGACATTGATGATTTGAAACTCAAAATCACACAGGCTTTCGACAGAATCACCCCAGAGATGTTACACCAGATGTGTAATGAATTGAATCACCGTTATGAGTTGTGCAGAGTTCGCATTGGAGGCCATGTAGAAAACTGAAAACTGTGTTCAACTGTTAGTAGTGTATAAAAATAGAAACTCCCATCTTTCAGTCTTTTGTATACAATATCTGAGGTAGCCTAATTACATTTGACCAAAAAAATGTCACATACATTTTATTTTATCCATACCCAAACGGATTTAGACGAAAGTATCTAAACTATGTTACAGTTAGGTCACTTACTTTTGAATGTAGCTAGTTAGTCAAAATTTTCACCGGTTAAAATTCGGTTATAAATATTTTTATTTTATTTTGAGTTCGCTTACGGGAATTTCTGTTACTCTTTTTTTTTAAATAACGACTACAAAATGTGTTTCTTATTGTTTGTGTGTTTTCAGTATCATGTTTATCATAATTAAATCAGAATAATAAAAATTGCATTATAAACTTTAACATTGTTTAAAATATGCAGCGATATATGGTAGACTCGGCCATATATTAGAATGTGGTGCATAATTATTCATGATGTTGCCAGTTGAGCCTTCTTTAGGAACTCTGGCGCAACAATTAATTACTTTTAATCCAATCTTGTATTAGTTAATAAATTAAATGTTTCAAACGCACATTCCATGGCTTATCTTAGCGCTTGAAGTGGAAATTTCTATCTGGAGGGAATGTCGTATAATTTAACATGATGACAGTGAGACAACTGGGGGGATGCCTTGCAAAAATATTGCTACCCCCGCCTTCCTCCATCACTTCGAACACTGATCTTAGTTGGATCTATGTTTTTTCTTGATTGATTGATTTGATTTACTTTACTTCGCTTTTCTGCCACTTTTGGCTAATCGCGAAGATGGGTGATGACGTGCTGAAATTGATGAAGGGACACTCACAAACACCCATGCTCAGGCCGAGATTCGAACCCGGGACCCCTGGCGTCGTAGCGCGCTGTGCTAACCACTCCGCGACGGAGGCCGGCAGTTGGATTCATGGGTTTCTAAGCTCGTATTTGCAAGAAGAAAAAATAAGCTGGTCCCTGAGAATAACGGGTTGAATTATTCTCAGTTTTGTCTACCCTTCTGTATATATGGGTATGTGCAAATACAATTTACATTTCAAACGAAGCATGGTTAGACTAGCTGCCTTTCAAAAGAGAAAACTCCTCTGTCGCTGACATGAACGTGTGGCAAGACACATTGCAACCTCAAGGTCACGGCTCAAGTCCAAACAAGGTCCGCAAATGAAGCATGAGGTGGCAGGTCATAAGGTTGCTCATTGGAAGTTTAAACAACAACACATGTTTGACTTCCTAATAAGTACAAGGCCAATTGAATGGCACTATTCATACATCACCGGCTTCAAAAGGTTGGAAAGGTAAGGTAGCAGAGTTCTGCCCATGTAGTATGGAAGAGTGGAAGTATGGAGGATCTTGCTGCAATGTTTGATCTTCTGGAGGCAAATGGCAAGGACAACAAAGTGTTCCTCCTTTCCCATTCATTATTCATGAATGAAGTTCTTGTTTATCGAGCTGGCCACGTGAATAACCAAGTCGGAGAGGTTGGGACCTGCAGACGCTCACTTCACTCACCAGTCTGAAGTTCACAGAAATCAATTTGCGTCAAAGCGTTTGCGTATATCAAAGAGGTTATGGCCAGGATTGAGGTGAAGCCCAAAAACAATCTCTTTAGCATTCTTGTGGTTTCACCGGTTGTCGAACGTTAGTGTGTAGCAGCGGGAGCACAAGATTTCCCCCTGTCTGTGTTTCTTCACGCAACTTCTACGTTCTTATTTCATTAACAGGAGAAAGAAAGGTTCTACCTCGATACATGAACCTATTTTACCTTATTATCCTCCATCAAGAAATTTAGGTACAGGAGGCCTCTCTATATCAAGATCCACATCATTTTGAATTCTGTGTGCAATCTGTAATGGTAATTCAAGTTGTGACAGAAAATATCACAGCGTGGTTTTTATGGTCCGAGACAGGTACAGGAATTTTTAATAAATTCAATTCCGGTCCAGGAGAGAATTTTTTTTGGGGGATCAATTTAAATACGGTCCAGGAACCTTTTCTCCGGACCAATTTAAATACGGTGCAGAAACCTTTTATCCAGATCAGTTTAAATAGGGTCCAAGTTCCATATTGAAATGAAACAGTACGTAACTTGGACCGAATTTCAAATTGTGCGAGAAAATATGTTCCGGTCCTCTTGCGGAACCCAAAAAATCCCATTAGAATTTATGAGTTCCCGGATCTTTAACAAACCTGGCCCAGGTAAAAAAAAAAAATATAACGTAAATACAATAACTTATAGAGGACCAGCCGCGGCGCCAGGTGTGGGGGGTCGCCTGATGGTTGTCAAAGGTTTGGATGGGCCATATCTTCAAAGATTGATTGATTGACTGAATTGTTATTATAAGTCCACTTAATGCACCACTACGCTAATCGGTACTTGACCTACAGTTTAAAGTGGCATCCGAACCACTGTGCCATGTCTCTCCACCGCGCATCGAACCCGTGATCCCTTGATTAGGAAGCGACGGCGTTACCAATACGCCAACGAGCAGGCTAGCACATTTTCAAAGACAATGTATTTTCAAATTCACATTGTTTTACGTGCGCAAAATTATATTAAAGAGAAAATAAGAAGCAGTCTTAATTCAGGAAATGCATGTTACTTTTCTCTTCATAAACTTTTGTCTTCTCGTTTATTATCTAAGAAACTAAAAGTTAAAATATACAAAAAAATAATTTTGCCTGTATTATTATATGGATGCGAAACTTGGCCCCTTACATTGAAAGAGGAACATAAATTGAGAGTATTTGAAAATAAGATCCTTAGGAAAATATTTGGACCTAAAAGGGATGAGGAGACAGGTGAGTGGAGAAGGTTACATAATTTAGAACTACATAATTTGTATTCATGTCCAGATATTATTAGAATGATTAAATCAAGAAGACTTAGGTGGGTAGGCAATGTGGCACAAATGAGAGAGGAAAGAGGAGTTTACAGGATTCTTGTTGGGAAACCTGATGGTAAGAGACCTGTAGGAAGGCCAATACGAAGATGGAGGGATAACGTTGAGATGGAACTAAAAGAAATCGGTAAAAGTAAAGTAAAGTGCTCCCCTGTGCATAGCAGCACGCCATGAAGGCGTATAGGGGGTGTGGGGGTAACGCCCCACACTTTCTTGATCCGGTCATGAGTGGGGGTGATGTGATCAGCATCACGCCCCTGACCGCCTTTACCCCCCAGGGTTTCCCCCAGGTACCCATGTTATTCGACGCTGGGTGGGCGCCGGGGCCGCTTCCAACCTTAGAAAAGTTCCCGGATTTGAACCGGCCGGGGATCGAACCCGGGACCTTGAGCATGGTAGTCAGACGCGTTACCGACTGAGCCACCGCGGCCAAGGAAATCGGTAGGGATGGAAAAAAGTATATAGATCTTGCTCAGGATAGGGACAGATGGAAGGCCTGTGTTGCTGCAACAATGAACCTTCGGGTTTAATAAGGCAAGGATTTATCCGATAATAGGAAGTTTAATATTGGAGTAATAACAAATTACATAAATTCAAATGATGCATTAAGAATATGTTGAATTTTAGATTCGATTATCTTCACGAAAATTACCAATTACATTTTACAGGGTGAGCGAGCCAGTGGCCCACTTCTGGCCCGCTCTGGTGACGACTAAGGCCTCCAAAGAGAATGGCTGCAGTCAGTAGTCTCCTTATAATCGCAGCTCTTCACCACTGGAGTTTCTGCTCCTGGCAAACAGCCATGGCGGTTGGAAAACGACAACTCCTGCCCATAAAAAAAAAATGGCAGCTTAAAAATACATCTGTCTTGACGAACATGGCGAATAGGATGTTGTTCACGTGTGGGAGGTGACTGCCGCTGCATGCAAGAACGTATCGCCCCAACCGCGAAGGTGAAAGGTTGTCTAATTGAATCAGAAGGCTTGTGACGTCCTCAAAAGAGCCACCGAGGTAGCTTTCACTCCTTAAACATCCTCGTTTCTAACAATATTTAAGAATCTCCCAGCCCCCGGGTCCACTCTTTTCTCTGCCACATGATTAACGATCTGCTTCTGCCAAATTTGCATTCATCGTGGAGATATTCCTCGACAATGCCGTCACTGATATGTATTCCGAGGCGGCCATTGCTGCTCCCGCGTGATGCATGACGGGAAGACCGATTCAACAATATCGCGTTTTACATACCAATGTGGCCGAACGGCAGGGTCATGCTCAAGGTCATGTCCGATTTCGTAACATTTTAAATTTATTAGCTCGAAGTCAGGTATCTTTTCTGCTATGCGCTGCTTCTTTTTCTTTCGTTGCCATCCTACAAGCAGCCTTATATTTGTACATCTTTCCTGCTGGGAGTATTTTCTTATATCCACATGGGGTCCGGCACGCTAATTTGAGCTTGTTACAGTGTTCTGGCACAGTGGTGAATCTGAAATCTTGACCTGGTTTACCGCAACAATTGAAGACCAAAAGTGGTAAACGCTGTAAGTGCCCCAATAATTCAAACACCGTTTTCCACGTGAAACTGTGAAATGTGCCATTCTTAATAATGTGGTAAACGTGAAAAGTGGCTGGTAGCCCTATAAGTAGTTCAAAGGGCGTGTAAGGAGATCACTAGTGTGCACGTTCTTACGGGCTGATGTGCGGAACGATGCGATTTCCCAACACATTCGCTTTTGGCACTTACGAAGTTTACCACTTTTAGTCCTCAATTTTTATTTATTGTATAGTACATAGGCGCCAATTTTGGGGAGGTCTTTCTACCCCACCCAATTCACGTAGAAGGACACATTTTATGTACATTTACATACATATACGTATAAAGTATTGCTTATGCCGATCTTGCCCTTAAAAAAAATTCCCTTGCAGACCCAAATTTATCTTAAGTTGGCGGCTCTGGTATAGTATATTTACTATACACCCCAAACAGATGAATTAGATATATTAGAAATAAAACACCAAATCAGACATCCAAGCAAAACAAAAAAAGATATTTTTCATAAAATTTTCCTTTTCACCGAAAATCGGACCTGGCTTCCCCTTCACCAACGGAAAATTTCCTTCATCTCGCAACGCTGCCTCTGCCAAGCGCGGCCCAGAAACTGAAAGGATCAAGCAGTTTTCTCCCGCCAACGCTGTTTCCAGCGGTGTCAGGTCGCCCACTTTTTCTTTGGCTGCCTCGCTCTCGCGAGGAAACCAGGTTGTCAGAAGGGTGCGATGGACAACGATCAGTTGCGTATAAACCAGTCTTTAAGTTCTTTAAACAACTTACTTAAATTCTGGTTTAAAAGCTTGTTTTATTAGTTTGTAAAACATTTATTGAGCGATTTCGCATACATTAAAGCTAAATTCCTGAATAGAATTTTTCGAGAAATGTTGGTTTCGCGGCGGTAGACCCGGTAACATGGAATGCCACTGCATCTTGTGCGACCGGGGGTGCTGCGTTTGAGACCACCCTTTCACATGGTTATCTCACTTTCTGTCGTCAACAATTTCTTCCACAGATACTATGTATACTTTTATGGCTTTGCAAATACAGGTCAAGGTGCACAAACCAGATAGCAGAAGTGATGACGACGGAAAATAGTAAGTCGCTCATTAGTTAATCTTTCTTTCGCGCAGTACATCATCTGCATTCTTCCAGATCGCCTGGACCCACAGTCTATGTAATCTTTTCCGGGGCTTGCGTTGTTTCCGATAATCCTTTCATCAATTTTGTATTATCGACATTCATCCTAATTTTCGGGTTAGGCCGGAAGTGGAAAAACAAAGGGAAGTAAAGTAAGACGAGCCAAATCAGATAACAATGGAAGGCAATAAAAATTCTCGCACTTCCTTTCACTTACATAGTGCTACTATGCCAGCACGTTAGGAATTTCCACAAATTTCGGCCTCTTTCTGATTTACATTCTTAATAGGGGCGACGAAGTGTCGATTTAAAAGTTTTCGTTCTTCCAGGAAGACCGAAACTTTGAACCCGAAGGAAAATGTTTCAGGACTATAAGAACGAAACTTTGTACCAGAAGGAAAATGTTGCAGGACCATCAGAACGAAACTTTGAACCAGAAGGAAAATGTTGCAGGACCATCAGAATGAAATTCTGAACCAGAAGGAAGATTCTGCAAAACCATTCAGAACGAAACATTGAACCAGAAGGAAGGTACTGCAGAACCATCAGAACGAAACATTGAACCAGAAGAAAGATGCTGCAGGACCATCAGAATGAAACTTTGAGCCAGAAGGAAGATGCTGCAAAACTATCAAAAGGAAACTTTGAACCAGAAAGGAGATGTTGCAGGACCATCAGAACGAAACTTTGAACCAGAAAGGAGATGTTGTAGGACCATCAGAACGAAATTTGAACCAGAAGGAAGATGTTGCAGTACCATCAGAACTAAAGTTTGAATCTGAATGAAGATATTGCAGGTTCATAAGAACGAAACTATCCATCAGAAAGAAGACGTTGCAGGACCATCAGAATGAAACTTTGAACCAGAAGGAAGATGTTGCACGAATATCAGAACAAAACTTTGAACTAGAAGAACGATGTTGCAGAATCATCAGAATGAAACTTTGATCCACACGTAAAGTGCTGGAGGACCATCAGAACGAAACTTTGAACCACAAGTTATGTTGTATGACAGTATTCACCATTATGAACAGGTGTCCCAAAACAGTGAACACCACCTGCTAGGTACCAGTATTCTACTGACGAAAAACCATCTGCCCTAATCACCTCATTAGCAAAAGCAGCAGTTTTCGTTCTTTGGAAGAAGAATGAGTGAAGAAAAGAGTCCAGCAAAGATAGAAAGGATCGGATCGAGAACTATGCCCTCTACATCATCAACTAGCCAAAACTGAAAGAGGTTTTTTTTTTTTTCAGAGCATCACAGCAGTCCAAAATGGAATGTTACTCGCATGGTTGAATAAAAAAGAAGAAGACATTCGAGATCGAAAAGATGTTTTGTTGATACAGAACGTTTGGAGTTGGCAGTCGCGTCCTCCTCGGGTGATAAATGAATTGATCTTTTGGGATCTTGAGTCAGCCGGCTGGTCACCGTGCACATCGCAAAGGCAAGACTGGACTTTTTTTCTCCCCGAGTGCTTCAGTCCCACGCTCGCTGCACAAAAAGAAATCGCCCAGCCGAAGACGCTTGCAAGTTGATGCCATTAATTACCTGCGAGAGTTCTTGTTCTGTCCTCGGCTTTGGTTAAGATGTTTGCTCTGCGCCTTGATCAGATCAAACCCTTCTGTTCGCCGACAAAACAATAGTTGGCGAGGTTCGCCACACACTTACCCACGATCAAAGGTACGCAAGCAATGGTCAGCACGTCACGTTGTGCCAGGATATCACCCTGGTGCAGAGATAATTCACTCTAATTGCACTCAGAAGCGCAGTGATGAAGCAAACGTATGCACAACTTGTACTGGAAATTTGCTTCTGGCATGTGAGATCTATATAGGTTGGACTCGCGTACTTTCGACGTGCCCTTTCGCCACGTCTTCAAAAATTAGAAAATAACTATGTGTGTACTCTAATATTGTGAACAACTAAATATGCTGACGAAGGCAGTAATTTATTTTATTAAAAACATAAACTAACGTAACGTTTCAACCTTCTAGCAAGGTCTTCTTCAGACTCTGTATCAAGTACAAGACTTTTGTACTTGATACAGAGTCTGAAGAAGACCTTGCTAGAAGGTTGAAACGTTACGTTAGTTTATGTTTTTAATAAAATAAATTACTGCCTTGGTCAGCATATTTAGTTGTTCATAATCATGGAAACAAGGCTTAATGGTGTTATCTAATATTGTACAAATATTCAACACATTATTGTCTATTTTCATAATAATAAACTGGGTAATTATTGTCCGTTTCAAAATAGTTATATATTTCATATAAACGAATTGAATAGAGACACTATATTGGAAAGGCAGTATTTACGTCTTTTGTTATTTTCACATTTGTAAACGTAATTGAAAAATAATTGGTTTCCTCCATTCCCATCAAATTTCTACCTCTTCTCTGTTATAAATTCTGACGCTCATGTTTTGAAATTCAAAAAGTCTACCATAATTCCCTTACAGAAGTTTTCTGGGTGAAAATAAACTTCCTTTAAGTTCCCTAGCAACGTCCGTTTCCATGGACAACAACAAGCACGGGCCGGACTCTGTGGCTGAGTGGTTAGCACATCGCGCTGCGACGGCAAAGGTCCCGGGTTCGAATCCAGCTCGGGCATGGTTGTTTGTGAATGTCCATTCATCAATTTCATCATTTCATCACTCATTCCCATCTTCGCAAATTAGCCAAGAGGCACAAAACGCGAAGTAAACTAAAATAAAAAAAAACAGCATGTTATTATACCCCCTAAACATTTAGTTAAAACAAGTACGATGTAGATATTTTCGCATTGAGTATCAGGACTGAATCTTCTTATGTAGATGTCACCCTTGTTTCAGGCACGTTTTCATAACCATGAGTTCATTCATCTGTGTGCTATTGATCTGTGAGAAATATAATGTATCTCAACAATTAAGAATTGAAGGGAAAAAAGTGTGCAAAAGAAATGGCCGTGGCAACGGTTGCTAAGGACGTGAAAGAATGGTATTTTTATCCTTAAAGAAGGGCCGATTGAGCGATTTTTGAATTTTCTCGGACTTTTGGGGCAATTTCAGTGGGGGATGTCATAATGGGGCATTTTTTGCCTCCGGGGCTTCCTTCATGGAGAACATTTATGTCAGTGAGTCAGTGGTGGGATTGGGGCTATATACGAGGGTGGTTCAGCATGCTCCGCCCCTGATATAGAAGGAACACACTTTTCCAATTGGCCTTCCAGTGCTTCAATCCCAACAGAAAAAGAATATTTAGGTTGGTCCTGCAACCAAGCATTCACAACATCCATAACCTCGGACTCACTGGCAAAATGTTTTCCACGAAGGCGTTTCTTCATGTTCGGGGACAAGTGGAAGTCACTGGGGGCCAGATCTGGAGAATAAGAGGCATGAGGGACAATTTCGAACCCTGCTGCATGAATTGCAGCCACCCCAACTTGGGATGTGTGGGCGGGAGCATTGTCACAATGGAACAACACACCACGGACCAACATTCTACGGCGTTTCTCCTTGATGGCAGTACGTAATTCTTCAATTAGGGTTGCAAAATAAACACCTGCGATTGTCTTTCCCTGTTGGAGATAATTTATCAAAATAATTCCTTCTGCATCCCAGAACACAGATGCCATCACTTTGCCCTTTGATGGTTGAACCTTGAATTTCTTTTGGGGGTGGAGAATGGGGATGTTTCCATTGCATGCTTTGGTGTTCACTTTCGGGATCGAAGTGGTGAACCCACGTTTCATCCATTGTAACAAATCTCTTCAGAAACTTTGGCTTGTCAGCCTTTATTGTCCGTAACAGGTTCTCACTTGTCACACAACGTGTCCTCGATTGGTCGACCGTCAGCATTCTCGGGAACCAACGTGCAGAGATCTTTTTCATTAACAAATTATTATGAATAATTGAATGCACACTGCCAGTTGATGCCACATGTGTCTGCTATATGGCGGACAGTCACTCGCCTGCCTGCCAAAATCATGTCATGCACTTTTGTAATCATTTCTGGTGTGGTCACCGTTGCAGATGGGCCACCACCATGCTCATCTTCACAGGTCTGCCTACCACATTTAAATTCACGGCACCATCTCTTCGCTAGGTCATATGAGGGACTAGAGTCCCCAAGAGTTCCCACCATATCTGCATGGATGTCTTTCGGCGTTAGATTTTTCCTGAGTAAATATTTTATCACTGCTCGGACCTCAGATTTTTGCATTTCTTCACATGTGACTACACTTCTTACTGATCATCAACTTGTAACAAAAAGAAAAATTGTTGTAAATTCTTGAAACTTTGTGGATATTAGTCCAAAGAATGAACAATGTTACATATAAAATTACAGGTCTCTACTATCACTGGAAATGGGTCAGGGGCGGAGCATGCTGAACCTCCCTCGTATATATATATATTGGATGTAAAGTGCCTTGACGCGTGTTCTTAAGAATTCTTCGTCTTAGGCCAACTTTAGACGGAAGCATTTCATTTAAAATTTTTGCTAGCATAAATACTATGTAAATGCTTCCAAAAATCATATACCAGACAGTACCTTAAACGGAAGCATTTCATGTATATACAGCACGAAATGCACGTCGAGTTACACCATCTATGGCCTGGACTGGATTAAGACGAAATTGGACCTGATGCTGCAAACCGTCGATTTTTTTGTGAAAATTTTACTACTTGTGTCTAGGCTTCCGAAATTGGGGCTCCAAATTTCATTCTAAGATTTATTTTCAGGTTAATAGGCTAGAGCAAAAGAAAACTGTTCAGCTTTCGGAAAATTCTCGTCTGTTCAGTTTCAGGAATGGGCCTAATGCTGCAGCATCAATAGCACCAATCTTAATCCGGCCCTGTCTATGGCGAGTGCACGGTGTTTACAATTGGAACAACTAATTTATTCTTCCCTCCGTGTACTGTATATGTTATAAATTATGTATTTAACCAGCACCATTGCTTTGTACCCAATACCGTTTCATAGTAAACGATATTCCTCTCGATTGAATAGTTATAGTCTTTTAAAAATGTGAAGTGATGCATTGTTTACATCTCACGCGGCCGCCATTACATCTGCACTCGTGACCTAGAGGTCGCTTCTGATTGGTTATGATACGACAAATGCCACGAAAATAAGACCGATTCTATCCTTGAGAAATGCCATGAAATATGTCACAGCATCTGAAATACCAGAAGATTTTTCACTTTGTTCATGACACAAATGTTCAGAAAAATTCTAAGGAAAATTCTTCCCTCTAAAGTGGGCCTTACGGTAGTCTACTAGGCAAGCAATATGATGCACTCTCCTCGGACCAGATTTATTTGTAGTAAAAAAGTGTTAACACTGTTAGACAAGTAAATAAATATTAGTTATTTTATCCAAAACAAGGAATTAAATGTGGACTTTCAATTGTAAAAAAATGCAATTTCACTAAGCAAGCGGCTCACCTAGCTACGCTATAAAATGCATTAGGCTTGCAGGACAATTAATTGTAATCCAAAATTCAAACACAAAATATGCTCTATTTTTCGTTACCAAAACATTGGATTTCCAAACTTTCTTTTAAGTGCTGAAAAGTGGATCTCCTAAACACGAATCTCCCTAAGATAGATATGTATGTTTTTGATTCTAGCTACTCCTTCCCATATTAAAATAACACACCTTTAAAAGCTGTCAGTCTCACTTAGTGTTGCCCACGAGACGAGACTTTGGCCTGTCCCGTCTCGTGGAAATGCTGTGAAATGCTGTCTCGTCTCGAAAATATTCGTATGTCTCGGGACACATGATCAGACTCGTCTCGTCTCGAATTTTTAAAAGCCTGTCCCGTCTCGTCCCGTGGCCAACACTCACTCCGGACACCCTGTATATTGACGGAAACTACATTCAATATCGCATGAAGTAATTGGAGTGTATTTGAAATATGCAGTAAAGTAGTATAAAAGTATATACTACTGGGACACTTATAGCGTACAAAAGAAGAGCTCATATGATTAAACAGCCCGATTTGCCCACACTTGAAATTAAGCCAAGATGCCTATAAGCCCCAATTCTTCAAGTGTGATATGCTCTTAATTCTAAGAATTTTGAATCCTAGTGTACAAAAGAAGAGTTCATATGCCCCGATTTGCCCACACTTAAAATTATGTCAAGTACCCATATGATTTTATTGTTTATAGTGTGTTATTCTGTCAAAATCCCAAGAATCTTGAATTCTAGTGTAGAAATGAAGAACCCCCCTCAGACAGATTTGCCCATGTGTGTAAAAGCTACATCTGCCAGATTGTTGTCCACAAACTTGTCAAAAATATGCCCCTCTTGATATTGTTTTGGCTACACTTAAAAACTAAGGCAAAAAGTCACTCTCACCCACCCACACCCATTTATATTTACTTCCGGTCCGGTAATATGCAGAAATCTTCTAGAATTGCTCTGTGACTCTCTCATTTCTTACATCATAAATATATGATTTTTCACCTATAAGAATAACACTACATATGGTGTCATCAGGGAGTGTATCGTGGAATTCACATATAATTTTAATGTTTGTCCTGTCATTAACCACAACTTGTTTCCTTTTTGAAGTGTTGATGACAAACATGGGTCTCTGTGCTTTGAATTCATCTGGTGTGTAATACATGTCAGTATTGCCAGTAGTGACCCTTTTGTATGCTGTAAATGCTTCATATAATTTAAGAAAATCATCCTTGGACATGTCTAAATTATAATTTTCTCTAGGAAACACCTCATTTCTGCCATTTTTAAGATATATGTTCTTGATGTTGCAGTTATCAAATTTACTTGAATTTTTTTCCTGATTATTGTGTCTTCCAGTCTGAAACAGTACCACCACAAAATCTGGCATGTCATATTGTATACTGGAGAATGAATTTGTAGCATCAAACTCATAATAAGTACCAGTGGCAGGCTTCTGTACACATTGATATGTATAAAATTGTAAAGGTACCTGTGGATCTTTTATTATATCTGCTTTGTATTTAAGAGCATAACTGGCCTCATATTCAACAACCGGGATTCTTAGCTCCATAGTCTGAATAAGGCACTTGCCCTCATCAGGTAGGGTATTAGGCAGAGCTTCCCGTGTAGGGTTTAATGTGCTGTACCTCATCAAAGCATTATTATCATTGGCAGCTCTTCTAAATGTAATTCTTAAACCACCCTTCCACATAATATCTTTGTAATCTGAGAAGAATCCTGGCAACAGGCGCATGGGGAACAGCACTGTGTGGCTCTTGGATAATATTTTATCACCAGCCTCAAATCCACCTATTTTGTAGTAAGAAGCCTCGGTTTTGGATAATTTTAGTGTGGCCAAAGCTGTGGAGGTAATGCCGGGATAATCTACTCTGTTTATAACAACACCATGTTTTCTGATCTCAATTTCAGAGAACAGATGTGGCACAAAATTGTCTACCAATCTTATATTTGAATTTGCCGGATAATCTGTACCATCGAGCTTTACAACATCAAATTTGATGTATAGATCTGCTCTGTGGGGGTGTATAAAGCCATCCCTTACATCAAGATCAAGTGTTGGGTTGATTTAAATTTGCAAAGGTCCTCCTGTTTGGGGGGAATGATTGTAACTCATAACTCTCAATATTTTCCATTTTTTTTGTATGTATTTTTATTTAAATATTAATCTCTATGATAGCAGTTGTTGTGGCTCCAGCAAAATCAACTATTTCTTCTTTTTCATTAGTGACCATCAACTCAATGTTATCTATTCTACAGGGTGTCCCAAAAGTCCCTTAACAGCTGTCCTAGAGACGTGAAGTGCAGAGATTGACATGATTTGAGTATATAGTAATACTGTAGGGGTAGGGGGAACATGATTGCTGTGGGTGACCATGGCGGCGGCCATCTTGGTATCCGCCATATTGGATGGAGGTCATTTTTTTTAAATGGGAAGGTATATGTGTGGCACATAATTTTAGGCTAGAATTGCACCAGAAACAAGAATATGAAGTCAGTTTTCAGATATCTTTAATCTGTGAAAAGTTATTGATGCAATGTTGAATAAATGATGACGTATGATAAAGTATGGAAATTGTGATAACTGATATCATATCTCTTTTGTTGCAAGTGTAAGTGACAAAGAACATGATGTTATCCAATGAGGAACGAATTGAGATCATCCTCATTTCCGCCGAAAGGAGTTCACGGGACATTGCCAATGACTTCAATCAAAGACATCCGCTTAGGCCGCCAGTGTCGCATGTTAGTGTGGCCAATGTGATGAAGCGGCTTAAAGAAACGGGTGCAGTGCACGATAGACGTCGATCGGGAAGACCAAAAACAGCCACGGATGAAGAAACAACAACGGCAGTTCTGGCATCATCCGTGAAGTCACCCAAAAAAAAGTATTCGACGACTGTCCGCCCAGTGGTGTTAGCAAGAGTTCGATTAGCAGGAACACAAGTGGCATCCCTACAAGATGCAAATGCAACATCATCTCAGTGAAGATGATCCTGATAGGAGGGTGGAGTTGTGTGAGTGGTGTGTCGTGCAACTTGAAAGTGACCCTGACTTCTGGCGAAACATTCAGCATAGCGATGAGGCATTTTCTTATACCAATGGTGAGGTCAACCGGCAAAACATGCGGTACGAGTATTGGTCCTCTGAGAACTCGCACTGGTTAAACCCGGTGAACGTGGTTGGGCCAGCAAAAGTTATGGTGTGGTGTGGAATTTATAATACCCAAATCATAGGTCCATTTTTCATTGAGGGGACACTGAATGCAGAGACCTACCTGCAGTTGCTACGCGATATTGTCTTACCTTCAGTGTGTATGCCGGATGGGTCTTTCCCAGAATTTTTTCAACATGATGGTGCACCACCTCATTATGGGAACATTGTTCGGCAGTACCTTGATGTCCAATTTTCTGGTAGGTGGATTGGCAGACGAGGACCAAGGGAGTGGCCAGCCAGGTCCCCAAACCTTACTCCTCTTGATTTTTACTTGTGGGGCCATCTTAAGGCTATGGTTTATGCAGTTCCAATACGTGATATGCGTCACCTTCGTCAACGAATCACTGAGGCCTGTGCCGCTGTCACTCCCGAAACTCTTTTGAATGTTCGCGTGCATGGGAGACTTGCTTACGGATGTGTTTACGGGAGCATGGCGAGCACATTGAGCACATTTTGTAGCGCAATAACTTTTCACAGATTAAAGATATCTGAAAACTGACTTCATATTCTTGTTTCTGGTGCAATTCTAGCCTAAAATTATGTGCCACACATATACCTTCCCATTTAAAAAAAATGACCTCCATCCAATATGGCGGATACCAAGATGGCCGCCGCCATGGTCACCCACAGCAATCATGTTCCCCCTACCCCTACAGTATTACTATATACTCAAATCATGTCAATCTCTGCACTACACGTCTCTAGGACGGCTGTTAAGGGACTTTTGGGACACCCTGTATTATGGCACACAGGAAAATATAATGTTGGGGATGGAGTGTAGATGATGGGCTCCATAAATTCAGAATTAGGTTTAAATGTTGCAATGATGCCAGTTTGTTTGTGAGTGCCTATGCCATTTCATTTGGTGATCATACCCACAGCCACATTACAGTGAATATTCAGAGTCTCTATGGCTAAGAATTTAGGTATATTAATAGCAGTGTGTTTGATGGCTGGTTCAAGTTTTGTGTTGTTCTCAAAGCCTAACAGCTCTCCTATAGTACCCAGATCCACTGTTTCTGTAGCAGATACAATCTCTACTCTGTGAGTGACAGAATTTTGAGTTAATACTATACCTCTGGGTAATTGAGCATTTAGAGTGGACAGATTATACTGCCCTGGAGTGATGACAATTTTTTGATCCCCTACTGCAATTGTGTTGTTGTGGTGTGTAATATTAGGGATCAAGTACATGCCATAAAATGCTCGGAGAGCTATTGTTTTGGGATACACTATATCATCATGTAATCTAAGTTTCAATATTGAATTTTGGCTGGTGAGATGTAATACCCCCATGATGTTTTAAATACCACAGGGCTTTTTGAAATTTTTCAATTGATGGTTTATTTATTTGAGACAGATATCTGAGAACAGATAAACACAAATGTCCACAATTAACATCTTTGAAATTTTGAACACGGGCATTATTGTAATAAAGATTAGCTGATTTTAGATATTTTATTAAATTTTCAGGTGGAACACCTCCAAATGAATCAAACACAAATGCCTCATTGTTTAAATATTTAAGATAACAAATCCAGTGAGTGCCCTGATTTTTGTACTTATCCAAATTAACAATGCCACACTCTTTGTTGAGTGGTTGTTCTGGTAAAGAATCAGACATGTACACACCTCTAAAATGTTTGATGCCCAGTGGCTTGATTAAAGCTTCAATATCTTGGTTTGTAAGCGGCTCTTGTTTTTTTAAAACTTATTCATGGCTCTCTTAACACCTTTGCCTTGTTTCTCCATGGCCAGGTTATGGCGCTTCAATTCATCTAATTCTGCCCTATTCTTCTTGGCATCTATTACTGTCTTTGCTATGGCAGCTGATCCCCCAGCCAAGCTCCCAACAGCCCCAAGTGCTGCTAAGATGGCCGGGATAGTAAATATGAAACCCCCTGTATGCAATTTTTTTATAGATTGTTGTAATTCTTTTAATTGGGGGGTACTAAGTAATAATTTCATACCATGGCCCTTGGCAAGACAAGAGCTTTTTTTCTTGCGCTGCTTCTTGGTTAAAAGGCTATCAATAATTTTAAGAGATTTAAGACCTGCATAAGGTATTTGATACATAACACCCTCGGCCTTCATTCTAGGTTTATTATATATATATATATATATATATTCACAGCCCCCACCCCAGTTTTTGTTTGGTGTTCATAGCTATGGTGGTCCCCAATGCTGCTATTCTCTCACTCAAAGAAGCATCTTTGCTTACAAATCTACCAAATGCAGCCTCTTCTAATTTCTTGTCTGCAACATGTCTCTTGTCAAGATCAGAATGTGTGTTGTATGCTATGTCATGGTCTCTACAAGCAGCATCTAGGGGATTAACACCAGGGTCCCCTCTGTTTAATCTATGGTCCAATTTTGTACCGGGACCACAATACTGATAGCCTGGAATATGTAGTTCAAATGGCAGCTTGTTTATAATGTCATTAACCAACCCCCGACCCTCAGAAATATTCCAAAATTTAGGTGGTAGAGTATTAATAATTTTTATAAGATATCCAATCCCCTTAGTGTCATTCACTATAAAATTAGACAATTTTGTGCTTATCATGTCCATAATTCCAACCTTTTCATTGTAAAAATTGTGGTTGCCAGCATTTTCCTCCCCAGCTATCACCAATAACCTATCTACAAGTTTCCTGACATCATCAACCCACACAAATTCTTTAGGCAGGGTGTTGTATTGTTTGATTCCACTGCCTGTCTTAATTTGTGACCATATGGGCTTGATTAAATTGTTGTATTTTGCTCCACTGCTAGACTTGACTCTTTTTTGTGTGGGATCATTGTTCTGGTATAGAGCATCTGATTTTATTAATATTTCTTTGTAATGCTCATAATCTTGATCTGTATAGCTGCCAGGCCTTTTCCTAGTCATCAGTTCCCACAACCCAGGTGTGCCGGGATATTTAACAAAACCACCTCTTTCTCCAAGATGAGATTCTGAATATACAATTATATCATCTCCCATAAATGTTACTCTGAAATTGCCAATTCTATGTATGATGCTACCATCACGCTCTGTGTCAGCATATAAGCCAAAGACCTCATCTTTGTTGTCTTTAGGTGTGCTTAAATATTTTTGAGCAAGAAGACCCAATTCAATAGGCTCCAGAGTAGCTTCAATTCTTCGAGGAGCAACAGGACTAGGTGTATGAATACTAGAAAGTGGGGTGATTGGATAATCTAATATGTTCCTAGCAGCTACAGGTACAAGCTCTGTGATCAAATTTTGATTTTGCTCTGTAACAGTTTTGATATTTTTACCTAATTCACTAATAGCATCAATAATAGGCTGTTCTGTTTGTTTGTGTTGTTCATAAATTCCTCGGTTCTGTGATTTCCATCCCTTAAATCTTTTTACAAGATAATCTCCTAATTTAAGATCATCAATAATTGGCCTTTTCATGGTTATTTATATATGTTTCAATGTCTAGAAAATTGTTGATTTTATTTCTGTATTTGCCACTATTGGGTTTTCTTGTCATATCAATTCTGACAAACCCATAACTGTCCTGGTTCCAGCACCTACTGCAAAACTTGGAAAAATCATTGTAGCTCAAGTCCCCACCTACATATTCATCATGTATGTGTTTGAGGTTGGTATGATCTTGATGAAACACACATATAAAATTGCTGATGTCTCGGATCAGCTGCTTCGGAATTTTAGAAAAAGTCTGTGCCAGGTAGAAACAATCAATGTTTTTGTGTCGCCCCTGTGTAAAAAAATATCTAACCTTGTTTTGATTATCCAGTATAATGTCATCAAACACAAACAGAGTTATCAAGACATTCATGGAGTGGCTTAACATCTGGATCAAAAGTGGCTATATCCAATCCATCATATAGCTTCATCAGCTGCTGATATTTTGATTGTTCCAAGCTCTTAGAGAAGACATACAAGTGCCTATTTTTCCAGTCTAACCAGTTGGGTGCCAATAAAAAATTATCAATCATTAGTGTAGTTTTACCACAAGCCGATGGCCCAACAATAAGACATCTAATATTTTCAGGCAGCAACTTGCCATTTCTCTTAATCTGCTGTTCAGGTTCTGGCAGCCTTTTTATAACATCCCAGGTGCTCATATTATCACTTTGTCTGCATCGATCCAGCTGTGTTCTGGAAGTCCTAGCCATTTGACAAATAACTTGTTGCCTTTTCTGCGGATGAATTTTTCTATGAGATATGTGTCAGGCTGTTTAGTTTTGTTGAGTTCTTCTTCATAGAACCGGCCTTTGAGAATTTCTCCTCGGTGGTCTTTTATTATATAGCTATGTGTTAAGGGTCCCAGGTTTAACTTGAACCACTGTAAATAATTCAGTGCTCCAGTTTCTTGTAAAGCCTCTTTTGAATAAGTGCTTATATTTGCTGATTCTTACTTGATCACCCACCTTGTATTTGGCTTTTCTTGTTGTTGGCTGGTATCTAGGATAATAAACAGTCCTGATCAATTTTTGCTCATCAGATGAAGTTACTTCAGAGGGTTTCATGTTGATTGTGGAATGGACCGAGTTGTTATATTTATGTAGAAGTTCTGGAAGAATATTAAGCCATTTATAATTACCTTGAAGTGTAAATTGTTTATACATAAGATTTTTTTAGGGTTTTGTTGAATCTCTCTACAATTGAGGCCTTGAGATCACTGTAACTCGAATAATGTTGTATTGACTGGCTTTATATAAATTGTTGGAACACAGAATTATAAAATTCTTTGCCATTATCTGTTTGCAAATAGCGCGGTGATCTTCCACTCTGATTGATGATTGTCCTGAAGGCTTCTGTAACACATTTTCCAGTCTTGGATTTGAGTGGCACAGCCCAGGCAAATTTTGAAAATGTATCTATGACAGTGAGTAAATACTTGTAGCCCTTGTTGATTTTGTCTAAGTTTTTCAGCTGTCCACTTGCCATCTCAATCAAGTCGCACTGCCATAAATCATCTATGCCTTTTGTGACTACTGGCAGTCTCTTATAATTATGTCTGGCTTGTCTGTGTAATTCATCAACAATAATTTGTCTAGACATAATATGTAAACAAGAATATTGCAACTATGGGGTGTTCAGCAGCTGATACTACAGGATTTTCTAAATATAATTTGTCTCCTATTTGTATATGAAATTCCAGAGAGCCATCATCTTCAGCATAAGATGTTTCTAATGTATTGGGATCTGTAAAATCCTCTAACTCACCACTGGTGATTTTTGGTTTGTTGTCAGCATTTGTTATTGATAAGGTAGGGTAGTGGTGTGACTGTCGTTGTAGCCAATATTTGATCTTGATTGGTCTCAGTGTGCCCCCAACAAAAAACTGGTAATAAAATTGTGCAGGGGACAGCATATATATTTTGCCACCTGGTGTAAATGGTGAATCATATTCTTTGTTGGGGATGCTGTACAATTCAAGAATTACTGTATGTTTAGGATTCTCGATCATGCCTGTTATTTCTTTTTCTGCTGTAAGCAATCTACTTGTTACAGATTCAAGGTGCTCATTGATAGTCCTAACAACATCATCATGGCCTGGCTTGATTTTTATGTCCACAACAAGTTTCTTGTATTGTTACACAATTTCTTGTAGCTGGGTGGCAAAAACAGACAGAGCATTTGCTTGATTGGATTCCATGGTCCCTAGCTGTTGCTTGATATTACCTACAATTTGCTGTAAATTTTCAACAACTGCCAATTTTGAATTTTGAGCAGTAAGATCATGGACCTGTCTTCTGATATCCTCAAACAGGGCATGCAGTTCATTAATATGTTGATTAGTTGGTAGAGTGGCCACTGTCTGAGTAAGTTGTTTGATCTCTGTCTGGATATTCTTGATATCTTCTGATTTCAATATGCGATTCACAGCTCTCTTAATATTTTTAAGTTCCTGTGATGTAGGCAGATTTGATACAGTATTTTGCAAAGATTCAAGTGCCAATTTCACATTATTTAATTCAGAAGCATCAGCCACATTTTGCATAGCATTTTGGAGCAGGGCTATATCAGCCTGAGTGGGTGTTGATTGTTGTAAAATTTCAAGCTTTGTTTGGATATCATCGATCAAGTGATGAAAATGAGATAGCTCAGATTCAGTGTTGAGGTTTTCAAGCTTTGTGATCTGTTGCTGGACACTGGCAAGGGTGTCTACAATACCAGGCAGGCGAGATTCTAGAGATTCTTGTACATTTGTCAAATCACTTTGCACTGCTGCTATTGTACCCTCAAGATGGGTTATGGTACTTTGAATTTTTCCAAAATCTTCATATGTTTCAAGTTGCAGCTCAATGTTGGGAACACTCCGAGTTATTGCACTCAAAGCATCAGAAGATGGCAAGTTGTTCATAAAATTTTCAAGTGTCTCAATTTTTTCTTTAACCTCGGCTATGGCATTGTTCAAGGGGTCCAGATTAGGTATCTGGAGTGATTGAATCTGTTCCTTTAGAGTGGAAATCACTAGATCAAAATCTTCTTGTGATTTTATGCTTTTGACAATTGTTTGGAGCTGTGTCTGGACATTATTTTTCTGCTCTTCCAATTGCTGTTTCAATTGCTCAGACTTGGTGGCCTGGGTCTTAAATTTGGCTTGAAGAGCTGCTACAGCTTCTTCTAAACTTTGAAAATTATCCAATGTGGCAAAGTCAGTATATTTTTGAAGCAGCAATTTGAGTTCAGAATCAATTTTAAGAAGAGGGTCCATGCATTGTGATTGCAAATTTGTAATTTGTAGTTGAAGACTGGCATTCAGTGGGGTTTGTAAAGCTTGTAAATCACTTCTTAATTTCTTGACTCTGACATCAAGCATCAGAATCTCATCACTGTGATCTTCATGCCTTGTATGGCCAAATATATCATTAGGCATTTTGTTTTAGTGGTTATTTATTATTGAATATCTGATTCTTAATTCTATAAAAAAAGGTATAAGCTTGTCATATGATCCAGGGACCACAATATATAAGCAGTCACCAGCAGAAACAGTATATACAGTGCCAGAAACCATGTTTGAGTGCTTAATTCTATAAATATTTCTCCCTATTGAAATCTTGACATTACCCTCAGGGGTTGTAATAAATTGCAATTGACCACTTACAGGTAATTGGTAATGATTTAAATTATTGTTAAATATGTACAATGTTTTACCTGTTTCATCATCAACATCTGTAAGTATGCTGTTCAGATGAATAATTAACAAAGCACTTAGTTTAGATATTATATCAGAAGCGGCTTGTGGTGTTGGCAGGTCCATAATAGCCTGTTTTTTGAACCCAAATAAGTTCATAGGCATGTTTATTTATTTCAAATCATGCTCTGTAATTGGGCATTGATTGCCAATTTTCAAATCACAATGACCCCATGGTAGAGTATGTATGCCACATGATAAAATGCATCTCTTATCATCATGTGGGTCCAGAGCCACTTTTCTTACAACATTTGTAGTCAACAAGTGATCCACAATCTGAATTCTGCATTCTGATGTTCTGATTAAACTCTGTGATTTGAGACAATCTTCATAATCTTTAAATTCAAGCTCTTTGTCCACAGTTACTCTGCCAATGCCCTTGGCCTTTTTGGCAACAGCACCACTACATGTTTCAAAACTGTACATCTTGGCCCTTAACCCAGCAAATGCCACAATAACATCACCAAGTATCTCATCTTTTAACTTGCCAGGCACCTTTTTGTTGTGGGGTTGAATCTGTGTATGTTCACTGGTATCAAAATATTCAAGCAATGCAGGCTGTGACATATCTTGATAAACATCTTCTGTCTGAATATCAAGAATAAAACTATGTGTCCATGTACATCAGTTTTACACAATCACCATAAATAGGCTTAAACACATCATAATAGAGCTTTAACATGTGTAATTTGGCCAATTCCAATATCACAGCCCCTACATAAATAGGCTTATCAAACTTAATCTTTGGTTTTTCATGTTGAAAAGTGCCATATTCTCATCATAAATTCTTCTGTAATTGAAGTTGGGCTTTGCAATCAATTTTTTGCTCCGGCTGGGGTCAGTAATTATTTTAACATCAATATGTTTTCTGACATTTTCTATTGTTTTGCCATACACAGAATTGACCATCAATTTAAACAAGGTCTTATCAAATTGGCTCATTGCAGATGTTCGAAGCTCTGTTTGTATCAATATATGGCTTCAACCATCTTGAGTGCCTGAACCTGAAAACTTTTCCAACTTTGGTCACTTCAACACCATGATTCATCAGGAACTGGAGGTTTTTGTAATATATGACATAATCCTGTTTCGGCTCTAGAGTCATCATCAATTTCTTCTGTTTAGAGCCAGGTGAACACTTAACCTCAGGAATTGGGGGCAGATCAGAAAATGTGTTGTGTAAATCATCAGGAATTGTCAGATCAACCTCTAAGAACAGGCCATAGTTACTGTCATCAAAATCCTGAAGATCTTCAATATTAAAATCTTCAACCCACTCAAGCCCTGCATATGGCAGTTTTTTCATCATAGCATAACCATAGAGGCTGTTGGCATCTACATACAGTATATAATTTGATGGCAGTGCTGGATCATAATCAGGAAAATATCTGTTATTTGCTCTGGCATATCTCTGAGAACATTGCATCATGCCTCCTCTTATACATTGTTCCATAAACAGATACATATCTTGATCCTGGATCAGATCCAATTGCATTTTAGTGTTTAAAAACATTGCAGACCATGCTAGGCCCGGAGCACTGTAAAAATACATTGGATCCAGCTTATAATTTTGCATGGAAGATTTTCTAAATGCCTGAAGTATATCAGCTAAGAGGGTCACATCAAGTTTTAAATATGCCTTGTGATAATCACCAAATTTCTGGCATTTTAAATTGTTCCACATCAACTGGGCATGGTGATAATCATCATCAGTGATTCCAGATGCTCTGATTTTGCTGTAAAACTCTTGTTGTGGTGGCAGAGAACACTCATCAAATTTAGAAAAATCTGTAACATAATCATATGGATATACACCCTTCCGCCTAATTAATTTCAGGTCCTGATTTGGAAACAAAGCACATGTGATTTTGAATTGATCATCAGATAATTGAGTGGCCAGTGTAGCCAGGCTAGCAGACAGAATTCTGTATGAATCAAGAAATCTTAAGTGAATAGGAACACTATTAACTTTAATTATTTTGCTAATGGCAATATATTTTTCATTATTTTCAGCTAAAATATTTAAATTCTGCTTATCAAACCCCTCGTACCTGATCAAATGATGAAAATCATAATTGGATGCACCATGGCAAAATATAGGGACAAATTTTGGTCTCTGGATCTTAATATTACAGCTATTACACAGGGCCATTAAGAATTTACCATCTGTATGAGAATGGTGTTCCACCTTGATATTTGTATCTGAAAATTCAGAATCACATACCGGGCATTTTTCTGCATTGTTGAAATCTTCAATCTGTTTCTCTGTTAAAGGCAACATGGGTTTTGATTTTAATAAGATATTAGATGCTATGCAACGGCACTCATTTTCTATTCTTTGTGCAAATTCTTTGATGGCATCTGCTCCTATGTATAAATATTCTTTACTAACAACATCATCCTGTACAATCACATAATAAAAACTAGAAGGCTCATGTAACTGGTATGATGTAATTGAAGGTTCATCAGGATCTGGGCTACAGAATGCAAGGGGTTTGAGGTTTAATTCAAAATCACAGACTATATATGCTGGGTGTTCTAACAAGGCTTCAAATTTTTTGAATTTGGCATTTTCATTTGGGTTAGGCATAAGCATATGAACAGGTTTATGGTTGCCACAGTATTTCAGATGCTCAATTAACTTGTTTTTAGCAATTTCTGCATTCACTTCCCGAACCCCATTTATTATTTTTTTACCATCAAATACAGTCAAACATCTTCTGCACAACTTGAATATTCTATGAGTTTTGTCTAGTTGTTTTCTGACTAAAGCTTCAAGATTATGTATCAGAGTATAATGGTGTGTATCATCCCCTTCAATTAAGAGCAGATCAATCGGAACAGCAGAATCATCATCAAATGTACTGATTCTGAGAGGTGCTATCAAGCAATTGCCACGGCCAGTAGAACAAATAAATACATTAATAGATAATTGTTTACCATTAATATCCCTGGCCTTTTTTTCAAATTTATCAATATTCTGAACAGACATTGGATATTCTAAACCCTCCATTGCTTCATCAAAATCATTTTCATGTTGTTTATAATAACTTATTCGCTCAGGATGCCTTGAAACTGGATACAAAGCAGCTAAAATACACCACAAAAAGCATTTCTCATCATTATTTTTTATATTAACCACGGCTTGTTTGTTTTTAATATTGGCAGGTAATGGCAAATATGTAGATTCTTGTAATGGGCTGAATTCAGAAATATTAACATAGAGCTTGTGTGGAGATCCGCATAGGCTCCATCCAGACTCTTTTCCAGCAAATTCAGAGTGTTTAATATTCAATTGATCTATCAAACTGCTTATTATTTTGTCTGAATTTGCATTTGAATATACCGGTACAGTTTCTGTTATGTGGGGCTGTGTAAATTTTGTTCCATTTGGCTTCTCATATTGTGTAAACAATTTGAGGGACAGCTTATGAGAGCCATTTTGTGCATTTAGAATTGCCTGCACATCTGGATTTATACTGTTCAAAAAATTCTTAATATCACATTTTGGCTCTGATACAAACCGGTAATCCCTAAGTTGGCCATTAAAACTGCTATGGATAGGTTCATAGCGTGGCTGCTTTGCCGGTCCAGCATTAACAGGTGTTTCATGCTTCCTTTTCAGACCAGATGTAGATGGTTGTGGGGGCAATGTTGATGACTGTGCAGAACAAATACACTTATGCCTTTTGTAATATGCTTTGCTCAATATTTTATGGCATCTTGGACACATTTTTGTAGCCTTTCTGCATTTCTTAGGGTCACAAATATGGCGATGCCTAGACCAATTAGAACTAGATATATTTTTTTTGCATTGATTGCAATGTTTTTGATTTGGCATTTTTATTGTTTATTTATATAAAATTTCTTGGTCCAAAAAAACAGAACTATGGACAATATGCCAAAACAATTATAACAGCAGTTAGTGGCTGAGCTGGTGCTTTTATACCCAAACAACAGCAATAACTAGGCTCTGGTGATCCCCAATATAAAATAGTTTTGCTCTTTTATGCTGTTGTACAACACACTTTACCAGGTTTCAAACCTCAGCTGTATATCAGCTAGCAGTGAATATTCTCAAAATCTCACGTGTGGAGATATTATTTTGCCACATGTATTTCAATCTTTCACACTTTATCAGGACTCAAACCCAGAGCTCTTGTTTACAAGGCAACAATATTAACACTTTGCCATCAGAGGAGACCTCACATTTTGCCAGGACTCAAACCCAGAGCTCTTGTTTACAAGGCAACAATATTAACACTTTGCCATCAGAGGAGACCTCACATTTTACCAGGACTCAAACCCAGAGCTCTTGTTTACAAGGCAACAATATTAACACTTTGCCATCAGAGGAGACCTCACATTTTACCAGGACTCAAACCCAGAGCTCTTGTTTACAAGGCAACAATATTAACACTTTGCCATCAGAGGAGACCTCACATTTTACCAGGACTCAAACCCAGAGCTATGAACTCTATATCAACTAAATACAGTCAAAATTGGATTTTGAACTGTGCAATGAATATTCTCAGTTTCTCACTCCTGTTTATATTATCAGAACAAGGCAAAACCTGAAATGGGTTCAGGCATTCATGACAACATGCAAGCACAGACATATCAATAATTCCCCTTTTAGCTGTGTAGATTATATCTCATGCATGCTAGCATATAAAATCTCCCAGGCGTGTATAATTTATTGCTGGCCGGGACATGAAACTGATCAAAGATTAGAAAGAACATGAAACATTGTATTGATCTGTAAGTTGTATAGCATGAGAATATAAGCATTTTGCCTTAGTTTTTAAGTGTAGCCAAAACAATATCAAGAGGGGCATATTTTTGACAAGTTTATGGACAACAATCTGGCAGATGTAGCTTTTACACACATGGGCAAATCTGTCTGAGGGGGGTTCTTCATTTCTACACTAGAATTCAAGATTCTTGGGATTTTGACAGAATAACACACTATAAACAATAAAATCATATGGGTACTTGACATAATTTTAAGTGTGGGCAAATCGGGGCATATGAACTCTTCTTTTGTACACTAGGATTCAAAATTCTTAGAATTAAGAGCATATCACACTTGAAGAATTGGGGCTTATAGGCATCTTGGCTTAATTTCAAGTGTGGGCAAATCGGGCTGTTTAATCATATGAGCTCTTCTTTTGTACGCTATAAGTGTCCCAGTAGTATATACTTTTATACTACTCAGTAAATTTCACCGCGAGAGCTTGAGATTGTATTCTCTATTGTTGACAAGAATCTTGGGACGACAGATTCATTGTCTACTGTCAAGATTTAAAATAACAGAAAGTACAAAACGAACAGAATACATATGAACGGAAAATTGGGTATATAACGCAAGAAGAGAAAATTCAGTATGAATAAGCTTATGGGAAGTATGTTGGAAAAAACTTGAAAGTGTTGAAATTATGTCAAAATAACTAAAATTTGTGCTAAAAGCTAATTTAATGTAAACAAATGTAAAATAAAAAAACAGCATTTATAAGCTTACATTCAACAGTGGAAAAAACAATATAAATTCACATTGATTTGAGCATCCAAGGGAAATTGAGATCGACGAAGAAACAAGGGTTTCATCTTCAACTGCCATTAGTGTTCATTCGCAAAGATTCCTCTGTTCCTTGAACAGTGGCTTCTTCAGTCTTCAAGTTATATAATATGGTGGTTTGCCTTGGTATCTTTACTGTACCATGGATATTTCAGGGTTATAAGGTGCGACCGTTTCAGTAGACACCTAAATGTGAACCTTCCTTTCACGTACTGTTTGGGATAGATTAGTGTATGTATTATTATTTGTGTTATCAATGTGTGACAATTTGTGTATCTTAAGTATTCATTATACTTGTCGCCACTAGGTGGCAGGACAGTGCAGACTCTGCTTCGGAGACTGTGCAGGGCGTGGTACATATCGGGAAATACCCGGACTGTACGAAAAAACAGCGAAGAGACATTGCTACACGGTGGTCGACTCCATTCCAATGTAGTCCAGTGTCAGTGTACATTAAATAGTGTATATAATCAGTCCAGTGTTTAAATAAGAAACGCAACATTTTATGGTCATCTCCGGGCAGGATTAGTTTACCAAGTGAACAATCTCTGTGAGATATGACGTGTTACGCATCAGAACAAACTTCTCAACTCGCCCGCCATGGAAAGAACGAGTGTTTTCGCGCGGTATCGAAGTGACTTTGTATGCAGTGTTCCAGTTACAGATGTGTACTGACATTCGTACTTATGTCAATATATGGTTGCATGTTATGTGCTCAATCGTAGAACTTTCTGTGTCACCGTACTTATTACGTATTACGTGTAATTTTCGATCACAACCGTTACGCGGGTGGTTTGAACAGACATTCCGTATCGTTATCGTGCGTACGTCGAATGTTTTGTTACAAGACCGAATTATACACGGTTGTATTCAGTGGACAATAAGTTATCTGCTACGATAACTCATCACGGGACTGAGTATCATAAATTTGGACAGTTTCAAGCCTCCACTACAGTATCCTGCTGTCGGCTGAAGTGACGTCATCGCCAACACCCAGGGAAGCTTCAGGTCAAGGTCAGTAGTTAGCTAGGCTCGCACCATATTTTGTTTACTCTTTCCTCACGTACTATTTCCTACACATCTTGCCCTCTTTCCTTCGCGATGGATGAAGAAGAGAAAAGAGTGTTGATACGCAAGAGAGCTGGATTTAGGGGCCAGTTAACACGAACACAAGCATTTGTTAATTCCTTTGAAGATACGGGGGAAGTTCAAGAAGTAAGGGTCCGTTTACAGAATTTAACACCTTTGTGGGAAAAATATGATGATGTTCAAACACGTTTAGAAGTAGAAGATATAAACGAAAATCATGAACCTCACAGGGAGGATTTTGAAGAAGTTTACTACAAGGTATGGGGTAAAATGGAATCCATTATAGAGAAACATAAACAAGCACAAGCTGCACCTACAGATGGATCCGATGTTGTAAACAATGCTTCATCATTAGGCACCAAGCACATCAAATTACCCACGGTATCTTTACCCACGTTTCACGGTAATTATCAGGATTGGTTAGCATATTCAGATGCATTTCAGGCTATGGTTCACACAAATGACAATATTCCTAAAATACAGAAATTTCACTACTTGCGTTCATCATTGGAATCTGAAGCAAGAACACTTATAGATACTTTGCCCATGACTGATTCAAATTACGATATTGCATGGCAATTGTTGAAGGATAGGTATGAAAATAAACGACTGATAGCAGCAAGTCATGTCAATAACATCTTGCATGTGAACGCAATTAACAAGGAAAATCCCACAGAATTACGTCAGTTTATCAATGATGCCACCAGTAACTTAAATGCTCTTCGAGCCCTTCAATTACAAACACCGTTAGAAGATGTTATTTTGATACATCATTTTTTGGCTCAACTTGATTCTCACACAAGAAGGGAATGGGAATTAAGCCATACCGATCAGTCGTTCCCTACACTAAAGGAACTGTTCACCTTTCTAGAACAAAAATGTCAAGCTTTGGAATCATTGAAGTCTGTTCACGTAAACAAAAATGTTAATGAACACAAGGTTAGCCCTAAACAGAAACACATCCGTCAGTCAAATTCTTACCTGACAACTACAAATACACAATGCTATTTCTGTAAATTAGCACATTCCTTATATTCATGCAAGTCTTTTGCAGGCGCAAGTCTGAAGCAGAAACAAGAGTGTGTGCGCAACAACAAACTTTGTTATAATTGTCTCAGATCGAATCATAATTTTAGGAACTGTACTTCAGGTAATTGTAGACGCTGTGGATTGAAACACAATTCACTGTTGCATCCAGACGAAGGCGGTAAACGAGGAGGTCCTCTAAGGCAAGACCAACCAAGGAATGACTCACCAGACACGAGGAATGAAGCTGAAAGGACAACTTCAGTACAATCTTCATACTGCACATTTAAGAGTAAACCAAGATCACACGTTCTGCTATCAACAGCTTTAGTAGAAGTCATCGATTCTAGGGGACAGCCACATACATGTAGAGCTCTCCTGGACAGTGGGTCTCAGTCAAATTTCATCAAGGAAGATCTTGTTCAGAGACTACAGTTGCGAAAGCAGAAAAATCATATTCCAATCAGAGGAATCAATAATATTTCATCGGAAGCCAAGCACAGTGTAGACATTCAGCTGCGCTCAAAGGTGTCAGACTTCCAGACTTCACTTACTTGTCTGATACTCCCACGCATCACAGGGAACGTGCCTTCTCAAGTTATTCGTCATGAACATTGGAACCTACCAACAGACATTGAGTTAGCAGATCCAGATTTCCACAAACCAGAAGGGATAGATCTACTAATTGGATCGGAACTTTACTTGCACTTACTTCTTCCTGAGAGACAAACGAGAGATGAAAACTATCCAGTCCTTCAAAATACCGAATTAGGTTGGATTTTAGCTGGTCGGATGGAACAGCCTGTACAACCTAGTACACCCACAGTCGCATGTTTTGTACGCATGGAAGACAATTTGGATTCTCAATTACGGCGGTTTTTCGAGTTGGAGGAAATGTACTCGAAACCAAAAACAGCTGAAGAAGTAGCTTGTGAAAACCACTTCAATCAACACACCACCAGAGATGAAACAGGGCGTTTCATTGTTCGTCTACCATTTCGATCAGATCATACAGAGCTAGGACATTCATACAACCAGGCATTATTCAGATTACATCAGTTAGAGAAGAGGTTTCAACAACAACCAGAGTTGAAAGAGGAGTATAGCAGAATACTCGAGGAGTATGAAATGTTGGGACACATGAAGCCAGTACAACCAGATCCAAATGAAGCTGATGACGTGTCATACTATTTACCACATCATCCAGTATTCAAACCTAGCAGCAGCAGCACGAAAACCAGAATTGTTTTTGATGCATCAGCAAAAACAACAAATGGAGTCTCATTAACGATATACTGATGGTCGGTCCAACCACACATGACGATCTTCAGTCTATAGCTCTTCGCTTCAGAACGCACAAGGTTGTATTTACGGCAGACGCCGAGAAGATGTTCAGACAAATCCTGATTCATCCAGATGACACTAAGTTTCAACGCATACTTTGGAGAAAATCTACAGATATGCCAGTACAAACGTTCGAGCTCACAAGAGTCACATTTGGTTTGGCATCATCACCATTTTTGGCGACCAAAACATTGCAGCAGTTAGCTGAAGAGGAAGCAACCAAGTTTCCGAATGCATCCAAAGTTTTACGAGATGTTTACGTTGATGACCTCCTCACTGGAGCTAACAGTGTTGAAGAAGCTAGACAATTGCAAGGAGAACTAATCGATTTACTGAATTCAGCAGGATTCACTTTGAAGAAATGGTGTTCTAATCATCCAGAACTTCTTGAAGCAGTACCAGCTACTCATAGAGAAATGCAACTACCATTTCAGTTCGACAAGGGAGCAAGCGTTACGGCTTTAGGCCTCACGTGGGATCCAGTCACCGATAAATTGCAAGCAAATAACAAGGAGATATTGTCATGTTTTGAAGACAACATCACTAAACGACAAGTAGCTTCTATTGTCGCATCAATCTTTGATCCTTTGGGACTAGTGAGTCCAATAGTAATTTCTTACAAGATATTTCTACAACAATTATGGTTCCATAACATGGAATGGGACGATAAGTTACCACATCAACTCAACATGGAGTGGAAACGTTTGTTTCAACAGTTACCAAACATTAATCAGATACAAGTTAACAGATTTGTGCTAGTTCAAGGAAAAGTGGTTGACATTCAACTCCACGGATTTTCAGATGCATCGCAAGTTGCATATGGCTGTTGTTTGTATCTTAGATCAACAAATGAAAATGGTGAAACCACTGTACATTTACTTTGTTCACGTTCGCGTGTGGCACCTATAAGAAGGATCACTCTTCCTCGTCTTGAATTGTGCGCTGCCTTGTTGTTGGCGAAACTAACACACAAGGTGTTACAACTACTACAATTGGAAGTCAGTAGAATCAATCTATGGACCGATTCGAAGATCGTACTGGCGTGGCTTGCATCACCTGCAAGACGATGGAAAACCTTTGTAGCGAATAGAGTTTCACAAATTCAAGAATGTTCTAAGCCTCAGTACTGGAAACATGTAGTGTCAGCACAGAACCCCGCAGATTTAATCAGCAGAGGGACAAATGTAGACTCACTACACACCTCTCAAATGTGGTTTCATGGCCCTGATTGGCTATCACTTCCAACAACATCATGGCCTTCGAGTCCAACATCGTCAAGGGATGATGACTTCGAACTCGACGAACTTGAAGAACAAAGAACAACTACAGTAAGTCTAGTCACAAATGCACCAACAATAGAATTTATCAGCAGATTTTCGTCGTTATTGAAACTTCAAAGAGTGATTGCATATTGTTTGAGATTTCTACACAATGCGAGGAACAAACAAGAGAAACACATAGGATCATTGTCAGCAAGTGACTTAAGATCAGCATTGCATACTTGCATTAGAAGCGTGCAACACGAAGTTTATGGCAAGGAAATACGAGAATTGTCTTCTAACAGTCAGGTGTCAAAGGATAGTAAACTTTCAGACTTGCATCCTTTCCTAGATGACAAACAAGTACTCAGAGTTGGAGGAAGACTTAGGCACTCACAGCTACCATATGATAGCAAACATCAAATCATATTGCCACCGAAGCATCATTTAACTGAATTGATCATTCTTTCAGAACACCACAGGCTATTACATGCAGGACCGCAACTCCTTATATCTTCATTACGACAGGAGTACTGGATACCAAGAGCCAGACAAGTGGTCAGAGCTATTCTGCACAAGTGCCTCATTTGTTTCAAATTAAGAGCATCTATTTCCAACCAACTCATGGGACAATTACCACCATCCAGAATACAGTCCACTAGACCATTTCTAAACACTGGAGTTGATTACGCTGGACCAGTTATCATCAAGCCGTCAATCACCAGAAGCAAATCAAGGTTGAAAGCATATGTAGCAGTATTTATATGCTTTGCCACCAAGGCTATACACCTAGAATTGGTCGGAGATCTCAGCACCAAGTCATTCATTGCTGCTTTGCGAAGATTTACGGCACGCAGAGGAAAATGTCTGAACTTGTACAGCGACAACGGAAGAAATTTCGTAGGTGCCAATCGTGAGTTACAAGACTTGAAGAATTTATTCCAATCATCAGACTTCAACAAGTCTTTAGAAGACCATGCAGCTCAGGAAGGATTCAAATGGCATTTTCTACCACCCAATAGCCCAAATATGGCTGGACTTTGTGAAGCAGGAGTGAAGTCCATGAAGCATCACCTGAGGAGAATCGTAGGGAACTCTGCTCTCACTTTCGAAGAACTTGAAACACTCTTAGTTCAAATTGAAGCCTGTCTTAACTCCAGGCCCCTCACAGTATTGTCACATGACCCTACAGATCCCAGTTTTATAACCCCTGGCCATTTCCTTATTGGTGCACCCCTAACTAGTTTTCCTGAGCCTAGTCTAACTAACATCAAAGAATCCAGTTTATCCAGATGGCAGAAATTGCAGCAGATGTACCAACAACTATGGGACCGTTGGTCAAAGGACTACTTGCATTCCCTGCAGCAGAGGACCAAGTGGAACACCCAAAAGAAGAATTTGGAACCAGGAACAGTGGTTTTAGTGAAGGAAGATCACCTACCTCCACTTACATGGAAACTTGCTATAGTTGAACAAGTGCATCCTGGTGCGGATGGACTAGTGCGTGTTGCAACTGTTCGCACTTCATCTTCAACTTATAAACGTCCAGTTAACAAACTAGTGCCTCTTCCAATAGATCATTAGTTGTACTTTTGTTGATCGACTCGATCAAGAGGGGGGACTATGTTTGGGATAGATTAGTGTATGTATTATTATTTGTGTTATCAATGTGTGACAATTTGTGTATCTTAAGTATTCATTATACTTGTCGCCACTAGGTGGCAGGACAGTGCAGACTCTGCTTCGGAGACTGTGCAGGGCGTGGTACATATCGGGAAATACCCGGACTGTACGAAAAAACAGCGAAGAGACATTGCTACACGGTGGTCGACTCCATTCCAATGTAGTCCAGTGTCAGTGTACATTAAATAGTGTATATAATCAGTCCAGTGTTTAAATAAGAAACGCAACACGTACTGAACCCTGGACTGCATTTTGCAGACTAGCGAGGCTCTGGCGTCTGGACTCTCAGCCAGTTGGGCTCATCTCTATATGTTTGTGATTGTCCCTTCATTCATCTTCATCTCGATCCGGCATATTATTGTTGAATGTGCCGAATTTGCTTTCCTAAGTCCGACTTTTAATCTTCCCAACCGTTTGCCATCCCTGTTGGGAGATGACGACAGTGTTTTATCAAATGCTTTTAGCTTCTTGCAAAGAGCTGGACTCTTCCACTGTCTGTGAGGACGCTTTTAGTATATTCTTACATTTCAATGTGTTTGTCTTGGGTAGGTGCCGGCCACCGGGGTGGAGTGGTTAGCACATCACGCTGCAACGTCTGGGGTCCCGGGTTCGAATCCTGGCCTGGGCATGGATGTTTGTGAGTGTCCATTCATCAACTTGATCATATAATCACTCACCTTCATCTTCGCAAATTAGCCAAAAGTGGCACAAGAAGCGAAGTAAAATAAAGCAAATCAATCAATCTTGTGCAACCTTGCACTTAATTTTTCCCAAGAGGCTTTTTACACCCCTTGTTTAAAATTTTTAAGTAAGAATTTTAGATAAGAAAATATTTCCCCGTGTACATTGGAGGGTGCAATATGGCCTAATGTGCTGACGTACCCAACAATTCTCATCTTCGTTTTTAGCCAAAAGTGGCAGGAAAGAGAAGGCAAAATAAATTGTATCAATCAATGAATCAGGAATATTAGTTACCAGTTCACTATAACCAAAGTCGTGGGTCCACTGTGAACGAAATTTGTAATGTATTTGGGTCGGAACTAGTGACTTTGGTTCACTACAGCCGAATTCCCTACAATCAAGTTGACCGTACATTTCTTCTAAGAGAATATCCACAGCAGAACCCACCTTCAAGCATCTACATTTATAAAGGGCAAAACATGCTTGGCATAATGAACACATAACGCAGTAGGTAATCAGTGAGGAACTAACTGAAGGTGCTCAAGACTCAATCCACAACGGGAAGTTCTTTTGGTTCCGTTCTAATGACCTCAGATAACACTCGACAGTATTTAACCACCACCGGCGGAGCAGCCAAGCCGCGTTGCCCTATAAAACGGCGTGCTTTCACCAAAGGCCCACTTGGCGACCGTGAAAGGACAAGAGCCGTAATGAAAACGTTGTCAACAAAAGGTTGTTTGTCCTTTCGCAACCACCGAGGAATAATGGGTGGACGATGTCGCCGAATGTCCGACCCGTCACAAATGATGGAGTGGCCGAGGAATAATAGCAAGCTGTTAGCCACCAAGCGATCTTGCTAACCAGCGCGAAAACTCCATTACACGTATGAGTGCGTGTGTGTGTGCATGGGCGAAAGCCTGCGGGGCTCTTGATATTCCCCCTTTGGTGCGCTCAGGTGACAGGACGGACCGGCCAAGATGATGGATGTTGCAGATATGGTCAGCATTCAGCACCACGCCCCGTCGCAAGATATGTAGAACCTCCTCCTATCGGGACCTTGGAGGGGAGAAAGGGCAGTCCAGGGAACAAGACAAGTGGCACGGAGCGAACCAGAAGCAGAAGTTGCTCCCAAATGAAGAGGACAAGAACACTTGGCGCAAATTTGACACGCTGGTACAAGTTGGCTGCCACGGCTGTCCTTCCTCCTTATTTGGGAAGAGCATAGTTTCTGACATGTAACCCAGTCGAATTAGACCTTCACTTTGCTCGGAGAGCGAGAAAATCGAGCTTCAATTTTAGAAATGTTCACATTGTTACCTAAAGGTGATGGACATTGAAACTGAAACACCGGTGATTACAGAACACGCCGCAGGAGGGCTCGCCTGCGTCATTTGTTGGTCATGCACAGCGTAGCGGACATTCGAGCATGTATAGGAGTGTGCCTCCCATCACATTAACACAGTAGTAGATGGACTGTACGTCGAATATTCGGTTTCGCGCAGTAGAATGAGGGACATATCACAGTTCCAAAGAGGGCAAGTTGTTGTTGCTCGTCTTGCCGGTGTGAATATGTGTACGGTATCAAGAGCCACAGTATCAAGAGTCATGCCAGCATACCAGAATGAAGAGCGAACCACATCCAGGAGGAGTAACTGTCGGGGGAAGCGGAAGCTGTCTGACAGGGACGTCAGGGTATTCAAGAGGACTGCGTACAAAAACCGTAAAATCACCGCTGCAAAAGTCACCGCAGAATTGAATACACGTTTGCCTGAACCTGTTTCTACCAAAACCATCCATCGAGAACTTCATAGGACCATCATTCGTGGCAGGGTTGCTGTACCGAAACCTTTGGTCACTAGCACCAATGCCAAAAAGCGGGTTGACGAAAATCGTAAAGATGGCACATCGCGATGATATGGTAAAACTGATGAAGGGACACTCACAAAAAACACCCATGCCTAGGCTGGGATTCGAACTCGGGACTCCTGGCGTTGTAGCTCGCTGTGCTAACCACTCTCTCACGGAGATCTTCTCTACTAGATGAACGTTATCCAGTATAACATACTGAATGACTGTTACCATATTGGAAAATGGCGGCCAATTTTAGGTTTCTAGCTCATACTTCATTACCCATAGAGATACGGGAGGAAGTTTCAAACAAAACATGTCATACTGGATGTAAGGGAGGTTTTTTCTTCACATAACTTTTTCCATATTTCCAACCGTTTTCACTATCAGTCATTTTACGTCACCGGTTTTGCGAAAAATTATCGTCGACGCTTCAATACCCTCCTTTGCATCCTTCCCATATGAAGAACAAACTAGTAGATATCGACCATGCGACAAAAAGATGGTACAGTACCTAGGTACTTCCAGAAGAGGAGATTTGATATTTTGGTTATTTGATTTGGTTTGTTTTTCTTCGCTTTTCTGACACTTTTGGTTAATCGCGAAGATGGGGATAAGTGATGATATGATGAACTTGATGTGACACTCACAAAGAGCACCCATGTCCAGGCCGGGATTCGAACCTCAACCCCTGACGTAGTGCGCTAACCACTCCGCCACGGAGGCCGGCTCTTACATTCGATTAGGTGGTGTTGTACCAATTGCGATGTCTGCTAAGCTGCTCACCTTTTGGACCCAACTCTGTAGCATAGATTTTCGAGTGTGTTTGTGTTTAGAGTTGGTGTTTTAAGTCCACTTTATGCACTGGACCTACAGTTTAAAGTGGGATCCGAACCACTATGTGTATCCACCCGGTATCGAACCCGGGACCCATTTTATTACAAGGCAACGCCGCCACTACTGCGCCACTGGGGAGGCCAGTGTGCTTGTGTTGAAATGGACACAACACATCGAGACCTCTTCCACACACACGGCTGCTCAAGATGTCATCGGTATTCAAGCAGCTCAACGCCAGACGCGAGTCTGTAAAAGGTACGATCGCTGTATTAAGTGGAATACATAATGAGCTCCCCCTCTCAACCTCTGACAATCGTGAAGAGCAGTAAAAGGTTCCCACCGCCAACTTTAACCTCCCAACAGTGGCGCCGTGCATGGAGGCACATCTCAACTTTGCTCTCCGCATGACAAATAAGAGGGGAAAAAATCCATTTGCCATTAGCTGGGTGCGTGGCCATGAAAACGTGTGTTGACATTCGCTGGTCGTTCGGTTTGTCATCCTAACCCTCGAATGGCATGCTCGCTTTTCTCAGGTATGTGGGTTACGTCACCGTTGCCTCCCCAAAAAACTGCCTGTATCAACATATGGCTTCCTAGAAGTTCAATCGAAGCCTCGGCAAGCACTTGGTTCTTATTATCGTCTCCTTGTTCATGCTCTTTGCTTCAACGGGTTCTCACACACAGAAACTAATGCGAAAGTGTGCTGATCTTGAAATATAGCGCCACATTCCTTCACAAACAGAAACACAATAGCAGTTCTAAGATGTTACGGATTTGGGTTGCAGTTCCAAAGGTCACGTTGACACCAACGATAAACAAAAATAAATCACTCTTAATAAACATTGAGCTTGTGGATATATCTATTGTAGACACGTTTCAACTTCATGACATCATAGAAACGCGTCAGGCTGTAGCGTGATCTATCTTTTGGAATAAAAAATAACAATAACAGCCGCCTTGGTGGTCAACGAAGGTTCTGAATGCGAGTTCCTGTCTGTGTATGGGCGTTCCTTTGGTCTCTTCATCAATTAGAACTAAGCACCATTCATCTCGCCTACCTTGGTGGCAGAGTGGTTAGCGCTACGACGCCAGAGGTCTCGTTAGAATCCTGTCCTGGGCATGAGTGTTCTTTGTGAGTGTCCCTTCAGCAATTTCATCCTATTATAACTTAGCCAAAAGTGGCAAGAAAGCGAAGTAAAATAAACCAAATCAATTATTATTCATCCTCTGCAATAAGGCAAAATTAAAGAAAAGCTAGGCACAATAACACAAAACGAAATACGTCAGAAATAATAAGTTAATGAAGATTTCACAGCGCTAAAAACAGTTGTTTATTTAAAAGATAACACTAAAAAGAGGCAGTAATTTGTTACGTAATAATAATAATGCAATAATAAATAACTCCTCGGAGCAACTCTTTAAGGACCGCGGCCTGCCAAACATCTTTTTCACTGAGTCAGGAATGGTCAGCTGATCGAAACCGCTATTTTCGGCGTTTGAGACCTGAAGCGTTTGCTTCCAAGTATACTCCACAATTATATTCAGGATGCTGGGTAAGCCCCGAAATGTTTGTTGTTCCCATTGGGAATCGAACCCGGGACCACATGAACCAAAGGCGAAAGAGCTAACCATTTGGGTACCCGGGAGCCCTAATAATGCAATAAATTAGAATCAATATGAGTTTCTTAGAGACGGAAGTAGCTGATGCTTTCGCCTGGTAATCAAAGTATCCCACTTAAAATCGTGGGTACTAAAACTCAAGAGTCCTCCAAGAGCCAAAGCCTGCCAGAATGGATTTTTCATTGGGTGACACGTGCCCAGCGCATTAAGTTTCATCAGGCTTTCGATAGCGGAGCCCGCTACTACTTCTTTTCAAGAAGCCCTCCAACAATACCTTTTCATTCAGGATACACGAACACAACCACACGTGTCTTACCCAAGATTCGAACACGGGACAACTTCGTGACAGAGGCTGACAACCACTACGCTACCGGGGAGGCGCCTTTTCGAAGAAACAAGAGATATAATGGTATTCACAGTTACCATGTGTTGTGGAAAAATAAATAAGTTTCTCTTGAATGTACGCAATGAATTAATTTTGAGGACTAAATGCACATCACGGGTGGGACACGGGGACTACATTTTTTATATTAAAGTAACTATTCTACGGATAGTTGCAGTTTCTGTGTAATGAAATACGGAACTTAACACTGTTGATAAAGCATAATAATAATAATACAATAACCCGTGGCTCGACAGCCCTTGAAGGGCCTAGGCCGATCTCCAGACTGCCAGTCTCCCTCCCACAATCCTACCTAGAGGTGTGAAGAACTTCAACCGGTACTGGGGTGACGTGGGGTCAGCACGTCGAACCCTCAGTCGTCCAGGTGGACTCGAACCCATATCGTCCCGCAGTCGGAGCCCAAAGCACAGCGCCTTAGACCGCACGTCCGCGGAGGAGGACTGATAAAGCATAAATACACTTGAAATAATTTCCCAGCTATAAGTGGACAATTTTGTGTCACGGGCGGGACAGACGAAACACTGATTCTTTACTTAACAAGAAATTCATTTTAATTTCTGTGAATTTTCAAAGGATGGAAAATAAATTATTTAAGACAATGAGAGAAGATAATCGACCTTTTAATTTCCTAGTGGAGTTGTGGGGAATATAACAGTTAATGGAGAAATTAATTGTTTATTGGTGTCACGGGTAGGACACAATAACAAACAAAAGTAAATCAACAAGTTAAATTAAACAAACAATATAAAAAATAGCTACTACCTTCTAACTTATATAATACTTGAATTTTTATGTAAATGACAATTCTAGGTTGTTCACTGTATTGCATTTAATTTTAAAAATTGAAATTCGGGGGCAGTTTGACACGGAATGTCCCATATGTATGTATTTTTCCAAGAAATAAAACCGTCCCAATACTTCCCTCGAGCCATGGTTCAAATTTGTGTCTCCGTTAAACAAAACTGTAAAACATCCTCTTCATCTGTTGCCATAAGAACATAATTTCAAAGAAGAAAGACCAACGTTGTCCTAAGCAGACACTATTCAAGGTAGAAATACCATCTCAACAGCCTGCCTGCATTTAAGCACATTTCTTATTTGTTTTTAAATTTCTTTGGAAACACAGGATCAATTAAGGGAGATTTGTGGAACACCTATACGAAGTTCTTAACGAGGAATCTTTTTACCTTTAATTGCAGATAATGGGAAATCGAAGGCGTTGCACGTTCCCTTATTACAGGGTAACCGCGGAAGAAGCTGGAAAAATCGGTGCTTCTGTAATTCAGCCGAGGATGAAGAAAGTTACGATCAATTAAAGGCTCCCAGGAGGTTGAAAAAAGCTGCCGGGCAAAATGGGTGGGTGGACGAGTTGGAGGTGAATAACGGCAGCAAAGGGTTTGGAAGGGGAGAAGAAATGGAAACCGGTTCAGCAAAGGGAAAGAGGCGTTTGCTGCCTGCTCCGTAACTAACTGCATGCATCAGTGTTGCCAACTTCCCGATCAGGAAAAGTGCTGATTAAACTATTAAATTATGCTAAATGCGATTAAATCGTACTGGGATTTAGTATTATTAGTATAATTATTTTATTATATATCTAGCTATTATTAGTTATTAATTGTAATTATTTTCGCCAGGCCCAGTGGCGTAGTGGTTAGCACATCGCGCTACGACGCCAAGGGTCCTGGGTTCGAATCCCGGCCTGGGCATGCTTGTTTGTGAGTGTCTGTTCATCAATTTCATCTTATTATCAGCCGTCCTCATCTTCGCAATTAGCCAAAAGTCGCAGAAAAGCGAAGTAAAATAAAACAAATCAATCAAGCATTATTATTATTTTCGGATGACTGAAGTTCTCCCTTCAACTTTTGCATCTATTTTTTAGTACTTGTGACCTACTACAGTTAAACAATATTGGGAATTTTCCCATAGAATTAATTACCATGGTTTAACAAATGAAATAGGTTCAATTTATAAACGATAGAAAAGGGTTTGGGAAAATTCGTCGACTACGAACGGCGACCCGCTTGTTTTATTTGAAACCACAATTTTCTGCCGATTCCCTACAAAAAAAAAATGTAGCTCGTTAGGTAAGTAAGGGAGGATGAAGATAAGATTAAAATAAGGGGATGAGCCAAGCGTGTTCCTGGGTCCGTATACTACCGTTCGTTTGATAAATGTCCGCTGGAGGCGGAAAATACAGTCCTTCAATTCATCTGTCTTTCAGGGACTCGCGGTTGCAGATGATGCTATGGTTGCTATACTGCAGAGGCGAAGATATAGTACAAGCAATGCAAGCACTGCTTGCATTATTCGAATATCATTTAATGTACTTAATGTTTTAGCCTTATTTCGTTTCCATCGCACTCGATTTAGCGAAAAATTACGGCCGCAAACTCCCTCAGCAGCTCTGTAGCAAGCACCAGCCTCAATGCTTGCGGCTGCTCTGCGGGAAAATAACGCACCCGAAGGAGTCACATGGCGAAGCGTGAAATTCGAGTGGAACCCGTCCACAACGCTTATACCAAAAGCTCTGCTTGCTGAGCTTGCGTTATTCCCGAAAATAGCCGAGCTCAACCGAAAGCAGAAGGATATAGTATTGCCACCAAAAACTAGGAGTAAAGAATATTTGTCTTCATGAACACGTAAATAAGATCGCGAATATAAAAATATTTCTTAGTCATAAAATAACTAAAATAAGTTATTATCATTGTTCTAAATTCCATATATATATATCATTTTATATTACAATTTATTTTAGATTTCGCGAATTGTAAAACGCGTAAAAAAATGGATATTCGGAGTTCGGGCGAGATGGTAAAGGGCGGGGGTTTGTGTTTCCAGGAAGTGAGGTGTCTGCACCCCAGAGTTTCCCCAGGGAGGGAGAGAAGATTCGACGAACCTTGGTCTGCAGCCTGTGTCCAGCTCGGTCCAGCTCGGTCCAGCTCAAATTACGTCAAAAGTGTTGACCGCACCAGTGTTTGCAACTGCCAAATTATTTACACAGTAATTCAAGTGAGCTGTTTCACAAATTTTACAACCACATTCAATAAATTGACTGCTTTTGAATAAAACTTGGGGTGAAAATAAAGCTATCTAAAAAGAACTCTCTACTGATATTTACACAGCACAATTAAATCGTATACATTGTACACATTATGAACACAAGAACATGTTTTAAGTTTTATTATTATGACACAAGTGGTGCTCCCAGGATTTTTTGTAGTAGTCTCCTCATTTTGTCATCTTTTCCTGCCTTTGACTTTCCTTTTCTTAGGAATACTGGGCCAAAGGGGGGGCAACCCTCCCCCGGCCCCGGCCCCGCCTCTGTATGACACTTTATTACTTAAATATTATGTATATACTCTTTCTGGTGTAATGATTCTGATTCCACCGCTTAATTTCTATCTCCATACTGATATATCTTTCCTTCCCATGAGGGTTAAAATTAAGGAAATAGGTTGGTATCACTTTCGGTCGTTTCAGAGATTTCCAAAGTGATCTTGCGTGGATGCTTTCCAGTTGTGGAAAGAGCATGGGACTGTCTTCACGTTTTGAGAACCTTGAAGCCCTAAGATTTGTTGAATTGTTCGATAGCGGGAAATTTCCTATATATGCAAAGGAGTTTGGAATTCTTTGTGGTGAGTACATCGTCTATGCATGTGTTTCTTTTGTTTGAAATGGATTTTTTAAAGTTTGTGTTTAACTTTTTATTTTAATGTTTGACTCCGAATGCGATTTTTAGGGTGCCCACAAATCCTAAATTACAATCACGCAGTGTAGTTTAGTTTAGTTTAGTTTATTTGCGTCCAAGGACTACCGGTGTGTACAAATTACAGTACATGGTAATATAGGACATGTCAATACTTACATTACAATACAGGTACAGGTACAGGTACAGGTAAATTAAATAAATGAGTTATTTTACCTAAATCCGTTTGGTCACCGTTTGTCCACATTAAAAAATTATGAACAAATAAAAGTACTAATATATAAATAAGAAAATACGTACCCCTTTAGTCGTATGCGGAATGTTCGCATATGTAAGACGTTTACTACCATACGAATAACGTTACCTGGAATTTCGAAAGTAAATGTGACGTTTGAGGATCATATGGTTTATTTTTAGAACCGTCACTTTATTATGATATTTTGACAAATCCAGCGACCGGGCCAATGAGGCTATAAACCTTTAATCCCCCTCTTGGCGTGCCATTGTACTACATGTTTTGTTGTACTGAAACATTGCTTGCCTCCTTCGTAAGACTACGCTTCGCTACTGCTATACTGATTGCAAGGACAACTGGCGGCTGACCTGCATAGCTCCATCTGTCTACCAATTGTCTTCGGGGTGTGTGTCTCGATGAGTGTCAACAACCTCAGTTGCGAAGTAAAAGATGTAGGGGTAACATCGCTCTCCCCTTACAACGTTGCCTAGCATACGTCTGTTTTTGTCAGTCGTATTTATTGGCTTGTTTGTGCAGTGTTTGGGTGTTTTGTGTACTAATTCTTGGTGCTTCGTGTACTATTGTACAACTTTTATGGAATAACTTAGCTGATCAACTCTCTCCCCCCCCCCTCCCCTCCGTTTTGAAACATCCTGTGTATCCGATGCTTCTTAGATTCGGTACACCTTGTGACTCGAAAATGCCTGATGCAATTCGAAGAGAAATTGAACGATCGCCGGTTCGTTGTTTCCCAGCCGCCAGTTGGAATTGCGAGGATCTCCCTTATCGCACAACACTTCTGCAACCTTGTGTTCTGACGTTCAACGAGGAATGCCTACGTTATTTTTTTTAATAGGTTAGGTCTGTTAGCTTTGGTTTTCTTAGCATAAATACACTGCAAATTTATTATTTATGCTAAGACAACTAAACCTAGCAACTTGGGCATTTAGCCTAAAAATAAAAGCAGTCCCTGGTGACGTCAGAGCGCAAGGTTGCAGTAATGTTGTGCGGTAAGGGATATCCGAATTTGCGAGCGGTATAGGTGCCAACGATGTTCAAACTGTGCTAGATTTAGTACCATTGTGCTAGGGTTGGCATCACTGGCCTGCATTTCCAATCTCTTTTCTTCCACCAGACTTATCTGTCCTTGTTTGTCTTTTCACGATGTGGTGTAACGCGCTGAAGATGTCGCTAAGTTGGTTGCATTGCAATGTCCGCTGCCAACTGGCTCGATTTTGGCCTGCTAAGAAGTGAGTATCTGTTTCCTTCTTACGATCATGAAAACCCTTCGTTTTTCTTGATCGCTTGTTCTTCCTCCGCCGTAGAGGCAATTAAGTCGTTTGACTTCTCTCTCTCTCTCGCTCTCTTTCTCCCTGCGTTTCCCGCGCTCGCTGACGGAGCCTGTAAATATTTTGCCACATGGCAGCTCCTTTGCATCCCGTTCCATTGTCGCACGATCAAGGCTTAACAGTTTAATTTGTTCCTTTCGGAGAGAAGCAGCCACGCAAGGTATCTACGCTGCGTTCCGCTCTCGCAGACGTTCGGGCGTCTTTCAAGGTAGCCGCGATGGCTCCAACGCCAGCTGCTGGCTGTCAGACTATCCAAGCCTCCTTCATAGTTTGACTGCATCATTCTCCGTCGACCATATACCACGGAACGTTTATCTTGGTTCATTTCCCGCCACTGAATTCTGTCTGCTGGAAGACCTGCCAGTCATCACGTGAGCAGCAACTTTGGAGAAAGATCTGGTGGAATTTTATGCAATACTATATGTGATAAGTGGACTTAGGATCTGCCCTAAAATGCCTTTATTGATCCTTCGCCAGAAAATGTAGGCTTTTAAAGGAATCATGAATTTTATAGTTAAAGCGCTGGATTTGTAGTGAAATCGCAGGTCTGTCGTAGGTTCGATTCCCACCACCGGCAAAAGAAATTCACCTGGAGATAACAGAAAAAGGTGCTCTTTCGAAACGTGGCGTTAGAATAAGTATAGTTTAAGGCACTAGACAAAGTATAATGCCCAGTGTTGGAGATTTATCTATAAAAGTAACCATGTTTATTCTTTCTTTATATATTTTATATTGCATATAGCTTCAATTGTTTATTTGTGTATTTCAAATGCCTTAAGTAACCTGCACTCCCATTGGCTAATTCAATCTTAGCGCGGTGTCTAGTTGCCGCCATTTTAACGCGGTAGTTACTTCCAGCCAGTGTGCGTAGAGAGGCCACTCGGGACACAGCCAGAAACCGTCGCGGACAATTATGGATACCGTAAGCCCAACGTGGCTACGTTTCATTAGTGGCGCGTTGTTGTAACCCCAGCTGCAACTTCGTGTAAACAGTTTCCCCTAGACAGGAGTGCATGGGAAGTGTAATGAAGTGTTATGTGCATATACCTTATAATACATAGTTATCAGTGTGTGTGCCTGTGTTTTCTTTACAACTACCAAGAGGATCGCGCTGAACTTTGCCCTGTAGCGACACAATCCATACCAGAGAGATGTAAGTGGTACCTACAATTTCACTTACATTTAGATCCTACCGGTTTGGATCATCATTCATTTCTGGTCCTTCACAGCCGGGCAGGTTCTACATTCAGTTTTGGTCCTGTACGGTCCGGAACGCAAACATTTTGGTCCTCCGCAGGCCGCGATCTCCTTTGTATTGAACATGAGTTACGTTACCATCAGTGATGTTAGTGACATTGTGTTGTGCAAACATTATTTTCAAGTACAGTAACTACAAGTTATTGATAGCATTACGTCATTCGTTGTAGCGCTCGAGATATTTTCCACGTGGCTGAAGGACACGCCCGGTACTTCCCCGAACGACAGCGCTCTCGTTGTTCGCTTGTCAGTGACGTTTCACACTCCGCTCCCTTCGCCCCTCGCGCTGTACGAGGACTTTCGGTCGGCGACCAGTGACATGACGTCATACACCGGTGGTGTGTCCCTGAGTTATTTTTAGATTGCAGTTTTCTGTTCCTTCACGGGACTGGCTTTTCGTTCGTTTTCGTGCGGGAGCGAGGAGAAACGTATCGCGGAGAGTTGCATCAAGCAGCCCACGCGTGCAGACGTGACATCACCATGGCGACCGTGCATCAGCTGTTCCAGTACTCGTCAGTGTCAACGACTACCTGCAGTGTTGCAGCCTAACCAGGATTTCAGATGCCCAGATGGTCCAGTGAATGCCAGATCGGTGAGTACAACAGTGTTTGGTTCAATATTTCCTCATTTTTTCCTTTCATTTCAATACGCATTGCTTGTCCCTCCCACCTTGAGGCATGGCAGACTTAGCACATCTTCTAAAGCAACGTGCCGCCTACAGGGGGCAAATAACGAGATTGCAGTCGTACAGCGGGATTTATTTAAACTACCGGAAGGCGGGGAGTGAAGCTTCTCCTTCTCCTTCTCCAGACAGCTGTGTGGATGTCGCTAGGGACGAGCCTGGTCAGGTGGTTCTACCTGCCTGTTACGTCATATCGCACAGGCAGCTCAGGCTCCTGGCTATGGTTGACAGGAAGGAAAGTAAGCGATGATTCACATGAACGGCCCGTGACGCCTGCACATTTTGGTAAAAAACATATACTTGAGAGCCCATAATCGAATACAGATACTACATTTAGAGCACTTTCGATTTCCTTTCTGATTAAAAATTTAGAAGCGACTGCGAAATAGTGAATGTCGTAGCACAACTGGCCAGGCTTCGCGAGTTTTGAAACTCATAGACGCTTGAAGTTTTTTATAACGCATTTTTGTTATTTAGCGCCGCTCTCTGTCATTTTTAATCAATCACAGCGATTAGGGTGAGTAATTATTTGAAAATACACTCACAGAGAACACCCATGCCAGGATTCGAAACAGGGAACTTCGGTGTGTGACTGCGTCAACCAATTAACACACTAGATCACCTATCCGTATGGCATATATGTGTATATTTATAAAACTGGCTGGCGTGTAAAAAAAGCATGAAAATGATACATTTACTTGTATTTTAGTTTTCCCCTTAATTTTCGTCCACATACGAATTAGACAATAGTGAGTTTCTCAATTTCAAATCTTCGCCCCCCCCCACTCCCAACCAATCTATTAATTTTTGAGAAATTAGAATTACACTAACACAGAATATTTACCTAGTATTCTTGATATATGCCCACCTAAAAATATTTCTTTATTTGAAAGATTTATTTCGATCTGCGCAGTGTTTTGAGGAGAAGGATCGAGAAATTATTCAAACTGGTAAAACAATTTGAAATTATAACTTCACTCTTAAGTAATCGTGTTTCCAAAAAGACTACAAAAGTAGTGATTGCTGCAAAACACACACACACAACCGAAAAGGGGATACGATCGATTTACTAAAATAATGAAACAAGTCTGTGTTAGGTGATTGGATATGAATTTGTTGATTTGCATTATTTCATAAGTCAAAACAATGAACTGAAAACGTAGCTAAGATAATGGTAGTGAATTTTTATTCATGAAGATCTAAGCTACAGTTTTGTTAATATTTTCGATATTATTAACAATGCTATTCTTCCGGGGAAGAATATAAACATCTCAATATCATCAGACTATATTTCCACCCCCTTAGCTGAAATTGATCTCCTGGGGAGGGAACCACTGTAGTAGGCAACTTTTCTGAGCTCTTACATTACGTAAGACACCGTGTCACAGAGTAAATGTGCCCTAAACTAACATGCCGAGTCATAAATTAGTTTACAGTGGTGGGTGAAAAATAATGAATATGAATGTTTTAAACACTATACTTCGCAAGTATTTATATATTGTAAATTGCGTTAACTTCTATATATTTAGCTAATGTATTCGTGCTCTTTAGCTATGTTTATATAAATCGTTGGTTCAAATGTAGCAGTCGACATACAGTGGCGCCGCTATCGGAGAAAAGTAAAACTAGGCAATCCCAGGGGAAAGTATGAAGGGTCAGAATATCCTCAACCTATTGGAACCAACCTCTCTTTTGACGTGAACTTGTTATTAATATAAAATTGTAGCCTTACGTAAGTCGGTGACTCATACAAAATACTGTACTTTACCCCTATCTATTAGGACGGATTGTATGAATGAAAAATTACATTAATATTAATAATAATAATACACCAATATTGAAGAGACCTTTGTTACTTCTAAGTGATGCCGTATACAAGTGAGGTGACAAGGGGTCGAATGATCGGAATGTGGCCGGTCAGTAGAAGATATCGCTATGGCTGTTGGCAGAGACCCATCTTGTGTTAAATATTGGATTAAAAGATATGAAGAGGAGGGTCAAGATGGTTTAAAAACTCGCAGAAAATCAGGCCCGAAACGAAAAACCACCATGGAACAAGATGCGGAAATATTAAATATGAATAGAATGAACCCATTTCTACCAGCATCAAAAAATTGTCAAGATCTGTACCTGCCATGCGCAGCATCAACTGTCCGGAGGCGTCTTCATTCGGCAGGTATTCACAGCCGAAAGCCAGCAAGGAAAGAAATGTTGACAACCTATCACAAAAATGAAAGAATTGGATTTGCTCTGGAATATATGAGTAAACCTGCAGAATTCTGGGACACAGTTATATGGAGTGACGAAAAGGTGTTCAGTTCAGATCAACTTGGTCAACTTACGGTGTGGCGACCAAAAAATACTCGTTACGTTCAACAACATGTTTTGGCGCAGAAAAGAAGTGGAAGGGTGAGTGCTGCATTTTGGGCCTGGATGAGCAGTGCAACTATGGGTGAATTGATAGAAATTTCTCCCAGAATGAATTCACAGGAGTACGTTTCAGTGTTAGAAGAATGTATGCTTCCTACTGTCCGTACAGTATACCCAGTTGAGGAGATGCCCATCATTAATTTTGTACACGACAATAGCAGTGTCGACACATCTCATATAACCAAGCATTGGCTTTTAAGTCACCAGGAAATTTCAACTTTACAATGGCCACCAAAATCACCTGACCTAAATCCTATCGAGCACATCTGGTCGATGGTTGTAAGGGAGTGGGAACCACGGCAAGAACAGAGAAGAGAAGAGTTGGTTGTCCATGTTCAGGACGTGTGGAAGACCGTTCAAAACTGACCACGAATTTGTCAGAGACTAGTTCAGTCTGTTCCTAAGAGACTTAATGAGGTTATAGATTGTGACGAATGGTGGACACATTATTAAATAATACACAACATTAGTGTAGAAAGCAAAGAAAAGTTCCTGTTGCAATTGTAATTTTCTATGTAAAGGGTGTGACTTAACTGAAATAGTAGTTTGTAGAATAATCTGTAATAATTATTTGGTGAATACGGGAAAGAATAGGAACAATACAAAAAAAAAAGAAACTTGATGACAAAAACATGTTTCACTCTATTTGTACTGTGTTGATTTTGTATTTGCTTTATAATATTATGTTCGTAATTTTACTCATGAGTGAAACAGGAAAGACAGAGTGAGAAGCATTTGTGAATAGAATAAATAGGTTATAGTGCTAATAAATAAGATTTTAATTTATGGACTAAATTACAGACTACAGAAAAGTGTTCATTCTATATTTAAATACACTAACAAATATAAACCTACATTATCGTCTTATAATAAACACTTCCACTCCCGGTCTCTTGTAAAACATGGCAAAGGGTCCATTGGAAAAGATATCTTGGGTGCATCTAACACATGGGCATCTGGAGAGGGGGTGGGGAGCAAACCGGTTTCTGCAACTACCTTGGAAAATGACATTTTAAATCAAAATAAAAGCTAGTTAATATTGTAACCGATAAACGAAATAAATATGCCACCAGAGTAATGAAAGTATAAAATACATGAACCAAATCAAAACTTCATGTTTTCATATTCTACTACTTAATGCAAGTTCTACATGGATCCACGAGTTTTAAAAAGTTGAATTATGAAGATTTTGATGTAACAAGTTACAAAGCACAAATATATGATTAAAATTTTGCTTTTAGTTTCAAAGATTTTTGTTAAACTAGCTGCGTAAAAGTTAATTACAAAATAAAATAACTACGCATTTCAGTGTATTAGGCTAAATATAACGGATTTTCATTCGTGTAGTGGCTCGAATAGAAGTTTGTCCGAAGGCAATAATAATAATAGCTCAGTCATTAGGGCGTATAACTACCATGCGAGAGACCCGGGTATGATCCCGGCGGTGGTGAACCGGGATTTATTCCACCTGTTCAATCAGCTCCGGCACTTACCTAGCGTCGTATAAAGTGGACACCTGGAGGAAACTCTGTGAGGTAAAGGCGGCCAGTGGCGTGGTGCTGTTCACATCACCCACACCTTAGGCCGGGATCAAGAAAGTGTGGGGCCCTAACTCCACACTCCCTGTGCGCCTTAATCATGGCGTGGTGCAAAGCAAAGGGAGCATTTTACATTTTAAAAGTTTTAAATAATAATAATAAATATAATAAAATGATAGTTTATTAGTTATAATGATATCTATTATTGTTATAAATTACATCATTACATTTTATGTCATGGACTCACCACCTCTAATAAAATTCATGACGACTCCCATGCACGCCAAACGTATGAGCTAACATTTTGTTGCAGTAGGTTTAAATTCTGGCGTCGTGAAACACTGCAACTGATTTCTCTCATTCACAATACGCAACCGACCATTTGAAGTATCTAGCAGCTATGACAATTTCCGCTCAGTCTTAGTGTTATCGTGTTCGCAAAGTTAAAGTTCCTCGCCAAAATTTCTTAATTGGAGCATTAAACAAAATCAACACATTATTACTTTTTTTAATGTAGCTCTACGATGGCGAAGATACGTTGCTCGAGAAAGATGTTTACATATTAGTTCTCAGCAATAAACTTACTGTCAAGTGTAGATAAACAGTTGCCTACATTACAATTTCAAAATGGAAATATTGTCCACGTAGACTTGCGCAATGTAATAAACTATTTTTTGTATTTCGCCTCTAGCAAAGTTGCTGTAGCTGTTGGATTATCTTATTGTAGATGGGTTTTGATTTGATTTGATTTAGTTTATTTTACTTCGCGTTTTGTGCCTCTTGGCTAATTTGCGAAGATGGGGATGAGTGATGAAATGATGAAATTGATGAATGGACATTCACAAACAACCAAGCCCGACCGGGATTCGAACCCGGGACCCTTGGCGTAGATGGGTTTTGATTATACACACGTTTAATGTATATTTTCCCAACTGTTTTAACTATTTATAATAAAATATACGCGGTAAATAATGGAAGTTGACATGCGGTTCACATGTTGCAGCTAGGTCCTCCCCAGTGTAACAAAACGAAGGGGCTCCGACGTCTAGCCTCGATTAGCCTATTTGTGCACAAAGTTGACTTGAAACTAGGCTTGTCAACCCTCTCGGAATGACCGAGAGTCTCCTGGGACCGAACTCACTCTCCCGGTCTCCAGGACAAATTTTGTTTTCTCCCGGCATGACAAGATTGAGTATTATTACATTTTCATTATTATCATTTTTCTTTTTTCAATTGGTATTCACTAACAGAGTTAAGAGACTTGTTATTGCAAAAGAAACAATTAAACTTCAAAATATTATTTCGAAGGTTCATGAAAAATTAGTCCATATTTATCTGAGTGAGATGAAGGAGAGATAGAAAATTTAAACATATTGTTGCCCCAAAGCGTTTACACCACAGGTGCAGAAAACGAAGATTTGATTTGATTTGATTTAGTTTGTTTTACTTCGCGTTTTGTGCCTCTTGGCTAATTTGCGAAGATGGGGATAAGTGATGAAATGATGAAATTGATGAATGGACATTCACAAACAACCAAACCCGACCGGAATTCGAACCGGGACCCTTGGCGTCGCAGCGCGATGTGCTAACCACTTTTTTTTTTTTTTTTTTTTTAAAGGAAATACTTCTTACACGGAGGTATCCCCCACCATTCACTCTTTTTCTCACTTTTACACTTTTCACCACTCGGCCACAGGGTCGGGCAGAAAACGAAGAGAAAGGCATTGTCTCGAGACTTCCTTATTTCCCTGCACCCAATTTTGGTTCTTTATTCAGATTTAGTTCGTTATTGCACAGTGTGGTTATCAGTTCTTGTCATTACCAGTTTCAGATCGTGAGAAAAGAAAATAAAGTATTACTACAATGCAATTCAATAATGCGTGGAATAGTTATTTCGATTGGTTAAAAGAGTCAGTTTGAAAAGGAATGTAGAGGCCCTATACGTGTAAGACTGTAGAGTACATTAATTTTGATCTGTTTAGTTACAAATTGTGGTTGCTCTGTTGCTTTGATAAAATTTTGTATTCCCAATAAAACAGGTTTCAAAATCCTGGGGGACGGGGTATTTCCCCCCACCAAACATTTTCGGGGGCGGGGAGAGTTTTTGTTACAACAAACAAGAGATAAGCAATTACTTTTAATTTGAACTATACTGTGCTAAGAATAATATCGAATACATACACAAATTAGTGTAGTTGTGAGTGTTCAATGTTTTTTCTCTCTCAAGAGATCATTAACAATTCTACTTCAATACACACAATAAAAGTAAAACAAGAATGCAAAACAATAATAACTATGAAATCTAATTGATTTATATGAACATAAAGCAAAAACTTAATAAAAACTTACACATAATAAAACCACTTCAACTATTTCATAATTTATTAACATCTTTAACCAATTAGTAAAGGACGTAGTTTGCTACATTATAATATCTGATATTTAAAAATAACAAATTTATTTATTTATGGATAATTAATAATACATTTTTAAGTTAGTAATTTATTTTTACTTTTAATAACATTATGAATATGTATATCGTATAATTTATATGTATGTTTGTGGGGAGGGGCGTTTGTAGATTAAGATCTTTCTCCCCCACCCCCAACAGTCTTATATGATTTCGCACCCTGCAATAGAAAGTCCACAGCTAACATTCAGGGCATTAATCTTCCATAACATTTTAATCTAAAGCGTTCAAAAGCTGCAAAGAAATCTCCCGGAATTTTATTTTTTTGAAGTTGGCAAGTCTACTGGAGGGTCAAATTCCTGTTACAGCTTCCTTCCTCTTCTCTTAGCAAATACTTGTAATAATAACTGGATTGAGCAATCATTAAAGATTCCTTTCTCAACACGAAATATTTTGATTTTCCTTTGTGCTATACCAATGAACTATCAAGGCATATAAGCTGACATGGCATCAAAATGTGTTTTTCAGAGGATTCAAACTCACGATCTAAAGCCTTCCTGCTCTTCAAATATACATGTGCATTTTTCAGTGCTGCCATTAAAAGTAACAAACACGCAGGTGTTTATTTCGCTGTATACCTCCATCTATCTCTCCCCCTCCACCCATTCAGCACGAGAAACCGGTTCTGCAAATGTTGTTCGCCTGCTATTTCACGAGCGTCAGGTGGATGAAACCTTTCAACACAGACGTTACTTGGCTCGTACCGAGCGAACAACGTCCTACCTGTCTGGAAGGAGAGTTTCCCTCCCCACCGTCCGGAAATACAAAAGGATAGCACTGTACATTAGCAGTGTTGATCCAGAGGCGCCGAACGTTCAACAGATCAAGGTTCGGCTGGAGCAACTGAACACATTATGGCCCAAGATAGAAGAAATTCAGGATTGCATTGAATTTGAAGCCACAGACGATGAACACACGGCAGTTCGAGAGACAATCGAACTTTCATATTTCGATCTCAAGTCGCAGATGCTAACATTAATTGAGGGAAATCATTCAAATACAGACGGCGCGGAAAATGAACACAGGGCTTCGTGCAAGTCTCAAGTTAAGTTGCCATTAATAGAGCTTCCGCATTTCAGTGGAAATTACACCCAATGGGTATCATTCAAAGACACATTTTCTTCGCTCATACATGATAATTCGGATATTTCAGATATTCAGAAATTCCAGTATTTACGTGTCACACTGAAGGGTGAGGCATTGCAAATCATTGAAAGCATACCAATTACAGCATCCAACTACGGTGTAGCGTGGAAACAACTCCAAGAGCGTTTTGACAACAAGCGTCTCATAGCTGCTTCACACGTCAATGATATTTTGCATATAAAACCAGTGTCGAAAGAAAACGCAGAAGATTTGCGATCGTTCACAAACACAGCTATCAGTTCCATCTCAGCGTTAAAATTATTAGCAGGAGATAGTTCACTATCAGATATAGTGTTAGTTCAGCATCTTACTTCTCAGCTTGATGCCACCACACGAAAAGCTTTTGAATTAGAAGTGAATGATTCTGAATTCACCACTCTTGACAGTTTGTTTCAATTTCTAGAGCACAGAACCAAGGCTTTGGAGAAATTCAAACCAATTTCCAATGAAAAATCAACATTCAAACCACAGTTTAGTGGCAACACCAAACAACAAAGTCACAAACCTGCGCATCCTTCTCCTTCAAGATCGTATGTTTCTACTGTATCTCCTTCATGCCTGTATTGCAAGGATACTATGAAGAATAATAAGCATCCGCTGTTTGCGTGCAGTTCTTTCAAAGCAGCTACTATAGCTCAGAAGTACAAATTTCTTCGAGAAAACCAGATCTGTTTCAATTGTCTTGGACAGTCAGATCACCAGGGATTTAGGTCAGGATGCAAGGCAGGATCTTGCAAATATTGCGGCGAGAAACATAATTCCCTTCTTCATGAAGATAAGAACAACAGAGAACGTCAAACACAGAAGCAGTCCAGTAAATCCAGAAGTAAATCGGCAGTAGGCGATGATACTCGTTTTCAGGATAATGATGCCCAGACTAAAGCAACATATTGTTCTGTCAAGAACAGAGAAACTTCGCAAGTTCTCCTAGCCACAGCAGTCATAAAAATCAAGAACGCATACGGCGAGTGGCTCCCATGTCGTGCACTTTTGGATGGAGCCTCGCAGAGTAACATTATGACAGAAAACCTTGCTCAGCAGCTACGCATCAAGAAACAAAAACGCCGAATACCTATCCAAGGGATAAATGAAGCTACAGTCCAAGCCTTTCACACCATGGAGACGCAGATTAAATCCAGCATAAGTGGATTCACCATGGATATATCTTGTTCCATCTTGCCAAACATCACAGGTTCGATGCCAGCGCAGAGGCTCGAAACTTCCACATGGGGAATTCCGAGTGACACACATTTAGCAGATCCTAGCTTCCATACACCTGGCAACATTGACCTACTTCTGTCTGCAGATGTGTTCTACATGATTCTCAAGCCAGAAAAACTTTCAAGAACAGGAAACTATCCAGCGTTGCAAAACACTGAATTTGGATGGATTGTAGCAGGAAGGATTCCCAATGCACCATCTACGAACGGACCTTCGAAGTCATTCTTTGTTCGCACAGAAGATACAGTCAATTTTCATTTACAGAGATTTTGGGATTTGGAGGAATTCCATGATAAGTTGCCTTCGCCAGAAGAAATCGCCTGTGAAAAACATTTCCAGGAAACTACATCTCGTGATCGAGAAGGTCGATACAGTCAAGCTGCCCTTGAAGAAGGACAGATCTGTTCTTGGTGACTCTCTGCAAACAGCGATTTCACGATTTAACCAATTAGAAAGAAGACTGGATCGGAACATGGAATTGAAAAGAGAATACACAGAATTCATGGTCGAGTACCAACAACTCAAACACATGCAACCAATTGGGACATTGGAAGATGTATCCAGAGACAAGGAGACAAGGTACTACATTCCACATCACTGTGTGATTAAGGAATCAAGCAAAACTACACGTTTAAGAGTGGTTTTCGATGGAAGCTCGCCCACAACTACGGGGGAATCGTTGAACAGTATACAAATGATTGGTCCCACGATACAAGAAGAATTGTTTTCAATCCTGCTCAGGTTTCGTAGTCACAAAATCGCACTGACTGCAGACACGGCTAAAATGTATAGGCAAATTAACATGCATTCAGAAGACAGACCACTTCAATGCATCTTATGGAGAGCATCACGTGACGAACCAATTCATTTTTACAGTTTGAACACAGTCACTTATGGATTAACTTCAAGTTCATTCTTGGCCACAAGATGCCTCAAGCAGTTGGCAGAAGATGAATCATCAAATTTCACAGTAGCCACTCATGTCTTGACACATGACTTCTACGTTGACGATTTTCTGGGAGGAAATCATTGCATTGAAGGTGCAATAAAGCTGCGTGAAAGTCTCACAGAATTACTCCAGAAGGGAGGATTCAATCTACGTAAATGGTGCTCCAATAGCAAGGCAGTGTTGCAATCTATTCCAGAAGAATTGAAGGCAGTACAGGACCTAGTGCAATTCGACACAGAAGGCACAAAAACATTGGGAATTTCATGGCGCCCATCCACGGACGAATTTCTCATGGACAGCAAGGTCGCCACAACAGTGGATGTAGGCTCGTTGAAGATCTTCTCAAAGCGCCAAGTTGCCAGCATAATTGCACAAGTGTTCGATCCAATCGGACTAATATCGCCAGTGGTGATAACATACAAGTCATTCCTGCAGAAGTTATGGCTCCACAATGTAGGATGGGATGATCCGCTTCCTATAGATTTGCAGAAAACATGGCGTCGTCTTCATTCGCAGCTCACATGTATTAACGAAGTAAAAGTACCACGGTTCGTTTTGGCTCCAGGAGACATCCATAAAGTTCAAATTCACGGTTTCTCTGATGCATCAGAGAGAAACTATGGCAGTGTTCTCTTCGTAAGATCAATTGATTCAGAGGGTCACATAAGTGTGAACTTATTGTGTTCAAAGTCCAAGGTGGCTCCGGTGAAGAGAACCACTCTTCCGCGTTTGGAATTATGTGCGGCAGTTCTACTAGCCAAACTGGTACACAAAGCATTGCCCATACTGCGTCTATGCATAGACACCATTCACCTATGGACCGACTCAAAAATCGTCCTAGCTTGGCTGGCGTCACCAGCCAGTAAATGGAAACCTTTTGTTGCCAACCGGGTTGCTATGGTACAGGAACTCACACAGGTCAGTGATTGGAAGCACGTTCCGTCAAAAGACAATCCTGCAGATCTGATCTCACGAGGAGTCGATGCAAAAACTATCAGATCACTTCAGCTTTGGTGGCACGGACCCACCTGGCTCCAAGAAGAGGAGACACAGTGGCCATCATCCAGTTTAGCATTCCGTCCTGACGACAACACTATTCCAGAGCAGCGTAAGGTAGCAGCTACCACATTGGTCACTCATGTAACAACTGAAGAAGAAATCATATCTAGATATTCAACTTTATCCAAGCTACTGAGAGTAGTGTCACTCTGCAAAAGGTTCATCAGCAATTGCAGAAACTCAAGAGAGAAAAGGAGTGAAGACCTTACCACCTTTGAAATTCAAGGCGCCACACTTGCCTGCATCAAGATAACACAACATGCATTCTTCTCTCAAGAAATCAAAGATTTGTCTGACAAGCAGCAAGTACACAACAAAAGCATTTTGAGGAACCTTCATCCATTTCTCGACAATGAAAAAGTAATTCGTGTCGGAGGAAGATTGGAAAACAGTGAATTCGAGTTTCAAAGCAAACATCAAATTATTCTTCATCCGAAGAGTCATTTCGCGAAAATTCTGATAGCATCAGAACACAAGAGACTTATGCATGCTGGTCCACAGCTTCTCATATCATCACTTCGTGAGAAATATTGGATACCTCGCATACGACAGGTGGTCAAACAGATCATTCACCATTGCAACATATGCTATCGTTTGAAGGCTTCAGCCTCCCAGCAGCTGATGGGGCAGTTACCCTCCAGTAGAGTGAGACCCAGCAAGGCATTCCATCACGTAGGCGTTGATTACGCAGGGCCATACCACATCAAGACCGGAGCCGCAAGAAGCAGATCCACAAGAAAATGCTACATTGCAGTTTTCACTTGTCTTGCCACAAGGGCAATTCATCTAGATATTGTCTCAGACTTGACATCAGAAGCCTTCATCGCAGCTCTACTACGCTTCACCGCGAGAAGAGGAAAGTCTGCAAGTATTTTTAGCGACAATGCTACGACGTTCCATGGTGCTAAAAATGAATTGCAGGAATTACGTAAACTCTTTCAATCACAAGAGTTCAACAAGGACATCAACAGATTTGCAGCAGAAGAGAATTTCCAATGGAAGTATTCTCCACCACGCAGTCCATCATTCGGCGGGATTTTTGAAAGTGCAGTGAAGTCTATGAAATACCATCTTCGCAGAGTAGCAGGAAACGCCGTGCTAACATACGAAGAACTAGTAACTCTGCTATGCCAAATAGAGGCCTGCCTCAACTCCCGTCCTCTTTCCACACTCCCTGATTCTCATGATGAATTCCGCTACATTACCCCTGGTCATTTTCTTATTGGAGGTCCTCTAACCTCATTTCCTGAACCAAACATTACAGATCTGGCTGCCAACAGATTATCCAGATGGCAGCGCATACAGCAGTTCCAGCAGCGAGTATGGAGGGAGTGGTCTCAGGACTACCTGCATAGCGTGCAGCAGCGACAGAAATGGACAGCCGTTCAGTCGAATTTGAAGCCTGGCACACCAGTGCTATTAAAGGAGGACAATCTTCCACCACTCTCGTGGAGAGTCGGCGTCATCCAAGAAGTGTTTCCGGGAAGGGATAACCTAGTGCGCGTAGTCACCGTTCGTACTAGAGACGGAGTCTACAAGAGAGCATTAAGCAAAATTGTGCCTTTACCACATTGGGAAGAAGACGCTCCATGAGCTAAAACATTGACAATGTATCCACTAGTGTTAGGTTGGATGTGAACATTCCAACGGGGGGGAGTATGTTGGAGATTTATCTATAAAAGTAACCATGTTTATTCTTTCTTTATATATTTTATATTGCATATAGCTTCAATTGTTTATTTGTGTATTTCAAATGCCTTAAGTAACCTGCACTCCCATTGGCTAATTCAATCTTAGCGCGGTGTCTAGTTGCCGCCATTTTAACGCGGTAGTTACTTCCAGCCAGTGTGCGTAGAGAGGCCACTCGGGACACAGCCAGAAACCGTCGCGGACAATTATGGATACCGTAAGCCCAACGTGGCTACGTTTCATTAGTGGCGCGTTGTTGTAACCCCAGCTGCAACTTCGTGTAAACAGTTTCCCCTAGACAGGAGTGCATGGGAAGTGTAATCAAGTGTTATGTGCATATACCTTATAATACATAGTTATAGTTATCAGTGTGTGTGCCTGTGTTTTCTTTACAACTACCAAGAGGATCGCGGTGAACTTTGCCCTGTAGCGACACAATCCATACCAGAGAGATGTAAGTGGTACCTACAATTTCACTTACATTTAGATCCTACCGGTTTGGATCATCATTCATTTCTGGTCCTTCACAGCCGGGCAGGTTCTACATTCAGTTTTGGTCCTGTACGGTCCGGAACGCAAACACCCAGTTAACATTAAACCACATTCAGAGAATGTTTTTTGAGTGTCTAATCCGAGAAAATTATGAAAAGTTAGCAAATGTTCATAAATGTACTCCCTACTTTGTATTTTCGGTGCTTTTTGCCTGCCTATTTGATTGATTGATTATTGAATTTACTTTGCTTTTCTGCCACTTTTGGCTAATCCCAAGTACTTGGGAGAGATTTTAGTAGCTATAAATTCTCATCCTGGTTATTAGCCCTTTCCTCTTTACTTCCCAAATAACGATGTGACCACGGACAGTTAGGAGTTCAGTTCAGTTCACCGTAGCGAGCAGACGTAGAAAAATTCGCTCCCACAAACCCAACGTTGCCAAAGGGGTATCGGCACGGAACAATGGAGAGCCTCCATAGGCTGCTTCTGCATACGTTTCTGTGTTACATCGACGAAGACAAGTGGAGATGGATCGGAATATCATTTCAGTGGGAAGTGTTGTTTCATAAGTGCATTCCTTATCATTATGCTGCTCCTGGCACAGGGGATTGAAGCAAATCCAGGCCCCGAGATGGACGACGTCATGAAGATGCTGCGAGACCTGAAGGATGGACAGGCGGACCTCAAGAGAGAGATAAGGCATTTCCGGATGGAGCTAAAAAGCGCGATTGAAAAAATCTCTGTTCTCGAAAATCAAGTGGTGGAGGCGAAAAGAGACGTGGAGCAATTGAGGAAAGACAACCTGTTTTTGAGCGAGAAGGTAGACTACCTCGAAGGGCAGTCAAAGAGAAACAACATCATATTTTACGGCGTGGAAGAAAACACGGAAAAAAATGAAAGCTGGGAAGAATCAGAAGAAAAAGTGATTGCTCTCATCAAGAACAAGACGGACGTGAATATTTCTCCAGATATGGTGGAGAGAGCTCACAGAATGGGCAGAGTGCGTGGGAGGAGGCCGATTGTCGTGCGTCTCAATTCTTATAAAAAGCGACAGGAGATCCTTAGGAAATCGAACCAACTCAAAACGAATGGTGTGGCGGTATCTGAACATTATTCGGACGGTGTGCAAAAAAAGAGGGAAAAGCTGAAACCTCATTTGGTGCAAGCAAGAAAAGATGGATCCGTCGCTCACTTGCGATACGACAAACTCGTCGTGAATGGAGTGGCGTACACGTTGCAACAGTGCATTGACTACGAGAGGGACAAAGCAGGACTCCAGATTTCGCCGGATTCCAAGGAATGTGCCCCGGGTGTCATTCCTGAAAGAAGATTAAATTTCCGTGACCCTCGAGTGAGTGAAAAATTTGGGGGGGAGAAAGTGAAAGTGAGCCCGTTAGAGGCAGTGGTGGGTGTTTCCAAGTGAGAGAGGGGGAGCGGGAGATCGGTGACCCCAACGGGACAGCAGGTAAGCACCCAGAGTGATATTTTTACCATCCTAATGCACAACATACAAAGCTTAACTCCCAAAATAGCAGAACTCGAAGTATTGATCAACACGATCGACCCGGAACCAGATGTAATATGCTTAACAGAACATTGGCTCAACAGTGAAAATATAAAACTTTTGAAAATTAGTAATTATAAAATAATTAGCGGTTTTTGTAGAGTGACATACCAACGAGGTGGTTCTCTAATTTTAGTAAAAAACTCTCTGCTGCCACATGCTAGACTAACTAACAAACTGTGTAACGAGTCCTCGGAATTAAATTTTGAATGTGCTGCTGTTACAATAGATAATTTGAACCTTGTCATACTTTCGGTCTACCGAAGCCAATTAGGGTCTTTAGAAATATTTCTTGAACGTCTTGAAAATGTACTAAATAACATACCAAATATTCATAAGAAAAAAGTATTAGTTTGTGGAGATTTCAATGTTGATTTTCTAAAAGACTGCCCTGAGCGAAACCGTTTGTTGACACTAACTTTATCGTATAATATTAACTATTTAATTAAAAAACCTACCAGAATAACATCTAATTCCGAAACTGCAATTGACAATGTTCTTACAAATCTCGATCACGGTGACATCTCATATGACATTAAGAACGGTCTCTCTGATCACACGTCCCAAATAATGCACGTAAAAACTACACGTGTTACCAAACAACCTGTTATGCATGAAAATAGAATATATAGTCAAAGAAATATGTACAAATTTAAATCTTTGATAGAAATAGAATCTTGGAGCCAAATATATGTAAGTCAAATAGACAGTGATGAAAAGTTCACAATTTTTACAAATACACTCTACAATATTTTTGACAAAGCTTTCCCTAAAAGAAAAATACAAGCCAAAACTGGAAGGAGAAAACAGTGGATAACACGAGAGGTAAAACAATATAGCAAAATAAAAAGATCCCTAATAAGTCAAAGTCAACGCACTCCCATAAATAAATCAGTAAATAAATTTTACATAAATTACTATAAAAAACAAATAAGAGATGCCAAACAAAAATATTATGCGAACAAAATTGTGTCTTCAAACAACAAAAGCAAAGCAATGTGGGACGTTGTAAATGAAAATACTGTAATGAAAGAGAGAAAAACAAATAACAATATAAAATTATGCACAAATGATATTGAAATAGACGATCCATTTGTAGTGTGTGAAACATTTAATAAATACTTCACCGAATTAGGAGATAACTTAGTAACAAATATAAATAATGCAAAAAACCCATTGCAACTTTTGTGTAACTCTAAACCGCGCACTCTAGAAAGCATGTTTTTAACACCAACCACAACAAATGAAATATCGAAGGAGATATGTAATTTAAAAGACTCAAAGGCAGTAGGAGACGAATTTCCAATCAGAGTAATAAAAGAAATCAAGGAGTTGTTAGCACCCATTTTAGAATATCTCTTTAATGAATGTATCGCGAATGGTATCTTTCCCACTAAGCTAAAAATAGCAAAAGTCAACCCAGTATTTAAAAATGGAAGTAAAAACATGGTTCAAAATTACAGACCAATTTCATTACTACCTGTGCTAAGCAAAATTCTAGAAAACTTACTAAAACGCCGCCTTCTACAGTTCCTTAATAAACACAACATACTATCGAAAGAACAACATGGATTTATTGAAAATAAAAGCACAGCAAGTGCAACACATACATTAATCGAAAACATCTTGCAAGGTATAAACGATAAAAAATTAGTTCTCGGAATATTTTACGACTTGACAAAAGCCTTTGATTTAGTAAACCACAAAATATTAATTTCTAAAATGGAACACTATGGGATAAGGGGTAACGCGCTTGAAATTATGAAATCATACTTATCAAACAGAATGCAATGTGTTGAAATTAGTCACGAAAGAGAAGGAAACGTAAGAAAATACAAATCCACTCTAAAGACATTAAAATATGGAGTTCCCCAAGGATCAATATTAGGCCCAGTACTTTTTCTTTTGTACATAAATGATTTACCATTTAATATACAGAATACAAAGATTTTGTTGTACGCAGACGATACTAGCGCAATAATAAAGGGAAATGATGTGAACGAGTTAGAAGCCAACATTGAAAAAACAATGGAAGAAATGAAATCTTGGTTTGACAGTAATAAATTACTATTGAATGAACAAAAAACAAATTACGTGCTATTTCACACAAAACAAAACAATAAAATTAAAGATGTAGTAAAGAATAGCCATCTTCCAGTAATATTAGTTAGAGAAACAAAATTTTTAGGAGTTACTATAAATGAAAATCTAAATTGGTCAAACCACGTAAAAATACTTGTTAAAAAACTAAATTCCAAAATATTTGCACTGCGGTTATTAAAACAAACACTTCAAACAAATTCACTAATTCAGGTATATTATGCAATGTTTCATTCACTAATAAATTATGCAATAGAATTTTGGGGGAACTCACCGGCAAGTTTAGAAGCATTTAGAAAACAAAAGCAAGCCATTAGGATTATAGCAGGTATAAAGCCTAGGGAATCGTGCAAAACGTTGTTTAAGAAATTTAAAATATTAACGCTCCCTTCTCTGTACATATATGAAATGTCATTATATGCCAGAAAAAATATTGCGCTGCGAAGTTCAATAGAACACACACATGACACCCGAAATAAACAGCTCTTAAAGCCATACTTCACCAGGCTAACATTAGTTCAAGAAGGACCCCAACAGATGGCAATTAAAATATTCAACCATTTACCAAATGATATAAAAGCCGAAAGTATGACAAGTTTCAAAAATAAATTAAAGAAACTATTAGTTAATAAGGAATATTATAGTGTTAGTGAATATCTAGATTGTAAATTATAGAAAATTTGTAATTATATATTTTTCTTTTATATGAACTGTACTGAACCCTCCAAATACCAATGTATATGGTTTATATGGAGTAATAAAATTGAAAAAATTGAAAAAAATTGGAAATATAGGACACGTAAACGAATGTTTGCGTTTGCTGCCCGGTAGGACCCTGATTGTCTCCCTGGAATGGATTGTATCACCATAGAGCTGAGTTCACCGCGATCTTCTTAAGGTGTAAAGAAAATGAAGGCACTTACTAAAACTATAACTTTATATTAATAATAAATATGTACACATGACACGTAATTACACTGTCCTGCACTCCTGCCTCAGTAAACTGTTTATATGAAATTGGAAGCCGGTGTTACAATAACACGTCACTAGTTCTTCACTGAATGATATCAGCACTGTAATGTTCCTGTGAAACTGAACTAAATATCACTGCACTTCACTGATATGACGAAGGAAACGTAGCCACGTTAGGCTTACGTTTATGATGAATATCCGTAACGCGGTGACTTTCGGCTGTTGCCGGAGTGACTTCTGCACGAACACTGGCGGAATTAAGCTACCGCGTAAAGATGGCGGCAACTAGGCACCGCACCCGATATGAACTGACCAATGGGAGTGCAGGTTTCTTAAAGCACTGGATATACACAAAATAAGCAATTGGTTATATAGAAACAAATGCATAGCAAAATGAGCAAGAGAAAAGTTATGTTATTTGCGAATACAAGAATATATAAAAAGATATATCGTGGTTACTTTATAGAGATAATTATCCAACAACGAATCATACTGTAAATATAACAAATTATTAATTTGTGAGAATTCTTTAAATATATATGAAGAAATATTTTATTTTGCTAAGCGCAGGGATTTTTTCTACAATAAAACATAATAACTGGAAAATTATTGGGTGGGCTCGAGCCCCACAGCCCGATATGTGCGTATATAGTACATGTAATTCGGTCTATCCGAGTTTAATATTCAAAACAGCAACCGACGTCATATTTGCTTCTTATTCTAGCCAATAGTTAGTAAATTTTAATCAGTCAGACTGTTATGTCCACATTTTACATGCAAACGAATCTTGTGAAACGCCCTCCATTGCCCGGGAAAACAAAAGCTACCACTACCTAGATAGGGGCGGCAAAATCTCCCTCGGACAAGTGAAATAGCGTAACGGTCCAGGTTGAGTTCGTGTATAGGGGCCGGTGACCAACAGTGCATAGCGATTAGCCATATCGAACAAACAAAAAAAACATGTACTTTCAATTACCACCTCTTTACCTGTAGCCGGGAAGCGGCTAGCTGCACACCTGAAAATCACGGGTAGCGACATGCGAACGAAATGATATAGCCCAAAAATTAACATGAAAAATAAAAAGTATATTCTATTCATAACAAAACAAAACTCAATTTGTTACATCTCCCCCTCTCTCGCTCACACATTCACTCACAAATTCTCTCTTTACGGGGTCATCAACACAAAAATGATACATGATATGTACAGGTTTTATGACGACGAGCCCTAATTATTGCCTTCACATTTAATTTTACCTTGACTTTTGTCTAATCAGGTCATTTGTGATTTTTGCTCCAGTGCTACTCAAATCCTAGCCAGCCCTTACTTAAGTTCACCTTAAAAAAAAACTAGGTCGGTGCGGTGACAATACATTATTTGTCCAGCATAAACAAAGGCGTCTCAACAGCAATTACGCTCACGTGGGCGGACGTTTTCCTTTTACATGACCTCACGTGGTTCCAAACATAACAATAACCTCCGTTGAGTGACGCAACAAATGCTCTCTAGCAGGCGGGACTTCAACACTTCGCCGCGACGAGCAATTCATATTACCAGGCAAATACTTTAACATATAATCACATACGCGACCTGACGTGGCTAGCAGCGACACAGCGCTGACACATAAAAAAATGAACAAACCTCAAATAGATTAAACAATTAAGCGGGCGGCGCTTTACTCTAGTAGTACGCACTTTAAACAAATACAAAGGAGCACAAACAACAGCGAATTTAAGATCATTAAAAAAATCACAAGAAACAAGTAAAATTGACCTGAGACAAATAAATTACAAATGACAAGCGCGACGGGAGTTTGGTATGAAGTTCCGAGTGGTGTGGGAGTTTTCAAAATGTTGACGAATTTCAAGGACGTTCTCTAAATCAATCGAGCCGGTACGTGTTGACATTCACACAGATGAATGTCAGCTTCCAAGGTGCTTCCTGGCGTCTTTATGGGCGATTGAAATCACATAGTATTCACACGAAAGGTTTTCCTATTCTTCCTTGAACGTGGCGACGAAGATGCGAAGAGCGTTCATACATCTGGTTCCTCGGTGGATCAGTGATGATGGGTCGTCGGCGTCGGTCGGGAACGTCAATTAGCTCGGCGTCTCTTCTTCTCGGGATCGGTGAACATCTCCGTGGTCTGGCGCGGTTCGGACGTCGCATCTGGGCGGTGGGCGGTCGTTCTTGGCTCGTCGGCGTCTTCTCCATCACCGTCGGACGATCTCAAGCGTCGGGACGTCAACAGGGCAGCGTTCGGCATCTCTATCTCTCTCTCGTGGCGGCTGGTAGGCATCAGGCGGCGTAGCTCGTCGTTTCTTGGCGTGTTGTAGGCAATGGTCGGTCTCTCGTCTGGCATCGGGCGAATCGAGGGTAACGCCCTCATCTCTCTTCTTCTCTTAGCCCGCCATGATTTTCGATGTTCCTTGTTTCACAAAAACTATAAACGGCGTAAGATTATCACGGAAACACAGTCTCGCTTCGACTTCCTCCAGCGATTGAGGTAAGCGCACTCGTAACGACTTACTGCCTATCACACACTGATGTTCGCAAAACAAAGCAAAGTCCACGGTATACGGAGAGGTATCGCGGAGGTGCTCTCGCTATGAGAATAGCGGTAAAACTGTGCGTCGAAAAAGCATGTCTTTCGTTTTATCCCGATTTCGAAAAAGGACGCTCGGCGGTCGTTGAAGGGACGCTTCCGGAGAGGTCATTCCACTTCGCTCTATTGTCTCCTAGGCTGAACAGGATCGTGTTAGAGGTTTGGTTCCTACGGATTAAGTTTCCGTCTCGCTGGCGCCCAGAGCTCAACTGCAATCTGTGCCCATAAACTGATCGATTACAACCAATTCGATCTGGCATCCGTAATTCTTGCTTGATCGCCACGAAACTCCACACATCCGTCCTTGCACACATGTTGCTGCGCTGGTAAAAATTCCACACAAATCTGGCCGGCGGAACCCGAGATATTTAAATGGTTGTCGTTAAGGTCGAATTTCCTAAGCTTTAGACGCATAACGTGACCTTTCAGGTGCTCGCCCGTCAGACTCGCGACTTCCTTTCCTTCTCCCGTCGGCTTGGCAAATCAAATATATATTCATACAAATAAAGACACTCAACACCTTGATTCAACACATTTTTTACGGCTAATTGTTAGAGTAATAATAATAATAATGACGACGGTAAATCTGACTGTCACAATCTAATGATGGAGTAAACCCACAGGGAGCTCCACCAATCAGTGTTGAATCCAGACACTTATATCAAACTTCCGCGAGATGTCATAGATATCAAATTTATAATGTTAATAAGACAATGCTAATATTTTTAAATTTCCAGTTACCTCTGATGTGTAATTAAATTAAATATCATTTTAAGAGAGATATTATGAGAATCAATAAAATAATACTATAGCATGCAATAACTTACATTTATAGCAAACTATTAGTGGGTTCTTCGTCCCCTTCAGTTGACCTTCATTGAAGCTTGAAGCGTATTCTGACCCATCCTATTTCTAGATTTTGTAATCACCCTATTCTAGGTGCTGAATGGCCCTTCTACGCCAGCAGTCAGTTATCCAAACGGACGATAATGTAAATTAGTTCATTATTGTAAATTTTAATTGTAAAGGGGATCGAATCAGTGCTTATCAATAAGAAAAAGCCAGAAAAGTATGTTATACATTAAATTCAGCCAAAATTAACATGGTTGCCAACTTCTTACCTATTGTCCGAATGTTCTGCAACAGTGACGCAGGAACGGAGGAAGTGGGGTACAGGGATAGAATGTAGCCCTCTAAATATTTGAAGGGTGGTACTGTACCGCCCTCTTGTAATTTGACAGGAGAAAGGATGCTGTTCAAAGAAACTATTTTTTAGTAGCTAAACACAAAAACGTTTGGAAATATATACATGCATGTATTTACGAAATTACATCTACTGTAAATCTATTGTACTACATACATTGTGGTACAAGTTAGTTCACTTGATTTACACTCGGGTAAAACTTTTCTAAGAGCATGAAAATGAGTTTAAAACGAGTGTAAAATGGTTGATTATGATAAAGTTTGGTTTTAGGAAATTAATCTTCAGTTTCTCTGTATAGGGGGGTACACAATTCTGAAGAAACAATGGATTCGAAGAAAAGATGTAAACATGCCTCAGAAGAGTATAGCACTGAGTCTGATTATCGAATTTTTCCTGCCAGTTCATTGAAATTTTCGGGGGATTTTTAATTTCCGGATATGACCGCCAGGACCACCCCCTGAACTCATCATTGCCATCAACGGTTCTGATTTATTGTTTCCGATCCGGTTGCAAAAATAATGTCCAAGTGCAAATGCTGTGTGAGAGAGAGAGAACGAGAGAGAGTGAGTACAGACATTATCCTAACGGCAGCCACGTTGTCATGGTGTTGAGAACCAATCTACAACCAATCGAGGACACACTCTATGCATTAAAGCGACTAGCCACTCTACATCTTAGCCGCATTTAATAACCAAGATGCAACCCCGATTTCAATAAACACTGGATGCTACAACAATTGACAAGTAGCGACAAGTATTTATCCTCACTGTTGAACACCGCGTTGAAATTTTACGTTTCAAAGTGAACTGAAACATTGAGAGGTAGAAAAATAATTATGTTATTGAAGATGTTTATTTTCGCCAGTGCCAAACACTCACTCGCATGTTTATGTTGGTAGGCATTGTGTGCTTTCCTTAATGGGTGATGAGAAATCTTCGTGTCAGAAGTTTGCCGCTGTCTTCATTCGGGGGAAATCTTTATCTTTATCGTCGTGTAATGGGAGTGGTGTGGTAACTGACCGTTCTGAAGAAGAGGGCTGTTGTCGTGGACACATCACCTGACCCAGCGAACTGCAAGAAATTCTACTTTACATGTATTTATTACACTTAAAAAAAATCATGGACAAGCTTTTGAGGGAAAGCCTCCTCCTCCGAAAGTGAATATAAGTCAAAAGTGACACTGCATGTTAGTATAGAAGACAGCCGACTCAGTGATGGAGCAGGTTAAGTGGTCGACTTTTGGTCTCGCCAACGAAGTTCCTTGGTTCGGATCTCGGCCTGGGCATATACGAGGGTTGGGGAGTAAGTCATGGCAACCCAGTAATAATTCGACAATCGAAGGATGTATTAAAAATTTGTTATACACAACTGAAAGAGTATCCATTATGGATATTTTGTTGGTAGGAATCATGAAAGAAAACCCAAGCAATCCTGTGACATACACATGTATTTATGTACAAGTTACAAAAACTTGTCAAATCCGGTGAATACGCTGGGTGCTCCAACTCTTCCCATCCCCATCGGCGCAGTAGGTCCCGTACACAAGCTGCCTTATGTGGCCTTGCATTATCGTGGAGTATGATTTCATTATGCAGTAGATCTTAACGCTTCTCCCTAACGGCACGTCCTAGATCACAAAAACTTCAGGCATGGTGAAGAGGATGGTGCTGCCGATGTATTCGACGTCTTTCACATCGATGACAGCGTGCTGTAGACAATGCGGGAGATTATTTCGAAGGTTTGTCATAATCAGACAAGTTTTTGTAACATGTGCACATGTGTATGTCACAGGGTCAGACACGTGTTTGAAACTTGTACATTAATACATGTGTATGTCACAGGGTTGCTTGGGTTTTCTTTCATGATTCCTACCAACAAAATATCCCTAATGGATACTCTTTCAGTTGTATATAACAAATTTTTAATACATCCTTCGATTGTCGAATTATTACTGGGTTGCCATGACTTACCCTCGTATGTGTAATCTTTGTGAGTGTCACTCCATCAATTTCATATAATCATAACTCAACTTCATCGTCGCGGTTAGCCAAAGTGGCAGAGAAGCGCAAGTAAATACAAATGTAGAGCACTGATTTAGAAGTAAGAGAGATATAATTTTGTTCCAGAAAGACCAGAATTTTAAATTCAAAATAACAAGAAAGACCTCCCTTGGTCCTCCTAAGATAAATCATAGCTAAAACTAAAAACAGCGTATTCTGATATGACAGTCCTTTCACACCAACGCTCAGTATCTCAGAAACTGAGAAAGTTCTGACTTCTGTCTTACTGATATCTAAGGAATTAATTCTTGAAGCTCTCCTTGGGGCGAATGATAAAGACTTTTCCTCGGGATATCAGCAGCAAGGTGATTTCCGTATTGGCTTCCGAGCTATCTATGGAATTATAACAGCTAGAACTAGATATAAACGTAATGCATACAAGGCTTGTCCCAAAAGTAATGAGGCTAGTTATGGAAAAATCGCTTTATCGAAACTAGGTTCAAGTACACTTAATATTCTTCAAAGCAGGATCCTTGAGCGTTCACACATCGGTTCCAGCGTTGCTGTCACTCTTCGTAGCGGAGCAGGAAGTCTTGACCTCAGATGCCTTTCAGAGCACTCGTCACGGCTATTTGAACATTTTCAATCGTCCCAAAACGGTGTCCTTTGAGGCCGAACAAGAAGTAGTCAGCCAGGGTCAGGTCTGGGTTGTACGGTGGGTGGGAAGCGTTGTCACATTTTTCTTGGCCAGAAATTCCCTCACTTGCAGTGATGAGTGATATGGTGCGTAGTCGTGGTGGAAACAGGTCGGCAGTTGTGGACGTTGATAGGCACCCTGAGCGTTGTTCGTCCCCTCATCTTCTCTTCCTTCTTTGAATGCCTTGTGCCAACTGCACATTTGTGCTATCGACAACATCTGATCTCCATAGGCTTGTCTTAACATTTCAAGTGTGTCGGCAGCGGATTTACCGAGTATGAAGCAAACTTTTATCGCCCTCCATTTTAGATCGTGACGCGTATATGAGACAGTTTCTCACTTTGCTGGCGGTCTGGAATCTGGAATGGCTCCGAGACAACTGCGTTGTGCCACACTGTATACCTAACATCCCACACCAACCGCTCCGCACAATAGAACCATCCCCCGACCCTTCTGCCTGCCCCTAAAAAAAATGTCTCGTTACTTTTTGGACAGACTTGTATGATAACTTAGCATGTGATTGAAGGGTAAAATTTGATAATGTTGCAAAATTTAAGTAGTTCTATTGCTTCAAATAGAGTCCGGCCAAACTAACTCCTGGCGCGGGGACCGCCTTTATGGCAGTGACCCTCTGTTGCCACGTTTACCTACGAATAAACTTGCCGTCAAGCAGCCAATTAGGCTTAGGGCAACAAGTGGCAACCTTAGAATCCATCCTCCCCGAAGCGGCAAGCAGGAAAACATGATTTTGTCGAAATAACCGTTCTACGCTGTGAAAGGGGGCCGGGAGATAGAGTGACCGGGGTATATAGGTTGTGCCAACACACAAAATTACATCGAGGGAGGGTGGGTCCAGTCCGGAAAATGCACCGTCACTATAGTTGAGGAAACGTTATTTTGCTATTGGCAGATGGATATACGCCGGCCTTTGCAGCATTCACACTCACAAAGTACTACAGGAGCCTCTGTGTATAAAACTCTTTGAAAACAAGCCTCTTCGTTTGCTAGAAGCAGGCAGTGCTCATTTCACATCACCGACCGCGATCTTTTAAAGTGCAAAACCTCGGCCGGAGAACATTAACGGCAACCGTAGTTTATTGACATCAGATAATGCACTCCGCAGAGGAACGTGGCCTTGCATCTCGCAACGGACCTCGATGCACCGCGGGGTTCTGCCTAATCTGGAACCCCCCCCCCTTCCCGAAGGAGGTGGAGGTCAGAACGGCAAGATTCCTCGCACGTACACGGGACAGGAACCCCTGGGAGTCAGCAGCCGCCACGAAACCACGAGGAATCTGGAGCACTGGACGACCTGTCAAGGAAGTTGTTAACTCGGGAATTGGTTTATTGTTATCATCATCGATGCTTCGAGTGTTTGGAGGGTAAGGGGCAATGCCTTGGGGCCTGAATCCTCCTAGGTTGAATATGCCAGGAAGTGGGCCCATGTACAGGGACGTGAAAGGCAGTGTGACTGGTGCTTTTTCATTCGTAAATGTTTTTCTCGGCAACGCCTCTATGTCCCCATACATTAATCGCAAAGGTTCGCTATCCCACTGAAAGAAATATACAGGGTTCTTATAGGTCCGGGAGAGAGAAGCAGCAAGCGCATATTCTGTATAGTATTTCAATTCGGTCCAGGAACCTTTTTCCGGATGAATTTAAATACGGTCCAGGAACCTTTTTGAATGAAACAATACGCAACTCGGACCGAATTTAAATTGTGCGAGAAAAAAGGTTCCGGTCCTGTTCCGGAACCCAATAAAACCAATTAGAATTTATTGTTTCCTGGATCATTAACAACCCTGGAAATATAACAACAACATTCATAATAGTTACTTTGTAGACATTAATAATAATAATAAAAAAATAATTGTACAGAAATTTATGTTTACAACAATACTTGAACCATGAAAAAATCGTATCTACTCTAAGAACAGTACACACAGAGCACGAAATGCATCAAATCAATTCTGATGCACTTTTGGTGCATTAAGTGATACCACAATTAAACCTCTAATTTCGGATTCTCTAATGTGAACATACCTGATGTTCTCAATTTATGCCTTTCTGGTGGCAACAGCAACGATAAGAGTGCCCTTTCATGCAGCTCATCCGCTTTAATGACACATATGTGTCTCAATTGACACGTTATGGGTTTTGTGTGTAAAGCTGGGATGTGATAGCTATATTTCCAGAATGCATCATACATGTAGGAGATCTCATAAATTTTGAGCATACAACACAAATCTCCAAGGGATATCCGTAGGATATCAACAAATGTCCAGATTAGATGCATGGATATTGTGGCCGCGGTGGCTCAGTCGGTAACGCGTCTGACTACCAAGCTAAAGGTTCCGGGTTCGATCCCCGGCCGGTTCAAATCCGGGAACTTTTCTAACGTTGGAAGCGATCCCGGCGCCCACCCAGCGTCGAATAACATGGGTACCTGGGGGGTAAAGGCGGTCAGGGGCGTGATGCTGATCACATCACACCCAATCACGACCGGAGCAAGAAAGTATGGGGCGTTACCCCTACACCCTCTATACGTCTTCATGGCGTGCTGCTAAGCACAGGGGAGCATTTTACTTTCTTTTTTCTATTAGACGTTCATAGGATGTCCCGTCCTGGATATCGATGAGATCTCCAGTGGTGGATATTCATGGTATATGTTCACGTGAAATTCAAAAGTTGACATACATGTTTTGATATCCGTGGAAAGGTTCATTCATAGCATCCAGTCATTTACAATAAGTTAATACGCAAACTCTGTGATGCAGTCTCAAATAACTCACGAAGTTCCTCCTAAGGTATCGCGTCGTTTACATGTTTACTCATCCAGCAAGTTATGCATGCGCACAAGGCCAGGTGAAAGTCCTCTGCCATTGTTTCTGACTCCTCCATGCCAGTATCGACTCACGACGTTGAGGTGCTTAAACGTTTTAGTGAGGAATGAGCTCGAATTCGGCGCCTATTCCTCTTATCATGGATATGCTTGTGAATGTGTAACATTTTTTGGATGTGTGTGTGTTTGTATGCGTACGTTCGTGTGTCCGAGAGAGAGGAGTATTTGTTATAGACACATGTGTGCACGAAATCTATGATACGCGTAAATCTAGTTCAAGAATGTTCTTTTCGTATCCAAAATATGTGAAAAATATCAGGATAATGTCCAGATTAGGTCCAAAACTAGTCCAGAATATATTTCCTTATGCTCAATAAAAAAAGAAGAAAAAAATCAGATAGCGTCCCGTTCACGTGAACCAAGTCGCACTGATGTCCGAAAAATATCCAAAAGTGATTCATAAAATCTACAAAACGTGTCAAAAAATGATCCATAGAATGTCCAAAATATATCTAAAAATATCAAGAGAATGTCTAAATCATATCCTTCCTGGATATCCTATGGATATCCAGAACTTCGACACGAATATCCAGAAGATATCTATAAGACGTAATTGAGAATCGCTACTTGGAATTTGTTTTCCTTGAATTTGTAAGTTCGTAACTGAGGGGGGTTATGTAAATTTTAGAGCCAAAATGGCAATAAATTGGGTGCTTGTGTAAATGTTTAGGGTGGTGTTGGTGCTGTGTGGATAAATACCAGCAAATACTCCACAGACAATGATCGTCTTTGAGAGAGATCATGAAGATAAGCATTTTTTTTTTTTTACTTACGTCTGCCATTAGCTGGTATTGTATTATCTCTCCATAGAGATTCTTTCAATGAAAAATGTATTTCTAGTAAATAATGCAGTCAGTGTTCTTTTCTTTTTATTCTTAAAATGGCTGCTTCATTGAAAGCGATCGCGCCCTTGGAATAGGGAAAGATATGTCTTGCACTTGTCACCGCTCTCATTCCAGCATCCCTCTTACACTGGTGTGAAATTCCTTCGAACCCTTTCTATTTCTCAGTCGGCCTCCTCCACTCTCGGCACGTGAAGCTATTCAAGGTCCCGATCTCCGGATCCAATCCGTTATTCACAGAGCTTCCTTCTCTTTAGCGGATGCCAGGAGAGCTGGGGAGGACCTCTCCGAAGACGAGACAAGGTCCATCACGGGCACACAATGGCACAGGAAGACACGTGTTTCTATCAATTTGTTCTCAGGCTGCTCACCCGCTTTCAAACTCTTCAAAGATTGCAAAAAAATATGTAGTGCTGCTAGGAATCGGCTTCTCGACCGTGGTTGTAGCAGATTCAGAGTGTAGTCCTATTTGACTCATCAATTTTACTTCACTTTTCTGCCAATTTTGGCTAATCGCGAAGATGAGAATGAATGGTGATGAGATTGATGAAATGACAATCAGAAACACACATGGACGACACAACACGAGCTCCACGGAGAATTGTACTGGCTGTTGGTCCAGAAGCCAGAGAATCTCTAGTCTACATAATGCAGTCCAAGGTGTACTATATGAAAGTAAGTTTGACATTTGGATGCCTTCATAAGGGATCACCCCTACTATCGGTTTAAAAATTATAGATACTCGAGTTTGAACTCCAATTAAAAATTAACGAGTACACCTACATAAAAAAGAGTTACATCAAAATTTAGCTTATTCAATTCAGCGTTAATCTATGATAACCAAATGCTTTTGGAGCAGGCCTTATATTTTTTATGGTCGTGAGAACGAAAAAAAATGCCTGCTTTTTTGAAGTTTTGCAAACGGTCGCTCTCTTTGAAATTCTGTATCAAAAACTGTTTGTCCGATCGTTGTAAAATTTTAGTACAATGGAGGAAGAAAGGTTTTAAACACAATTCGTAATTTTCAAGTTTTCAAAATTTGTCAGAAAACAGTTTTCTTCAATTTTGCGAAATAACTTTATCTTAGTATTGGGTAGTCCTACAAATACAATATTGGTCTTATTTTGAAGCTCTTTTCATCCGTTTTTAAAATGCATCGTCATTGTCAATTCACATGCCGAAACAGATTTTTATTCAGCGGAGTAAACCTGTACGCAGAACGTGGCAACACCGCAAGCATATTGACTCGCAGCGCGAGCCCCTAGTTTTCACGGTTCAACGGCCATCGCTGTGTGCCGCGTTGCCACGTTCACATGGAATGCTTTGCATGTACTTTCCAGTCATGTAAGTGTCTTCATTGTTATTCTGAATTGTAATATAGAGTTTTGCAAATTTAAATCGTCTCAATCTTTCTGCCGCACCCTGTATTACAAATATGTGGACATCAGCAAATTAAAGTGCATAAACAGCAAACGATGCACTCTTGGTGCATCAAAATACACAGAGAAATACATCAGAGGGCATTTTTTATCAGCTGCACTATCATGATGCACTAAAATGCATCAGTTGAGTGAGTACTTGTCTTTAGAAATTAGTTCTCCAAGGACAAGTATAGAAGGAAAGCGATACAGAAGAGCAATTAGGGAGATGGATCAAATTAAACATTTTACCGAAAGGCCTCTACAGATACAGAAGATCTCCATAAGTTGACAACTAAAGTGAAAGGATAGGTACATTTAAGTCACAAGATCATAGTTCTTCATCATTGAGGAGAACGAATTGATTATGAAGAAGACTTAAGCTAATTTATTTCACTATAGTGAAAGAGACTGCATTTTGAAATATGTCCAAACATACATAACAGTACGTATGCGGCATTAAAAATCAACCACCACTCATTATCATCTATGTAAAAAAAAATAACTTAAATATAAACAGGATATACTTGAAAGTAATGGGCAAACTATTTACTGACAGAATATGGACCATATCAAGTCTTATTATTATCCGATTCCATTTGTCCAGAAGTTTAACGTTCGTTAGTGTACTTATGAAGACCATACATCGTGTTGTTGAAGGCTGAATTGAAGTTAATATACATGTGATATAATTCAAAGTGACAGACAATTCTTAATATTTTTCTATTGGTAGACTGCTATATAGTATTACAGACCGTCCTTCTCTGAATTTAAATAGGACCACACACATAATGCGATCAGGGCAGGACATTTCTTCTTCTTAATTTATACCAGTTGAACGTATTAAGAAATGGTACTTTTTTGCCTTGCGATTAATCTTGATGTATATTTTTACATTTCTATTACCAGCTCTTTTGTCATACTTAACGTCTACCTGCATGCTTCATTGCAGTCCACTTTTTGCCATTGTTATGTGCTTTCAGCAACTTTCAATTAAGCCGGAAATCGCGTGCGGTTTGTACCAATTCTTCTCGATGATGGCGGATGACCTCTTTCTGCTCTCCCTCACGCCAATTATGGGTAAACAAATATAAAAAATATAACACTTCATGTTACATTAAATACAGTAAAATTCGTATTCGCAAACTGTACGAACATTTCAACCTATATTAGATGAAGATATACAGGGTGTCCCAGATTTTCCTGACGTTTCAGTCATTAATAACTCAAAAATGGTTGAAGACAGCAACGTGCAGATTTTTGCATTGCAACTGGCAACTCTACTTTAGTTCGTGGACACTGATCAATTGACATGAGTATCGTTTGACTTGTTCTTCCCCCGTCTCGAGTCTTCTAGTTCTTTACCTGTCGAGAACACCACCTGTCTCCACATACTTGCGCTGCCACGCCTTAATGCTGTTTACTGAAGGAGGATCCTGCTGATACCTCATTCTGAGGTTTCTGTTTTCTCGTAACACATTCTGCCTTCATAAACCATATTCCATATAGTGGTTCGTTCTGGACGTCGAATTTTACGAATATATACACTCTCAGTATTGATACGACCAATACAGGCATCTGGAAGAGCATACAGGAATTTTTAAGTTGAAGATTCCAATGCGATATACTGATAGTTTGTATACTTAACTGTTTTTGAGTGGAGTCATGTGGTACATGCTGCAGTAAGTAAGATTTGTCTATGGGTACTTGCAAGAGATAGAGAGAGAGACAGATCACAGAAAAGTGCAACTAACGAAGTATTCAGTTAACTTTTTATTGTAGGGCACGTGCTAGCATTTGACTCTTTATATACGTAATCGTTAAGAAACAACCTCTGTTAAATCAGTTTATCAAGGTAATTAGCTTTATTAGTGTAAATTTTCTTATCGTTTTAAGGTGACTGTTAATACTAATAAAATTTAATGTAAAATCCACCAAAATAGTAAGATTATCATTCCACATCATTTCGGAGTTATTTCAGTATTTCGCGAATGTAATTCGCGGATCATTTCTCTCTCTCTCTCTCTCTCTCTCTCTCAACGGTTGTTTCCTTACGTTCTCTAAGACCAAAAACGCAAAAACTGTTAATAAATGGTTATGTTCCTGAAAAATAAATTTCTACTCTGTCCATGGGATATTAAATTGTTAACGTCCATTCATTGATTCAGCGTTTGGGCCTATAAAGCACGAAACCCATTATGAACGACAACGGACCAACCAGAAGTTGAAGTGGAGAGCTCATGGTTGCATCTTGCGCGAAAGGGGGATAAAAACAAGAATTGAGAAAGGTGACAAACGGAAACACAGACGTGAAGAGGAGAGAAAGAATATGGTGACCTTGGATCGAAGACGTCTTAAAGGAATAGGTACTTCCATGAAAAGTCCCTCTTCACTTTCCCTGCCCATTTTCTCAGACATCAACGCAAGATTTTGTCCACTCCTGCGTGGTCTAGGTGGTTCGGAACGAAGCCAAAAGACCGGTTTTAATTGTCAGGTAGGAATCCTGGCCGTTTCGCCATGTGCGAACTGAAGCAAGGTGAACAGTTCTGAATAGTTTCATTTCCTTTAAATCATTTGTCAACGCCAACCGTTCCCGGCTATGATCGCTGTTTACGTCAGATTACTGCGTAGTGGAGATCAGCAATAACAAGTCAGAACATGATTTCAATGCTCTAATATTGCTTCTAGTATGTTGACATAATTTCGAATTTTCGCAAACTTTTCCATATATGTATATATAACACCTATATACTTGCAGACAGTTATTTATGACACTAGTTCTGGTGATTATGGTAAAAATACAACAAGGAAATAATATATGTTCCAGTAATATTCCCTGTTAGAACAACCAGGATGCTTGTTGAGTCTGAATCACGTGTCGAGAAACCTGGATGATACCTGACAGCTTCATCAGCTGTGACAACCGTTTCACCAGCAAGATACGAAACTATCACCAATTAGCCCATTCCTTACCTTGTAGCAAGGCATGTCGACGTCTCCACAGGACTTTTACAACGACACATTTTCGTCGTTGCTTACAATTCAATCTAGAACCAGTTTCGCCGCATTGTTCGTGGGGAATTTCGTTCTGATCACAAAGAGAAACAGCTGGCGTTCCTTGGTATTTGCCATTGCAACAGATTTTTCCGCCCTCTTAACATCTTGAAACGAAATCTGTCTTGAAAATGATCTATAAAGTAGTGTGACGATTATTTTAAGATGCCAACCTCTTCACCCCCCCCCCCCACAAATACACACACACACTACACGCACTAGAAGCAGAAAAGGCTCCTAGAGCTCAAAACTTTACGTTATTCCGCACACACGCATGTAACAGAAGACTATTCTCTGTCCGAGGAATCTTTGGAGCAAGCGAAAGAAAACAAGTCCTCAGCGCAAGTAGTGACTCGAGAGAGCTCGACCAATGAACGCGTGAGAGGGAAGTAAGTGCATGAGGGGGGGCGCAGCTGCAGTTACCAGTCGTTTGCAACAGTATGTACTGCTTCGTCCACTAGCCCTTGGGGGCTAAAGGCGGCCGGAGTGACGTGCTGATCGCATCACTTCCAAAATAGCCGAGATCGAGAATGTGTGGGGCCCTAACCCCACATCCCCTTCATGGCAGGGTGTATACTTACGGGGAACTATACCTTTGGTTGCAAGTTAAGACTGATGTAGGTAAGTCCCAGAAACATCAGATGATATCATTCAAATCAAACACGTGATTTCTTGATTATAAGACACGTTATTTATTTATTTATTACGAACACAACAGGCAGACGCCTCATTACAAGGTTGTGTAAACTGACGTTTGAGACTGCAATTTACACAGGCTGAGTAGAGTTGTATCCTCGTGCATGACATCTTACGAAAGTAATAATACTTACTGTAATCAAGACTTGATTTACACTTACAACAATGTTATTATTACCTCTGGCATGGCACTCATTAATATTAATTACGATATGTTTAACTGATGCAATCATATAATACATTCAATAGTAACAATAATGGAGATAAAAATATAATTCATGGATATGGGTTGGTTAATTATTTTTTATTCAACCTATGGTACATCCATCCTCATGTTAAAAAAAAGTTATAGATTAGTATCCCTAACTAGTTTTCAAATCGCTACTTCGTGTCGTTTATTATATTATATTTAGAGTTTTCGGTAAGAGACTCATCCTGATAAGCGAATTGCACATCTATCTTGTGACTGGATCATAAAAATCCTGCAGTTGGCCTATGGTGTTAGGAACGTGCAATGTGCTTCGAAGCAGTAATGCCATCTTGCGGTTAAAATTCAAGGTATTTCCCACGAGGACCTGGCGTTAAACCAATTTAAAACCTAACTCATTCCGGCTTTTAACTCTCAGCTAACGAGCACGGTAGTTTAGATTTAATTTATTTTCTTTTTTGTGCGAGCCATAGGCTGTACGCACTACATAGTTTTGATTTTTTTCTACAATATTTTGTTACATTTAGTTTTCTTTTAAGCTGTCTCTTACTTTGTGCCCTATATACACATTCTTCCCCTCCCTCGACAGTTCTTCTTCCGGTCTTTCTTCCTTCTTCCTCGCCCCACTTCTCTTTTCCTGCACTCTCACGAAAAAACGCATACATTTTACTTTACACACACTTACTCTATAAAGATGGCTCGGCTGGAGCATGATCACTCATTTCGCTGCCTTCTCTAATAGCTTTCCCCCGCCGTTCTCTTACTTCACCCAGGTATTTCCCCACTTGCTGCCCCGCTTCCTTTATCTTTATTCTGTCGTCCAGCACTTCTATCACCTCCCTCCCTGTTAAGTTTTTCATTTATTTGTCCCTTAGGTCACGTGTAGAAGGGTAGTTCAGTAGGATATGCTCCTCCGTCTCCTCCCCATCGCACAAAGAACATATCGTTTCCCCGGCTTCGTTTATCTTTTTTAGTTGTTTCCAACCCCCTAATCTGAACCATGCCAGCGTGCCTCTTTCATACGAACTACCTCATTTCAGACAGTCTGTTTTCTTGGAAAGCAAGATAAACACTTATGGACATAATAGGAACACTGTATTTGAAAGTTTACAATATATAATTCATACAATTAGCCTTTAGTTAATTGTGATTTCCAAATGTCAGCTATATCACCGAGAAGCTCGTTGAAAGCGTCGACACCAGATGCAGCCACTGCCGTTCGCCACCTGATGGTACTACGTGGTTAGGTTAGGTTAATGACTTACGTTTGCGATGGGAATATAATTTAACGTAGAGAAATGAGTTAGTCCGTATAATACGTACTAAAGTATCACGAGCACTCCTAAAGTCAATGTTTTCCAGGTCAGTGTATATATCCGTGCGAGTTATTTATGCCCAACGAAGGAGTGACATCATTTGGTGGCCAGAGCGGAAGTTGGCACGGTCCTCTAAGTGGTACATACTCGAAGTCGCCTGTGCCCAAGGTCCACATGTCGACGACACCGAAGAGCATGAAGCACTCCTAAATAGTTCAGCTAAATAGGGTATTGTGCAAAACAAGAGTAAGTAGGTGCATTTCTCTACTTAAGTGAGAATTCGCCTCATATTGATGGAGGAAAATAATATTTCAAAGTGAATGTTTAGGGAGAGAAATATTATGGTATTATGCTTTTGCTTTTTTATCGTGTGTGAGGAAGTACACAGAAAACTTTGGTCAAGGCAAAGGGTTATAGGGGTGTAAGGGGGGGGGGGCTCCTTCCATGTAGTGCACCCAATAGTCAACCTCACTTCCCCATGGCCAGTAGAGGAAAAAAGTATAAATATGGGCCCCTCCTTTTATGTTGTCATTTTCGGAGGAAAGAAATTAATATATCAAGCACCTGCCTATAAAATGCATATCTATGAAATATATACTTAAATGTAAAAGCATGCTAAAGTATAGAAGTTATCCATTTTTTTTTTTAAAAAAAAGCAATTTCCAAAAAATGGTAAAATGATGTATTTCAAAATTGTGGTCTAAATATGGGCTACTAGTGGCAATATCACAAAAAGCAATTAAAATTAAAAAGAGCAGTCATTTATTGCTAAAACATTATAAAATTCATATTTATGAATAATCTGTTGTTTTGAAATTCACGCGGAATGGGAAAAATCGAAATTAAGAAAAACATCCAAATATTTGTTGAAAATGTGATCTGAACATTAGACCTCATGTCATAGCCCATATTTAGACCATCACGGTATTTTTCTTCTTCAATTTATTTTCGCTCTCTGTGGCACATATTTCACAAACAAATCATGGCATTATAAAAGCCCACATTTGTTTTATGTACCGCTGATATCATAACCTATACAAAGCAGATGAGAATTCTGAAAACGCTGAGTTAAAACATACCTGCAAAAAGTTCTCGGAGGTCGCAATTTTATAACAGTAACCCCAATATGGAGTGAGTACTTACCTTTTGAGGACTCCTATTTGCGACAAGCCAAACTCACCCAAAAAAGGTGAGTTTTCACACCTATATTTTTCAGTGTAGAATTCTCGCCACAGTTTAGTTCCTCACTGTAAAAGGTTAGCTGAAGAAATTACGGTCTAAAACCGTCAATTTCCACTGCTATCCAACTACAGTAAAAAAATACGAGAAACTGGTTTTAAAGTGTTAACAGCTATTACATAGTTAACCGTGGTTAATGTAATTTTTATGATACAGTTTTTTAAGTACATATTTGTGACGCAGTACTGCAATTTATTAATCATTAACTCTCTTTGTGCAAGATAAATTATTCAAATTGAAATTTGAAAGGTTTTTTATGTCCGTGTCTCACTGCTTTACTCTAGGCATATCCTTTTTATACTACACATAATATGTATTAGTGTCTACACATAATATGTATTAGTGTGTGTGTGTGTGTATACCGTGAAAATTGTCCATGACTACCTTCATTAATTTTTCTCTTACATCATATGTGTTTATAAGCGATGGATTTTTATGTATGCTGATGCAGAAGTTGTCAACAGCTTGTTTTTGAGGGTTTTTTAATTCTTGAAGCTCTTATTGGGTCAAATAAAGTACACGAACATGGTGATGGACAATTTGCACGGTAATACTCATGCATCCCACTGTGCATGTGATCAATATTGCAAGGGGTTACCGATTGATTTGATTTGGTTCATTTTACATCGCTTTTCTGCCGGCTATTCGCGAAAATGAGGATGCGTGATATGATGGAATTGATGAAGGGACACTTACAAAGAACAGCCTTGCCCTGGATTCGCCGGGACCCCTGGCATCGTAGCGCACTGTGCCAACCAATCCGATATTTCTTTGAAAAACATCCCTGCATTCTGCTCAATGAGACCGTGGTTAGAGAATCGGACAAACAAAGACAGACAAAGGATCCATAAAACTGTCACCAAGGTGATTCCAGCGCGCCTCGTAAGAACAGATGATTATCTGCCTGGAAACTTCTGACAAAAAATGACGAAGAGGACAGGTGTCAACATCGCATTTAGCTCCCGCATCACAACCGTGACGAAACATCAGCGTTGTCACATTAAGATGATTATCAGATGACAAGGGGCTGCGTGTCAAGCTGCACTTAGGAGGAGTTGAGTAATGTGCGCAATTAAAAATAATATAAGAAAGAGAGTTCCTCGTCAGATGAGCAGATCCATGGAACAATTGCTTTGGACGCAATCTTGGAGGAAATGTTCCAGATCTGCTTGCTTTGATTTCAAAAACGAAAGAAGAAAAAAATAATAGAGGGTTTCTTCTAAGATTTAGTCCAGTTCTCTATGTGCCCACGCGTATGGTACGGAAGAACAAATAAGGTTATCTATTCTATTAAGGTAGACACGATTCGACAAATAATTTAATGCAGTTTCTTGTAATCAAGATATCCTGGGTTCGATACGCTGTGAGAACGATTGTGATTGGTTGGGATGCAAATTATACGTCTCAATTATTGTTAGTATCTAATCAATAAACACTGCATTCCATTACGATTAATTGAATGATTGAATTGTTGCTTTAAATCCACTTTACAGATAGGTTAATAGAGCTTAATTGGGAATGGACCTACAATTTAAAGTGAGATCCGAACAACTGTGCCTCCACCAGGCGTCGAATCCGGGTCCCCGTGATTACAAAGGCGATTACCAGTACGCCATCGGGGAGTCCCTATTTCATTACGAGAAGTTTTAAATTAATTTTCATTTGTCATTGTTGTTCAATCGGTCCTATAAGGTAAAGTCACCCGCAATAAAAAAGAGACACCTGTACAGCTAGCTCTATTTATGCTCCCTAGTTCTCTAGTGATGAGCGAATAACAAGTTTTCAGGAGTAAATTCAGTAATAAAGCCATGTAAGAAAATCCAGTCTTTCGGAGTCTAGGTGTTCTCCTTTTTATTGCAGGTGACTGTACTTAGCGTACAGTACCACCCACTTCAGACAAATTGGAGAGAAAGATTTGCATAAACAATATTTTATGTATTTATTTTAATTGGGAGAGGAGGGTCAAAAAGTGCCTTCTCACGCCTAAAATCGGTCACTATACTAGGATATTTCTACCTTTAGATTAACCGTGCTGAAAAAGAACAGATCAAAATAAGACAAAACAGATCCTAGAACTCTAATGATGACTAAATCACACACGCAGTCATTTACCTTTGTAACTTCTGCCAATATTACGTAGTCTATTACTAGGACTAGGATTTTCATGACTTAGCATACTATGAGAAAACTAATTAAATTAGGGTACTTCTTAAGGGCATATTTTGGCATATTTAGCCATTTCTGCGTGATACCGCATATTTTGATGGATTTTCGGTCATATTCATAATATTTTCGCTTTTTCAAGAAATATACAGTCATTTTCGAAGTGGGTTCGTTCTTAGTCCCAGGTTCACTCGTTCTTGTTTTTTTTTTTTGTTTTTTATACCAGCAAAATCGCTTTCATTTTCAATTAAAAATTTAGAAAAACGTATTCATTGTGGATTGGTACTCAGTACCCATAAAGTGAACTAAAAATAGTACGTATGTGAAAATATCTCAGCATTTAGATATTGATGTTTGAAACAGTACAGTTATAAGGGCATATTTTTAAAATTATAGTGCATATTTTGTACAATTTTAGGTCATAAGGGCATATTTCATTGTGCGCATTTTGGTGGTTTTTAGGTCATAAAAATCCTAGCCCTCTCTATTACATAAATACCCAGAAATATCACGCAGAGAATACATGATATTTTTGTTTGACAATAAGATTTATTTCATGTACAGTCCCGTGCGAATTAATCGGAACAAGATATTTTTATGCATGATAGTCTCAAACTTGACTCTGGTTTCATGATGATGAATCTATGACAAATCGTGTAATACAAATTGTATAACAGAAAGAAGAACATATTAGCTATTAAGAAATATTACGAATATGCAATTTATTGTTTCTGAATAGTATAATTGATGATTTAGGGTATAAGTACAAAAAATACATAAAGTGTGTAGTTATTGTCGTATTTCAATGAATTCGCACGGGACTCTAGCAGACCTCATTTCTGATTGGCCTACTTCATTTGAAATATTTTCTCAACGTTCATAGTGGGCAAATTCATTTATTAGTGGGCAAATTCACACACACGTACAGTCAGTCCCGTGCGAATTAATTGTATTTTTTGTACTTATACCCTAAATCATCAATTATACTATTCAGAAACAATAAATTGCATATTTGTAATATTTCTTAATAGCTAATATGTTTTTCTTTGTGTTATATAATTTGTATTACACGATTTGTCATAGATTCATCATCATGAAACCATAGTCAAGTTTGAGACTATCATGCATAAAAATATCTTGTTCCGATTAATTCGCAAGGGACTGTACAGTGGGATCCATGAGTATTACCGTGCAAATTGTCCATCACCATGTTAATGCACTTTATTTGACCCAGCAAGAGCTTTAAGAATTAAAAGAAAACTCAAAACAAGCTGTTGACAATTTCTGCACCATCGTACATAAAAATCCATCGTTAAAAACACATCGGATGTAAGAGAAAAATTAATGAAAATAGTCATGGACAATTTGCACGGTAATACTCAAGGATCCCACTGTACCTAACGCTCTTGGCGGAGTGGTTAGCCCAGTGTTCTACGAAGCCAGGGGTCATGAGGCATGGGTGTTCTTTGTGAATGTCCCTTCATCAGTTTCATCATATCATCACTCATCCTCATCTTCGCGATTAGCCAAAAGTGGCAGAAAGGCAAAGTGAAAAGAAACCAAATCAAAACCAAATAACGTTATTTTTTGTTCATGTACATTTTCAGAATAGGTATGGTATGTAATGATGCTATGTAAGGCATAAGGATATGCACCTGCGTATGCATTCGTAATAATTATGGAACGCAACTATTTCAATCTAAATTACTACGCAATAACTTATGACATCAATCTGATTAACCAACCATGTGTAAATGGTTATTCAAAATAATGAGAGTTCACTCGGCACGAACTTGATTGGTTGATTTTATTAAATCAGTTTACTACGCTTTTCAGCCACTTTTGGCTAATCGGGACGATGGAAATTAATGGATATACAATGAGATGGATGAAGGGACAATCACAAACATACATGAACGATAAAATTCCTACAGAGGATTATCCTGGTTGCAGCTCTAGGCGCCAGAGCCTCGCTAGTCTGAAAAATGCAGTCCTTTTCCCCCTGTATATAAAGTTTGTTTCAGTTCGCTTTAAGTCCACTTTATGGACAGAAAAGCTAATCGGAACTGTATCGAACCGCTACGTGTCCTCACCGGGTATCGAACCAGAGGCCCCTTGATTACAAACCGACGACGTTACCATTGCGCCATCTTGTTGTAAAGTTATTTATGCTATAATAGTGAAAATTATTCATTGTGTACCTATTACACGTCGAAACATAAATTTCGTTTGAACTCCGGAAGATGTGTGCCCTAATGATAATTGACATGTTCTCTCTTTGACAGTCAAAGTCCGCCCGACCCTGTGGCCGAGTGGTTAGCACATCGCGCTGCGACGCCGAGGGTCCCGGGTTCGAATCCCGGTCGGGCTTGGTTGTTTGTTAATGTCCATTCATCAATTTCATCATTTCATCACTCATCCCCATCTTCGCAAATTAGCCAAGAGGCACAAAACGCGAAGTAAAATAAACTAAATCAAATCAAATCAAGGACAGTCAAAGTCCAATAAAAAAATCTTCATGTTCAGTTCAACCCAATTTCCTGGCAGATTCACATGGCAACCTGGCATTCCGACTCACCTGCCCCCAATTTGCTTCCTCGGTGTAATTCACGCCTGTCTCCTCACAAGTGCATATTATAGGTTCACAAAAAATGCTTTCAGCATTTGAAATTTCTTCCCTCCCGCCCATAATGGTCTTAGGGAAAGCTATTAAATTAAGTAAAACAGCCAAAAATCTGGGCGTAATGTTTAATCAGCATCTCTCATGGTCAGATCACGTAAATTTAACTAGTAAAAGAGCCTTCGCTGCATTACACGCTCTTGTTCGGCTTAAACATTTTCTACCCGTTAGCATTAAAATCAAGCTGGTGCAAGCACTTGTTTTTCCACACTTCGATTACTGCGATTCTGTCTATTCCGAATTACCAGATGATCTCGCTCAACGTCTTCAACGAGTACAAAACACCTGCGTCCGCTTTATTTTCGATCTGAAATATAGGGACCATTTATCCGTTTTCTTTACAAAGCTAAATTGGCTCAAATTAATTGATCGGCGAAAGGTACACAACCTCACCCTTCTCTATAGGGCAATCAGTTCAAAGGAACCGGCTTATCTCTCGAGCAGATTCTCAATGCCTTCCGAATCACACAGCCTTGACACCAGATCGCGAGGGAGAACTCAACTACTCATCCCCCTTCATAACTCAAATTTTTATTCAAAATCTTTCACCGTTTCTACTTCTCGTCTTTGGAACTCACTGCCCCTCGAAATCCGAAACTCATCTTCAGTATATGTCTTTAAGACGCAATTAAAACATTTTTTATTGGGCACAAATAGTTAGCACATTATATTTTAGTGATAAATTGCATACAGTTAAGCGCAGAACAACACTGAAAATCCTTATTCACCTTAATATTTCAAATCCCTGACTACTGTCATGAATATCTGATTGTGTGTGTGTGTGTGTATGTGTGTGTTTTGTTGTATGTTCGTGTGTATAGGTTAGGATTTTATTCCCGTATGCATTTTTTTTTCTTATCATTTTTTTCTGTAATTTTTTCTTTGTAATTTTATATTTCTCTTTTTATATTTTAAAATTTACCTTTCTATGTAATGGTTTAAATGTTGTTGTAAACATGGTTAAGTGGTAGAAAAGGCTACAAAGCCTTAACTTCGCCATGATAAACAAGACGCAATAAATAAATAAATAAATAAATAAATTCAAACAGTCGCCTATTCAAAACTCACAATACGTCGCAAGGAAACTTCTTATTCGTCTAGTTCCGTTATTTCGAACTAAATATACAGGGTGTCATTTTAATGGCGCCCACGGACCACGGAAACGTATAGAGGACATCAAAACAAACAACTTTTCTCTGTAACATTTTTCTCGTTGGTGCATCGTTTCGGCGCTAGAGTAGTTAAAAAAAGGGCCGTTTTGCCGCCTGAATGCTGGCAACCACACACAACATTTCGTTGCATTTGTGACGTTATGTCCCGTCGTGAGCGATGCGTTCCAGGGTTGACAGGAAAACACATATTCTATGATAACTGACATAGCTACAATCAGCCACATTATGTACCGTAAAACAAAACGAGAAAACACGTTCTGTAACCTAACAGGAAGTAAGCAAACGATACGAAAAATGGTAGAAAGAAAATAGAATTCAAATGGAAGTGGCCATATAGAATTTTGTCTCGGCTTACATGTTAAATACTTGCAAATCTAGTTACTAAGTTGGCATCTACAATCTAGTCTATCCACTTCGTCCATCTGATACTAGTTGTCTGTGACAGACTGAACAGATGACAAAATAGAAATGAAAGCACTCAAAATTCCAAAGGTAAGTAACACATAATATAATGTATATTCAGGGCATTATGAGGCAAGTGGGAAAAATGGTTGAAAATACAGAGATATATGTAGTAGTAATACAAGCTCTCCGACGAAAGTGTTTATCTATGCACCGGATACACATGTAATAGTTTGCTACTGTGAACAGGGCAGTATATTCGCTACTGATTGATCATTACATTGTTACTGTGGTTGTACGTATTTTAGTCGTAAAGTAACAACGTGAAATTCTGATACTTCCGTTATCAGCACATAAGTACCGCAAGGCATCTGGACACAAACCTGTAGATATCAACCTTGCAAACGAGATTTGCAAATATTTGACATGTAGCTGGGCGTAAACAGCCACATGTAAGCTGTAAGTTCAATAAAATTTATTGTTGTTGATATTCGACATGTAGGCTGAGACAAAATGCGATATTCAGATTTAATTTTGAATAGGTACGTTTTTACCATTTCGCATATCGTTGGTTCACTTCCCCCCTACCCCTGAGATGACTGCTGATCTTCTGGCTGGTAGGCTATGATGTTCGGTCTACTGGACGCGTTTCTCGCTTCGTTTTACACCTAATCATGTGGTTGGTAGTTTGTCAGTTTTCACAAAATTTGTGTGTTCCTTGCAACCCTGCCGTGCACCGTTTCGCCACAGGAAATGACGTCACAGCTACGATCAAATGTGTTGGGTTGCCTGCATCCAGGCGGCAAAACGGTATTTTTTAAACGGCTGTAGCGTCGAATCAACGCACCAACGAGGAAAATGTTACCGAGAAAAGTTGTTTGTTTTGAAGTATACGAATCTGTGGTTCGTGGGCGCCATTGTAATGATACCTTGTATATTTCTAAAATTATTAGTTGTGATAATTATATGCTTTGGGTTTATAAGGATTGGTATTTTTAAAATGCACCCAAATAAACCATTGTTCCACGTAGTACACCCTGGACTGCATTGTTGCAGACTAACGAGGCTCTGGCGTCTGGGCTCACAGCCAATATAAGTGGAGCTTGTGTCCTATCGATGTGTGTTTGCAATTGTTCCTTCATCAATTTCATCATATCATCACTGATCCCCATCGTCGCCATTAGCTAAAAGTGGCAGAAGTGCGAAGAAAAATAAACCGAATCAATCAAAAAAAAACTTTTTTAAAAAAATATTTGCGATTTCATAGGATTTTCATTCATGTATATGCATGGTACTGAAGGCAAAGTGTAATCAGGCCCGCAGCCAGGCAGGGACCAGAGGGGTGACTGACCCCCCTGGCACTGCCACCAGCCCCCTTGAAATTAGGTTAAACTATTTTCTAGTATTCTAATTTGTTTGCAGTGACGAGTAAAAATGTAGACAGCAGATATTATTTTGCTCCCAACTTGCTGAAGGATAAATTCACTGAATATGAACAACAGCTCCATTCGTTCATCTTGTTTGTGAGCAGAAGTGTAAGTATTTAGACTTTCTAGACTTTAGAAAGTTCTTCCACGGGGGAGTTTCTTCATCTGTACCTTCACTGCCCCTGTTTCGGCCTCCCGCTTAGACAGAAATCTGCGACTTTGACGTCGTTATCCACATTCCTTCCTCCACATCTGCGTAAAAGGTCAACAGCTTTCAAGTTTTGGGAACTAATGGGAGTTTTATTGCTTCGGAGAGTGGTGGAATGTACGGTTGCACTATGATTGAATATTGTGCATTTTCCTTTGTTTGATATAAATATCTGTATCATGAAAAGAAGTATGAAGTAAGGGACGACGTCAGTTGCAGTCAATTAACACATCAAGAGATGTTTTGGAAAACATGGAAAAAAAACGGTAGTATTTGTATGATATTTCTAAATTGTATATTAACTTAATGATCCCCTCTGACACACACACACATATAATTTACCTATATTTAATACTGTTAAACTTTTGAAAAATGAACTTTGTTTACAAAGCTCCCTCTGATAACCCGTGCGCCCTCCTGGAGATCAATTCTAGATATAGGCCTGAGTGTAATTCGAAAGATTTTCGCTTCCAGGGTTCAAGTTTGAAGTGGCCGGCCTCCGTAGCGGAGTGGTTAGCACATCGCGCTAAGTCGCCAGGGGTTCCGGATTCGAATCCCGGACTGGACATGGATGTTTGTGAGTGTCCATTCATCAAATCATCACTCATCCCCATCTTCGCAAATTGGCACCAAAAAAACGAAGTAAAATAAAGTAAATCGATCAATCAAATCAAGATTGAACTGCGGGACCATTCTCGAATAATGCACTCTTCAAGTACGGTGTTGCAAGTTTCGAACTCGGCCTTAGAAGCCCGACACCACAACGAGAAGGGGACGAGATTAGTCGTCTCCTCGCCATGTCTATTCCCAGCGTGGCAGAGATCATCACCTTCCCATCTGGTCGTGCCAGGTAGGAGAAAAGGTCACGCGGGACTATTTTCGGTGGCGTCCAATCCGTCTTGCCAGATGAGCCGGCGAAGACAGCCTCGGTCTATGAAGAGAGAGGGGGAACAAATAGATCCTCCGCTGTTACCGATCGCCCCGACTGCCAAACGTCACGACTTCCCACCCCTGCGTCGCTCGCTTGGCACGCGGTCAAGCGCTGCTGCGATGAATGAACCGTCCGTTGATTCTGCTCCGCGAGTGTTTGTGCCTCGGGCGTTCCTCCGACAATAAATTAGCTCCGTGAATAATTCGCGCACGGCACGCGCTTATCCATCTCAATAATAAGTGCAAGAATAGCATGACAACTACATAATAGATCTCTACGATAATTAACATTTCATTTTGTCCTGATTTATTCGGAAAGACTTTACTGCATGATGCACATACAGGGTGTCCGAGAACTCCCTGTACCTCTAGATTATATTACACAGTACACATTACCTTCTACATCAGTGGATCTCAATCTTCGGGAGCCTTTGGCCCGGTAAATTTGCTTTTTAAAAGTCCACGCCCTATCCCAACAATTTCACTCGAAAATGGCTTTCCAATTTCTCAACTTAACACTATTAATATACGTATATCTTTGGAATTTAATATTAATAAAAAAATAATGACATCATTGTAAAGAGTATTAGTTCCATCATGTCTAGGCTTGTTGCAAGGACGTATATAGGGGAGGGATCCAGGGGGTCCGGACCCCCCTCTCTCAAGTCTTACCAAGTACTAAAATTAAATAATCAAAATATAATTGTTTAGCATTTGTTATACAATCGATGGTTATTTTCTTCCGATAACTTATTGTAAGGCAAGTAATTGGGATCATATGGCCTTGAAGGATAGTTCTAAAGATTTATGGGCACTACTACTTAGAGGTGACGAAGGAAAGCGTGGGAGGGAGACCGGCAGTCGGTAGGTAAGCCAAGGCCCTTCAGGGCTGTTGCGCAAAGGATTATTATTACTACTTATGATGATATGCATAAAATATTAATCAGGAACTTTACTTTTCCCCAATTGGATTTAACTTCTTCTTTTATTTTTCAATAAATTTTCAATTCTTTATCTATCTGACATTAATATCCTTGCCAGGCATTGTTTTATACAAATTTTGATAAGCTAGATGACGAATACGTGCTGTTATATCTATATTATTTTACAGTGTTTTTATTTATTCATGTAATAATAACAATACAATATCAATTAATTTACACATTATATTATATTATTTAATTTTAATTACATATAATAATAATAATATTAATGAGACACTTGGTCCCCCCCAAAATGTATTTCTAGATACGTGCCTGGCTTGTTGTTAGATATAAAATTTGGTTTAAATTAGTTGACAACCATTGGGTCTAATGAAATCTTTTAATTTCCTCTGACCAATATAATTAAATTAATTTGGTAAGCGTTGATTTTCATTGGCATGTTCCATTCCGGACACCAGAAAATGCCAATATTTCCACTTCAATACACGTATTCTGCGCAAGTTAAATTGACTGTGGTGCCTGTCCATTAACCTCAAAATTTGTAGGCAGGAAGCAACCGCACCCCCACCACCCCGGTTAGATCGTTTGATGACTCGCCGCCACTGTCTCATCGAGCCGCGTCTTGCAGTCCAAGCTGGCAAAGATGACCTTTCGTTCGGGGTTCACCAGCGATATGAGGAAATCTTTTCTAGCCAGTTATGCTGAGAAATCAAAGCCTCCAAATTACAATTTTCACGGTTGGGCCTTTCTCGAGTTAGAGCCGGAGGTGCGAAGGGACTTGCAGCCCAAGCTGGCAACCACCTGGAAAAATGGGATTTCGTTTAGGTTTAAGTGCGACTGCGACAACAGGAAATGTTTAGATGTCTGCAGTGCAATTCAAGGCGCACACATCGAGTTGCATTGACCATTTTCCTAAACTTGAAGAATTTCTACATCAAGGTATGTACGCGTAAAAAGCTTTGTTAATAAACCATTATTTACACTTCAAATTATCAATTATTTCTCGATCCTTCTAACAGTAATTTTTGATGATTCGAAGGACTCAGCAGTAAAACATGGTGATTGACATTTTGTTCATTATTGAGTTTATTATGCAGAAAGGCTATTAGAAGCTATGTTGTAGATAAATTGTTGTCGTGTTGTATTTACCATTTTCAGAAGAGTTCAATGAGTCCAATGCAAAATTGCTTGTCATGGCAATTACACGCAAAAATTGAAGGATGGCTGGCTCTTTTTACTTTGCAACCCAATAAAAATAATAGGCAAATAATAATAAAAGAAATGTCACTGCCATGTTTTTCCCCAAGCTCTTCATTCAGTTTCTGAAAGTGTAGTAGTGCTCAAAACTCGAATGTATTATATGTAATCCCTCCCCGATGTGGACGCCAATGCTCTGAACTAACCGAAGTCCCTGCTATCATTCCAGAAATTAGATTCGATTTTTTAAAATCATTTCTCCACTTTTGGCTAATCGCGAAGATGAGGATGAGTGATTATATGATGAAACTGACACTCACAAAGAGCACATATTCCCAGGTCCGGATTCGAACCCGCGACACCTGGCGTCGCAGCGCGTTGTGCTAACCACTTCGCCATATAGGTAGGCAAATGTGACTGGTGTTCGTGCGCTAAATGGGAACATCGCTGGGTGAGCACACTTCATGTTGATAGGAGTCTTCTGGCCTATGTTTTATAAGTGTTCGTGTTCATTAACCCTAGTTTACCCGTAACGTACGAGAAATGTACTTACCTGAGGGGAGGGGGCTCACAGGGAGAGCTTTTTTTTATAATTAAAATTCAAGAAACCATTTTGTTAATGAATTACTGCTTTCTTTGTTGATTAATTATGTTCAGTTAAATATTAATTACAAAAATCATGAATGAGAAATAATAACCAATTATTGCATGAGTGTCGCACACATATTTTACAATTCACTAAAACTCACAAAACCCATAATGATTTTTCATTAATTATTTTCTGTTTATAAGGGTGTAGTTTCATTAATTATAATAATTATAAAATTTGCCATCATTAACAACCAATTGTATAGTGGAACCACGAGCAAAACAACCTGAGCAGACCCGCGACTCCTGTGCACCGTACTCCCGCGAGTAGGGGTGGGGGAGAGTGGATCATGCTTTCTTATGGCCCGAGGTGGAGGGACGAAGGGAAAGCTGCGCGGGGACTTTTCGTCCCAAGGTTTTTTTCCTTGTGGTCGATCTATACATGTCACCGGCATGAGAGCCTCGAATAAAACGCATTCAAAGATGGCGCCTGATAGGCCCACCAAGTGCGTTTTGCCTTCAATTTACATTACGGTTATATTTTTATGAACAAAAGTAATACAGAAATATTGGGAGCACCCTAGGGAACATTGTAATTTATTTTCAATTTTTTATTAAAAATTTTAACAGTTGAAAAATCGAAAAAATAGAGGCGGTGGGCCTGACAGCCCCCTCTCCCCCCCTCCTCGGGTAAGCTAGGGTTCACAAATCCTCTGGATGTCTTCACTTGCACCTCGAACAACAACACCTGCTGGAAGCACGAATAACAGGCGTTACATTACAAGGATTCCACAGGCGAAAGGAATATACTTTAGAGCCGTTTAAAAGGACACATTACAGCCCTCGCCAGCACACGCTTCCCAAGAATGAATCGTGACGGTGCTGCGCTCTCGTGACCGGTAAATCACGAGAACATTTATTGAGCAGGCGCGAAAGACACACAGCAACAGGTGGTAGGTAGTTTATAACGCCAAGGTTCCGTTTCGAGTGGACCATCCAACGCGTTCTCTCGGAAGCGCCTTCCAAAGCAGGAAACAATGAGTTGCCAGCTTGTTCTGCTTAGCATGACAAATGCAAACGTGGTTCGTGCCTTTCTGGTGGAGGGGATAACATGTGGGTGCTAATGCAGATAACCAACGCGACACCATCGTCCTGTCACAACAACGGGCCTTCTGAGATATCACCCAAAGTTGTGGTGGGATCTTTAATTCCCCTTTCTTATTGGTGGACAAGATTACCAGTCGAGAAATGTGGGGAATATATTCGTATCAATAACTCCTTTGTGCATCCAAGGGCGATCGCAGAGTAAGATTTCACATCTTGCCCTTCAGCAGGAGCGTATATTCGAAGCTATCTGCGAAGCCTAAAGCCTAGAAAGTAAAATACTGAAGAAAAATATCTTAGAAACTGTGTGAATTAAGCTGGTTTCAAAAAGAAGATAATGGCGATTCTGAAGGTGGCCACCTAAATCCTTATTAGTTGGCAACCATAATTCTTAGGAGTTGGCAACCTGAATTTTTAGGAGTTGGCAACCTGAATTCTTATTAGTTGGCAACCTGAATTCTTAGGAATTGGCAACCTGAATTCTTAGGAATTGGCAACCTGAATTCTTAGGAGTTGGCAACCTAAATCCTTATTAGTTGGCAACCTTAATTCTTAGGTGTTGGTAACTTGAATTCTTAGGAGTTGGCAACCTGAATTCTCAGGAGTTGGCAACCTGAATTCTTAGAAGTTGGCAACCTGCATTTTTATAAGTTTGCAACCCGACTACCGTTCGGATGGCAAGGTGCCTTCCTTGAAGATGTCAAGAATCAGTCTAGTCTTCTCCCTTCGTCCATAGCCTAGGACCAGGTGTCACAGTGAGATAGCCTGGGTTTTAGAGTTATCATACGCCACTGCCCTTCAGTCATAGAAATTTATATCTTGTAGTATTATTATTACTTATTATACCTATCATGAAACTGAATTGAAAATACTTTTGGCGTTGTTGACAAGTTGACTTGAGTCCACTATTTAAATTAACTGGATTCGTTTTGCTTCCTTTTCATCTACAAATTGTTCCTGAATTAATTTAAAAAAAAATCGATCTGTCAATTCCATTGTCGAAGGCGGGGGTGGAACTTCCGGTTTGGCCAAGACAATACTAATATATTCCAAGGCAATGTTGAACTTCTGCCAGCAGTTTGGTTTTTGAAAAGACTTCTGTGGGTTGAAATGAAGCTTCCATTAATTATAAACATTGAAATACTTCGATTCCAACAGTAAAAGAAATAATAATAATTCCTACGGTTATATTTATTATTATAAACTAATAATATAACCAAATTAAATAAATTTCATTCAAAATTTATTATTGTTGTTGTTGTTTATTATTATCATTCTATTCGATCCACAAGCCGAGTGAATATCCAGTACAACTACTTTACATTAATTCTTTTATATGTCATAGTTACTATACTGAAATGCACAGTTACTGTATTTTGTTATTAACTTTTGCAAGTGTCGTTAAAGAAAGGACTTTAGAAGTTAAAAAAAATACGCACAAAGTTTATATTGTATGACTTTATCTAAAATTACAATTTTTCGAATTCTGAAAACTGTGGAACCATTTATTCTTTGGATTAAATGGTAGAATATGAAACTATAACCTGGTTCCTGTATTTTTCACTCATTTTTTTCAATCTAATGGATATTTTACATTGATTACTCTGTTCGAATACTAACCAAGTGAACTTTATTTATGTTATTATTAACAATAAAATCAACAAACCATCTGCTTTATTGCAACTTGAAATGAACGATGCCAATTTCCAATGGGGGGGGGCTGGTCGACTGACCCGTTCGACACCCCCTCCCGATGCCCATGGGGAGAGCGCTTATCAACAACCAAAAGGCAAATGCGTTTTAATATGATCATAAATAGTTCCAACTTTTAAATTTAGTCAACCCATATTCGTTAGACAATTATAATTTTCGAAACACGTATAATATTTTAATTTGATATGATGAAGTGCCGACTGCAGACCCTACTCCCTCATGTTTGTGTCCAATCTTTTCCCTTTACTGCCTAAATCTACTGATTTTTCCGTATCGGGTCTGTCTGAAAATTATGCATAGATATCTGAGAACAATTATTTGTTCTCCATCTCATGTTGAAACCAAAAGCCACACAATTATTGTTGCCCTTTCCGAAGACACTGCCTTTACACCTTTGAATTGCATGTTATTCTTTTCAAAACCGGAAGTGCAGTCCCCGCCCGCGCCAAGAAAGCACAGAAATGTAAACATCCGGTGAATAGTGCTCATAGTACTTGGTGCTTTTGTATTTTTTTCACGATGCACAGGTGTCAATCACAAACCACTTACAAAATTTCCCAACCTAGTATGGGAGATAGTGAAAATTTTGAATCCAGTACGTCGGGATTGTAAAACTTCCTTTTCCAATCTCGATCAGACCAAAAAATTTCCGTCTAGCACAATCCTGTTAAAGCAGTCAACATGATTGTAATGTCTCTGGTGAAAAAGTTCTCTCGATATTTTGTCGGACTTGGCAGTTAATTGCTGTAACTTACAGCCTGTAAATCATAGAAAATAATATTATTTGTAATAAAATATCGCTACAATTTAATCATTCGAATTATATGATTTTTTTCCAGATATCTCTGGGTGGGGTAAGTACATACACTGCCCCCCTTTTCTTGCGGGCGGACTTGTGTTGTTTTTTGAGGGCAAGCCGGCCAAGCAGTTTCTCGTTAGACGACGCATGGTCAGTTTACTAACCAGTGGGTCAATGAGATATGTGGTATATTACCGTATTACCCATAAACTCACTACAGTGTTAATTAGCTTAGTTTTTCATTATTGATGAGCTGTGAAATGTGTTGGGACATAAAATTTAATACATTTTTAATGCAACATTTGAATTTTCATACTTTCATTTCACTTGTAACTCCAAAATCTTAACTTACTATCAGCTATTGAAACCTTGTTTGGATCAAGTAATAGCAAAGTGAACATCAAAGTATTTTTGAATGTGTGGCCCCACGCAATTCTTTGACACGTATCCAATGACCCCGTAGTCTATCGCCGCCACTGAATCATTGAAAAAAATGAACTTTTAAACCCCACTTGGACAAATAATACGTGCAGACAAGTCACCAGTCTCTTGATCCTGGATGCCTTTGTTGCAAACGTGGTTATGTTTTTTGATTGATTGATTGAGTTGGTGTTATAAGTTCACTTTATGCACAGTAAGACTAATCGGGACTGGACCAATATGTGTCTCCACCGGGTATCGAAGCCGGGACCCCTTGATTACAAGGCAACGGTACGTGGTTATGTAGCAGAGACCTTAGGACCATGATCTATGTCCACCAGTAAAAGAGACGCGATTCCTAACTGGAGGTCACCTGCGTTGCTAGTAGATTGAAAAGCAAGCACCTGACTGAGCACTTTCTATGCTTCGCTACAAGAAGGACAGCATATAGACACCTGGATGCCCTTGGATGACACCACCTTCTCGGCTCACGTGCCAATTTTAATTTCTGATGCCGTAGTTCGCAAAGTCACCCTTGGCAATACGAGCATTGCGAAACGCGTTGCCTTCCCAACAAACAGGACCTGAGTAATTGGTCGTGCACATAAAGCGGCCAGGCGGAAAGGGAGAGCAGCGCGTTGGTTGGTTCGGTAGTGGACAGTAAACAGAGGACCCAAAGGTTCGAGACTATCACACGTACATACAAAGTACAGGCAGAGCCGCCAAAGCAAATACGCTTACGCACACAAGAGACGGTCGACCCCGAAACACTCTTGGGTCACGACACCGTTGAACACACACACACACACACACGTAAAGCAATGAACTCTCGGTCGAAGTCATTGTCCACAGACTGCCTTCGAGTGTTTGATTTGAAATCTAAGTTTCTTGTCGCTGGCCATAGCAGAATCGTAACCTTTCGTCTCGGAAAGTAAGTACACCCTCCAATGTGGGTCGCTGGAGGTTGTCGGTTACGGTAGACAGTCACGGATCAGTTCGACGATCAGAAATATCAGTTTGATATTTGTTAATCCGAAACAAAACCGAAAAATTAATCCATGTAGGATAGTCAACTGGCATACATTGTACACATAGGGTACCTTTTAGGAATACTGCAGGTAGTAGATGCTTAAAATCCACACAAAGAACTACTGGAAGGTGAAGGGGACATGACTTCACTGTTCACTCTGTTCATTAGGGCAGACCTCCACAGAGGAGTAGTTAATACAGCGCGCTTCGACGCCAGGAGTTCCGGGTTCGAATCCCGGCGTTCCTGGTTACAGTCCCTTCATCAATTTCATCACACCATCACTCATCCTCATCGTCGCGATTAGCCAAAAGTGGAAGAAAACCGAAGTAAAATAAACCAAATCAAGACTGAACATCAAGAAATATCTTAAGATCATGGGGAAAATAACTGCTAATTTTCTTTCTTGCAGTTCTTACGTCAACTAAGGTAGAGTGAGATTATATTCTTAACATCTCTAGCTGTTGGACATTTTCAACTTGAGATCGAGTCACAACTGTCCAAGCCTCCAATTGACTAGTCACAATTGTTCAAGCCTACAATTGCCTAGAGGAGATCATGGTGAGTGACTTACATCATCTCATGCCAGCACCTATCGATCTCCACCTTGCAATACATTGGTCAGTAGGCTCTCTAACAAGACGGGTGACATTGTGAACATAATCTGACTACACTACAGTAGATTCGTTTAATTTGCTGCAATTTTTGGCTCTTTTTTACACTCGAATAACTAGTTGGTTACAAAGCGCCACACTGAGTTATCTATGATATTCCGTTTCATTTGTGTTACGTAGTAACTATATTTGGTGTCTGCACCATTGCACTACGTTCTGAGACGGTGTACTGTGTGGTGTTGTCACGTTGTACGTACTAACGAATCAAATGCAACACCTCTATCCTTGCATACAGCGATTACTTGGTTGAACACAAATTCCTTTCACCAGCCTGACACTTGGAGAACCTGCACTACACCTAGAGTCAAACAGTGCAACAAACTAGACGGGGCTAGTAAGTGCGTAACATCACAATTTTACTCTGTCAGATGGTTTAAGATAATGAATTTTTAAGACTACCGTGAAAAAAAGGCACAACTCTGTTGACTAGAATTGAAAGATTTATGGTAAGTGGTTTCAGTATTCTTCTACCGATCTACGGCTCGAAGTACAGGAACAAAAGATATGCTTCAAGCTCGCTAAGTACTCTTCCCAAAGTCGAACTCAGTAGTTGGTTACTGAGTTAACGTCGGTCGGGCGTTTAGTATTTAGAATTAATTTATATATATTTAGAATTAATTTCTAACTATTTAGAACTACATCAATTATTTTATATGCATATTTATAAGTTTTATAAATATATGAATGTTAGTTTACATATGTTTCTTAATTATTCATAAATTAACATTAATATATTCATAAAACTTATAAATATGATTCTTGGTTTTGGACTTTTAAACACTGTGTTAAATTTAAAAATAGGCTGATTCTGCCTCCGTCTTCAGGATAGTGTGCAATATACTAAATCATCTATATATATGATTTATAGATGATATTCTGTATATATGACTTAGTAGATTACACACTACCCTGAAGACGGAGGCAGAATCAGCCTCCGAAACGTTGGTATTTTTAAAATTAACACAGTGGTTAAAAGTAAAAAAACTAAGAATGAATGAATCTCCACTTATAAATATGAATATGAAAATAATTGATTTAGTTCTAAATATATAAAAATTAATTCTAAATATATGTAAATTAGTTCTAAATATATGCAAATTAGTTCTAAATACTAAACACCCGACCGACGTTAACTGGGTAAACAACTACTGAACTCGTCTACAACGATAATAATTTACAACGGCTATCCACACTATTAATGACGTAATTTATACTCAAAGTAAATTTTATTCTCGATTATATACCAAAGTAACTCACGGTTCAATACGCTGCAAGCATGAAGCTGAGAAGACCACACAAAAGTGCCTTTCTTGTTGTCCACCTGTAGCAGCGGTAGTAAACAATCGCACTGCTTTTGTTTTTGCTCCATTATAAGTATTATAAGCTTGTAGGAGGAGGTAACTGCGGTTATCAGCGCCGTTGCCACCAATAACTCAGTTTAGTGCTGGCTTTAATGGTTCGTCCAACTCAAAAAGAAACGATTATGATTGCAGGAAACACTACTCCTCGCGGCGATGGCATCTATCTTCGTTCTGGACGTGGAAGATAATCTCATCAAAACGCGATTCGTAAACGAACAACGAAGGAAAACTATCTAAGCTTTTAGGATATTTTGTTCTAGTTTTTTTTATTTGACGGTCTGTCAAGCCTTCTGTTTGATTGATTGATTGATTTAGTTTATTTTACTTCGAGTTTTGTGCCTCTTGGCTAATTTGCGAAGATGGGGATGAGTGATGAAATGATGAAATTGATGAATGGACATTCACAAACAACCAAGCCCGAGCGGGATTCGAACCTGGGACCCTTGGCGTCGCAGGCCTTCTGTATGAATGTTGCAAATTAATTGTTATTAAGAAAATCCAATCTGCACCTTAAAACTAAATATTTTTACTCAAAAAACATATTTAAAAAACCTAGAAATTGTACAGCGTGTAATGTATGCATATTTCCGTTTCGCACTTAGGATTTAGCCATTCGCTAAGCCATGACGACAATAACGAGCAATTCCACATTATTTCTTTCTGCAGGAGGGATATTACCGTAGATTACGCAATTTCAAATTTGTTTATTCTTAATAAGTACTCGAAATCTACAAACTCAAATATTCCTCCTTACAGGAAGGAATTACAATGTGGAATTGCTCGTTATTGTCGTCATGGCCTGGTGAATGGCTAGACATAAGTGCGAAACTGAAATATGCCTAACGCACGAAATGAAACAGTTCTCCCGCCTTTTCCTCTTTTCTGTTTATTATTTGAAAAATACAATATATAATACAAAAATAAACAAAAAACATGATAGTACAATATTGTTGATGAGATTATACATGTTTGAATTTATGTTAACCTATTATGGGAGCCAGAACGGTAATTAATTTTTGTTAATATAATATATTATATTAATATAATCAATTAGAGTTGGTTAATAGAGTTTAATTGTAATTAGTATTATGTAATTAATTAGAAGTTAGTAAGTGAAAAATTAGTAACAATGAGTTATGCATATATTTGTTTCTATTCTTTTATTTTGATTTGTGAATTTAGTTATGTGTGAATATATTGCACATACAGGGTGGCGCATATTGTATCTACCAAATTCAAATGACAACAGAAAAACGTTGAGTCCTTGTAGTAACTTTATATGGTTACGTAATAAAAATATACACATTGGCATTTAATAGAGTGTATAATATGGACAATACCGATATCAGAGCACCTTGAAAATAACGTCTTCTAAATATTCTCCTTCTGCTTGGATTCACTGCTCGAGGCGATGAGGGAAGGCTTTCATGACGCGCGTCTCAACATGTCCTGTGGAATAGTGCGTATTTCACAGCAACTGACGGTTCACAACATTACCCGTGGCTAACCCACCTCAGAATGCTGCGTGTCTCTGCAACAGGTGCATGACGATCTTCATTGTTCTGCAGCAGTGACCGCTGCCCGATACTTGCTTCCACACTCGGAATCAGAGTCTGCACCGGCCAACGCTCCATGGTATAGTAATTGACCGACTCCCAACTCTCCATGCATGTACGTAGGTATGCCACATATGTGCAAGTGCATTCTGGTAGGGTTGCCAACTCAAATTGGTAGATACAATATGTGAAACCCTGTACTTTAAAAAGTACATTGCATGTTAACATTGCTTGTTGATAATAACAAAAATTTAATGATTTGGTTTCCGTTAATTGTCTATTCTGGAAACCAGAACAGATTAGGTGTAGTACATTTCCATATTGTACTAAAAGGTAAAATTTATAAAAGTTCACAATTATGTAGGATTTCGTGAAACACACGAAGACTTTCGTTCCTCTCCCGATTCTGAGGGCCAGAGCAGGACCCAATTGTCCGGCCGCAATCTGCTCATATTCTAGTTCTCAGTTTCCGACACGTGCAGGGGGGAGAGGGGGGTATTCCATAGTATTGATTGATTGATTTGCTTTATTTTACTTCGCTTCTTGTGGCACTTTTGGCTAATTTGCGAAGATTGGGATGAGCGATGACATGATGAAATTGATAAAGAACACTCACAAACATCCATGCCCAGGCCATGATTCGAACCCGGGACCCCTGGCGTCGTAGCGTGATGTGCTAACCACTCCACCACGTGAGAGGGCCCATAGTATTCCATATGCGGTTGTTGAGCAAGGGAGAAGGCGACTTAGGAGTGGACCTACAGTTTAGAGTGGGATCGAACTCAGGACGTTTTGATGAACAGCCTCCATCACGCTATCGGAGAGGCTAAGAGGGACGTCAAGCATCCCATTCATCAGATGAAGGATGCGATCTGGCAAGTCTATATTACTTCTGAGTTCTCTCTCTTTTTGAAATCATCAACGGTTGAGTTTTTCAGAGACTGGTCCCATAAGATATGTGGCGCGGTTTTCTTTCAAGATGGTGGCGACTTGAACCAGCTCACGTCCTCTTGTGAGCACAGCCCCTAAGGAGATGCGATGCCATGTCATAAGTGGGTAGCGTATATTAATAAAGGAAACCGCCCGTGGGCTTCATCTGCATGTGTGTTTGTACCAATCCGCCATCATATCTGGGCGTTTTAAAAAAAATCAAGATGTTGGCTACGAATTGAGTTCATGCATGTCGCTCCTAATGGCTTACCTCTGGGGCAGATCTCATGCCTAACTGGTCAACTACACGTATAATTAACTGTAATAATATGTATAACCAAAACGCACTACTTCACGCACGCACTCACACATGCAAACACACACACACACACATATGTATGATGATATTATACAGGGTGCTCATAAAGTCCCGGTACCATTACAAAAAACATAGCTCAATAACTACATGCAATAGAACAATGCTGTTGATTGCCAAATAAGCTACAACTCTCCATGTTTATATGCCAACCATAATTTTTCAACAAGATAGGTCACCCCCTCATTGCTGCAAGGATGTTCGAGATCTTCTGAATAGGCATTATCCTGGCAGGTGGATAGGCCGTGATGGACCTATTCCCTGGCTACCGCGCTCTCCTGATATCACACCCTTGGATTTCTTCTTCTCAGGGTATCTCAAAGATTGTGCTTACCCCACTCCTGTTGCAGATGTTGCTACTCTTCGAAGATGAATAACGGAGTATCCTAACTGTTACTGCTGATATGCTGCGGCGTGTATGGGCAGAAGTGGATTACCGAATTGATGTTCTGAGAGCAACTAGAGGGCCGCACATTGAGGTGTATGGCATATAAACGTGGAGAGTTGTAGCTCATTTTGCAATCAACAGTATTGTTCTATTGCATGTAGTTTCCGAGCTATGTTTTTTTTTGTAATGGTACCGGGACTTTATGAACACCCTGTATAATGTATTTTAACATCAGTTGTGTGCATGGTCTTCGAGACAAAATAGCCGAGATACACAGCTTGGCTCCTGTTTATGTTCCGTTAAATATTTCAATTAACATAACGAGGATATTGATGAACAGAGAAGGGTGCATGTATGTTCTCCTTTCTAATGGAAAACTACGATTTTAACCACTGGCGTATGGAAGGAGAAACAATGGGGCTACAGACCCTCCTCCAGAAATTTTAAGAAAATCAACATTTTCAACTAAAAGCAGTAAAGAATTCTGGAAAAACCAAAGTTTGCTTTCAACACATAAACCTATTTCATGTGTTTTTGACACAAGATACCAGAAAGAACTGAAACTTCACAAAGAAGAAGAAAAGCCGAAGCAGAGGATTTCGGATATCGCTGAGAACCTGACAGAATGAAAGTTATTTTTCTTAAGGCGTTTAAACCTTTGCTGTAATTTTTTAAAAATCTCTCATAATATCTGGAGTCAACGAGAGCAGGGAAGCAGCTTCCGTCGGAAAAAAATAAAATATCTTGTGACGAAAAGTCATCTCAATCTTTGGTTTTATGCTTGAAATGTGCAACTTGAGAACTCTAAATCAAGAGCAAGTCCCCCACCAACATCCAGACACAACCAAAAATACACAAAATTCCTGCATATTCTGCGTATCAATTGTATTGGGGTAAGACTGAGATTTCGTTATGCTATGTTGGTTGCATACACAGACGGCGAAACTTTGCATACAGTCGGCAGATCGTACAGATCGGCTTTTTCTGGCATTCAAAAGTAGTTATATTCCACAACATTACATGGCGGAGTGGTGATCGCAAAACGCTAAGAGGACACAGACCTAGGTTCGAATCCTGGGTAAGGTATGAATGCATCATTGTATTTGTCCCATCACAAATGTTATCAAATCATCTATGTCGATGCGACTAATTAAGAGATAGAAAAGCGACGTGGAATAAAGAATGAAGAGAAAGACATTACACTAAATTTAATATTTTGGAATTGCCTTAGGCTTTCAACAAATATGTATTATTCGGAAAAATTTAATGAATTGCCTTCACTATACAAAATATTACAGACATACATTGTAGCGATAATGATGATTCCAGTTATGGAGACCATCTCGAAAGGAGAAATCGATTATTCGAGAGAGAGATCGAGATAAAGCAAAGCGCGAAAATAACCAAGATCGAAACCGGAATTTCTCAGAACCAGAACCCTGCTCATAATTATCTCATGGTACCTAGGATCCATGGGCTATGAACAACATTACATTTTAATCGATAAAGATATTTTGAAATGTTGGTCTTTGTTTATCTGCGACAGAAATTATCAAAATGTCCTTTGTTAGACGTGATTAATTTTTATGCATTGGAAGATGTGACTCCCTTGTTTAGATTAAAAAGTAATTGAACACAAAAGTTTTGTATTTTTGGGAGCTTGTAGGTACATTGCTAGAAATTGCCGTAAAATTTGCAATCTTCTACTGTTAAAATTTAAGTCAGTCTAAAAGAAAATGGACACAAAACTATTTATCCATTTGAATTTGAATATTTTAACATGCATAAAAATAAATATTGATTATATGTGTGCACTATAGATATATTTTAGAAACTGAGCAATTAAATGCACTAAAGAATAACGAGGCACTGGCCGTGCAGTCTGAGGCGTCATGGTTTGGGCTCTCGGTACTACGGGACGCACGCAGGTTCGAGTCTCCTTGAGGAAGCGTAACAACTTTTCTCCTGAGATGTATGGGGACTAATGGAATGGGCACCCACCATCGTCAGGAAATTGGGGATCTACGAACTAGTAGCGTAACCCGGTCATGCACACCTACAACAACGACTAGGGATCGTCGTGGTGACCACACGTCACACCGTGACCGGTTGGATGATCTCTCACGGTTCACCTCGGGTGAGTGGGTGAGTAAGATCATGTGGGGGTGAGGCCGGCAGTCATTGGGCTGTTGCGGCACGCGTTATTACTACTATTACACCTGTAACCTATAACCTGTAACCATTGAAAGAAACAACACCCAGTTGATATTGATTGGGTTAATTTTACTTCGCTATGCTGCCACTTGTAGCTAATCACGAAGATGAAGATGCGTGATGATATGATTAAATTGATGAAGGAACACTCACAATGAACATCCAAGCTCTGTACGGAATTCGAACCTGAGACCAGGGTTGTTTAAGGTCCAGGAACCCATAAATTCGAATAGGTTCTATTGGGTTCCGCTGCGGGACCGCAACCTTTTTTAGCACAATTTAAATTCGGTCCAAGTTGGGTATTGTTTCACTGAAAAAAAAAAAAGTTCCTGGACCGAATTTAAATTGATCCGAAAAAATGTTCCTGGACCGTATTTAAATGGATCTGGTAAAAAGGTTCCTGGACCGAATTGAAATACTATACAGATAAAAAGATTCTTTACGGTCAAGAACCCATTTACGCTTACTGATTTTCAATCCAGGACCGGAATTTAATTTATTTAAAATTCTTGGACCTTTAAAAACCCTGCCTGAGACCCCTGACGCCGTCGCACAGTATGCTAACCACTCCGCCAGAGAAGTCGGAACCATCCACTTGCATTATATGAATTACCAGTATTATGCATCGTGCCACAATCATCGCTGTTCTCCATTATGCATTATTTTTGATACATCGCAAACGTGGAGGAAAATAAAAACCGAAAAAAAGGCGGACACCACAATGCAAAACACGACTGAAGATAGTGCACGTCAAAAATTATCTCATCCCAAAGTGATGGATGCTCCTCATCCACTTCAACTCCCCCCATCCCCTCCGTGATTTGAGACCTCCGCCAGGGTATTTTAATTGTAACACATAATTGGCACAGTGAAAATTTACGGAGGTTCCTCCTGGCATCCATTCAGCTTCTTGTGTTTAGAATAACTTGTTTCCCGACGGCCTTAAAGCAAGCCCCGCCCCTTTTCTCCCGTAGCATTTCACACTCGACTGCGCCTTCTAACTCGATGCAACGTAATTAGAGTGTTCACGACATGCCAGGGCCTGCCTTTCTACGTCAGCTCAGAATATGAACCCAAAACTACTTCTGGAAAAAAGGGTAAAAAAAATTGGATCGAATCGTGCCATAAGAATACGGTAGTTGCTGCCAGGTTGAGTGAAGCAAGGAAACTCGTTTGGTTTCTATGAAAAAGAACGGTTCAGAACAAAGATCGTTGTTTCCAAGTATTGGATTGAAAAGCAGGAAAATGGTAAAGATGATAAATATATATAATATTAAATCGTTATCATAATTCCTCCTCAGATGTCTCTCCTCTAGACACTTCCCACGCAACATAATGACTTCCCATCAAGAACTGATATATTTTCCACGGAGTATGCCTTTCGTTCTTCCATCAGAAGAATTAATATCAAATAGTGCCATCTTTTACTTCATCTTTGTTGATTACTTATTCATTTTTGTGTTATTTTGTATTTATATATATATATATATATATATATATATACATACATATTCATATTCATATTCATATATGTATATATGTATACAGAAAAAACTACAGAAAAAACTTCCTCGTTTCATAAGCTCTCCAAAACGATACAAATGTTGTCAACTGGCACACGGGTTGGGGAAACGAGGAAGTTTTTTCCGAAATTTTTACGCTAAGTGTGTGACCATTTTTTTTTAGTAATCCTCTTCGATTTAAACGATAATTTCCCAACTTCTTCCTGACGTGTGCTCCAATGACTGTTTCTTTCTGTGGGTTTGGGGAATTTTCGGCATGAATTTTTCTGCCAGTAGTCACTCATTCGTCAGCTGTTAGCAACATGTCGATTAAGTGCCCAGGGTGTAGTAGTTTTTTCACAATTAGTAGTTTTTTGGTCGCAAGTCGGAATATGTTACGAAAATCTACAAACTGCAATAACTCGAAACTCATTGATTTCCGACCCCCGGTGCATAGGGTCAAATTTGTTGCAAATGTGCTCTAGTATTACCCCTTTCCAGGAATAGGTCGAATTTCCAATCACCCTGTATATACATATATTGATTTTTCATTTTTGACATTTTCAGTGTAATCTGGCCAGCTGTGCTGTATATGGAATTTTCTCAATAAATAAATAAAACTAAGACAAAAGGACGCATTTACTTCTTTTATTACTAATAATCAATACGTTCCATGCTGCATATAATGTACTCAGTAATTGGTTCTTGAACATTTAAAACAAAAGAGACCTATAGGCCAGCTCCAAGAGCAAATGCGGTAAGTAGAATCGGTGCGAGGAGATGGCGTGAAACCAAGGCATATAGGGACATGTAAATTTCGCACGTCATATGTTGTTGTTGGAAATCAACACGCATTCGAAGTTTTTATAACAAACCCAAAGCCAGTTGGTATATTAGTAAGGAGTCACACAATGTTTTAACCTCTGCATCCAAATACGATATAAATCATTGTTCGTAAATGTTTCCTGAAGTAAGGGTGAGCACCGATATCTAGGTGAAGCAGTGAAACGAATTCTAGATCTTTTGAGCCAAAGAAAAGCGCGCTAACCATAACGTTACTCTGTGATCCACGGAACTGAAATTAAAAGGGGCAAGTCAGGTACTTCCGGCGAAGTAAATTGAAATATAAATGTTACGGATGTGATTATTACTTAGGGAGCTTTCAGACTGAAGCGACATGCCACAGGCGCCAAACAATACATGTCGCTTGGAAATTAAGCCTTCCGAACCGAAGACACAAGTCTGCACGTGTCGCTCGGACTGGGCCGTTTCCTCAATACCGTGCATCCTGTCGCTTGGTCTGTTCGCGTATGCGCATTGAATGAAGGGACTCGTGTCGCTCGTCTCTTGCCGTTTCGGTGTGCAATCGCCATGTCGCTTGTCGCTTCGGTCTGAAAGCTCCCTTAGTGTTCAATTTCTAGATACGTTTTAGGGAGCTTTCAGACCGAAGCGGCAAGCAGCAAGTGACAAGCGACAAGGTCTCCTTCAGTCTAAAGCGAAACATTCACTGCGTATGCGCGAACTACAGATCGAGGCGACACGATGCACGGTCTGTTCAAAGAAACAGCCGAGACCGAGCGACACGTGCAGCCCCTCCCGAAATTTATAGAAAATAAAACATTCAAATGAAGGCAATACTGAAGTTGGGGGGAAAACCATTAAAATGACCGCAGACAACCATTTTTGTTTTCGAATAATTTTTAAAACAAATGTTTAAAATCGTAATTGAAGCACATATTTCATGAAAGAAAAACATCAACAACGGCTTATTACCGAAATTGATTTACAGCGACGTATTCTATGATCCAAGCAAATATTTAATCTCACTCTGATCAGTAAACGTGTAGAACAGAACCCGCATTCACATTCAGCTGTAGATATTGGTACAATTTCGATTGAATTCACATAATCTTTGAGTGAGGTGGAATGTGTTTTGAATTTTCTTTAGATGTGAATATCTTTAAGTAGTAACGCACATACGATTTCGCTTACATTAAAGTTCACCTGGCATGTCTTCATAAAACACACGTTCTTAATCATATAATGCCATGTGTGTGCATTTAATAGGACTACATGCGAAAAGAAACTTAAGTCTTCAAACCGGTATTCATATTGTGCACCAAAGATTGAAAAAGTGGTTTTCCTCTAACTCCTCAACTACTGCCCTCCTACACGATGAATCAATCGTTTTCAATGTTTCAAGAGGAGCCATGTCAATTGCTTGCTCTAAGAACTGAAGTATTTCAGTTATAGTTCAGATATACAGTAGCAAATTCCATGATAAATAACTACCTTGTGTATGGTTTTACTAATCCTTCAAACTTGACCTCTCACGAGTCGATCGAGGACCATCTCGACTTATTTTTTGACCCAACAAAATGCTATAGATCTCAACAAGCGCTCGAATAGGATTAAACGACCAAGAGACCCAACATACGTCTAAACACAGCCAAGTTTTAATATTGGATAGATAGGAGATAGAAAAGTATTTGTGAAACACCAGAAACTTGATAAAAATACCGAATACCCAGCATATAAAAAAGAGCCAGTGCGCCAACTTTTCAAAAACATTGGATGGGCTCGAACACTTGAATTATAAGTTCCCAAAGAAATTACACAAATTATTGAACGATCTCGGGCCCCAAGGGTCGATATAAATTGGTGCCACTGTACAAAGTCGCCATAAATTGCGTAACAAAATTTTTGACCGTAGCTATAGTGCGGTAACTGAACTGAACTGGAACACTACAAGTACGATATAGTTTACAAGTATGAGCTGGAAATAATTATCCCTGATTGAGATATGTCATTCATAACCAGTGGTTTGATGGTTCAAAATAGAGGGAGTAATTTCTCCTATCCCCCCTTCAAATCGCACCCTGCCTTTTGATTGATTGATTGATTGAGTTGGTGTTTCACGTCCACTTTATGCACAGTAAGGCTATTTGGAACTGGACCTACAGTTTAAAGTGGGATCTGAACCACTATGTACCTTCATCGGGTATCGAACAAATCGCACCCTGCATTCAAATGAATAGATGCATTCTACTTTCAAATGACGAACATCTAGTTTTCCGTTCCATCACATTCGAAATGAGCGCAAAACGAGGTCTAGAGCTTTACATGTTTCGGAATTATCTGTTTTTTAAAATAACCAAAAATTCTAAAAAATAAAAATAAAATATTTAAGTAAATTTTCCATTAAAAACAGGAAATTCATTTGTGCTCTTTTAAAATGGAATCTTCCATACCCACACATTATAACACCATTAAGCCTTGTTTCCATGATTATAAAAAACTAAATATGCTGACCAAGGCAATAATTTATTTTATTAAAAACATAAACTAAACGTAACGTTTCAACCTTCTAGCAAGGTCTTCTTTAGACTCTGTATCAAGTACAAATGTAACAAGATACAAAAACAGGGCAAACACAAACATTACTCCCTCCAGACTATTAGAAAGTTGTTCTGGAACTTTCTAGCAGGTGGCTTTCCCTTGTCAACTGTACTTTCGCCTAAAAGGCTAAACATATTTACTTCAATATAGAGTGTGGTTGGACTTTTTATCTCAAGCTCTTTTTCCTTCATTTTTCTTCCTTCTCCTCTCCTCTTTCTCTCTTGTCCTTTCCACTCTTTCTAACACCTTCTTCCATTCTTTGTTTAACTTCAGCCCCTCATTCCAGTTCATTGTGTCTTCTTCACCTTTCTGCTCTAATTTCCTTGGCCTCCTTCCATTTTCTCACTAGCATTCTCTTCTCCCTTTCTATCTGCTTAGCCTCATCCCACTCTATGTCATGTCCTGTTTCTCTCGTGCGTTTAAATATCGCATTTCTCTCTCTCTTAAGTCGTACATCATCCCTATGTTGTTTCAACCTGTCTTTCAGCCTCTTTTTCGTTTCTCCTATGTACACACTCTGACATTCTTTACATTCTATATGGAAGTAAATATGTTTAGCCTTTTAGGTGAAAGTACAGTTGACAAGGGAAAGCCACCTGCTAGAAAGTTCCAGTACAACTTTCTAATAGTCTGGAGGGGAGTAATTTTTGTGTATATATATCGTCCTGTTTTGTACCTTGTTACATTTATACTTGGTGCAGAGTCTGAAGAAGACCTTGCTAGAAGGTTGAAACGTTACGTTTACTTTATGTTTTTAATAAAATAAATTACTGCCTTGGTCAGCTTATTTAGTTTTTCATAACCACACATTATGTATATATACCGTATATGTGTGTGTGTGTGTTTGTTTGTGTAGATGCATATATATGTGAATGGAGGATGAATTTTACACCACCCAAATGGAAAATGTTCCTGCGTCACTGAAATCACCTATGCTCCATCCAATTTTAGAAGTTCAGCCCCCCCCCCTTCCTAAAAGAAATCCTGCATACGCCAGTGCGTCGAGACATACCACTCAAATATCGATTAAAGCATGCGAAATGAACCTAGCTGACACGAAACGACCCCTGGTAATAGAACAATATTCATTCTCGACTAAGAAGCAATTCATCCAAGAAATGAACTTTAATTTTCAACCAAGAAGAAGAAAAAAACAAGAACTTCAAATTATTACAAAACTTAAACGTGACCACAAGCTCGCACTAATATTCGCAAGAATATACGCTTTACACGCTCAACGCACAAAGGCCATTTGTATGCCATGAGCCAGTTGGCCCAAGGAAGTCAAGCTCATATGTTCAACGTCGAGCGCAGAGGAAATCCAACACCGTAACTACATATGTGGAAGGAAAATTACATGCTCGCAACGTATGATTAAAACGCATGATGGGTCCCGGTCGCTCTCTCATCCCGACGATGGAATTTCAAACGCGTTGCTGAATCAATTGATAAAATAATAATTGGGGCCTAATATAAGGGCCAGAGACTGGACACGCAGGTCTTTTTGTGACTCGGGAGGGGAGACGCTTAAGTAACCACCATCCATTAGGATCCAGTTATCCATCCAAGAGATCCACGAAAACTCCCCAAGGAAAACCCGAGGAACGTGAGTGCCTCCAAATTATAGGTAGGCGATCTAAATTACACCAATGTTATACGGTAAGAATATAATAAGGATATCCTTTTTTTGCCTAATTGCTACAGAGCTGTTGACGAACTTATATATAATGCTGAAACATCTTATTTAAGATTGAGTAATATGATATTCTTACAGCAGACGAAAGGAGTTTATTTTTTCCTTATTTTCTTGTGGTTAGGGTCAACAGCTGTGTACATATGTTATCATATAATGCAAATATGATGACATAAATAATATACATAGCGAGCTATAATTATTAAACACTTATTTACTGTCACAAGTTGCCCTAAGGTGTATAATCCATTTATTTCAGCTACAATTGTAATGCAATTTGTAATCAAAAGAATTTAGATTGTGCTTATCTTATGTATTTGATCTGTTTACCACTTCAGTTGTCCTTTGCTAGATCGCACGGAAAACCAGATGTACAGTATTATATTAAATATATTGTATTAATTAAAATATTTTCTAAAGCAGCAATATAAGTTTTGGAATGTTTCACAATCATGCTTTGATGTTTTCTAAGATGTCGGGCACGTCACACGCTGATGTTCTTTGTGAATGACCCTTCATCAATTTTATCTAATCGCCGCTCAAACTCGTTGTCGTGATTAGCCAAAAGTGACAGAAAAGCGACGTACACTAACGAAATAGAAATAAATAATTTGTGTTTTTTCTTATCCTTCACAATTTAACTTTTCCCGTTCTCTGCGCGTCTATTTAATTGCTATTCAAAAGGTTCGTTACGGTACCCTCTCTGTCCAAGCGTTGCTAAATTGTCCTCAAGTCGTAGGCTCTTGTCCTGCTATCTTCGCCCGTATATTTGGAGTTCTTTGACCTTTCTCGAGCAGCACCTCGAGTAGAGGTTACCCTAAGACTGGGCCTATTGTAACCAGCACGTTCGTTCCGAAGACAGTGCCAGGGAGTCTGTAACTATTGTTATCCAGTCTAGCTGTTTAACCTTTAATATCGGGCTTAATTTATCTCCTATCAAATTCTGCTTTGGGGATTTCGTCGATGATAATCTGCTGCTGGGCTGTCTTTAATTTCAGTTGAATCTGACCATTGGTAATAAAGTTGTATTTTTATATTTCTTTACCCGAGGCTCGGCCTCTTCTCTCGGGAAACAGGCTAGTCCTTCGCACTCTGCCGTCCAAGTCCCGGTGAACAGCCACAATCCAATGCATATTATTGCTTATTACGATGATTAATTGATTTACCTGATAATTAGCAAGATTTTATCGTTATACTTTGATGTTTTCTAAGATGTCGGGCACGTCACACGCTGATGTTCTTTGTGAATGACCCTTCATCAATTTTATCTAATCGCCGCTCAAACTCGTTGTCGTGATTAGCCAAAAGTGACAGAAAAGCGACGTACACTAACGAAATAGAAATAAATAATTTGTGTTTTTTCTTATCCTTCACAATTTAACTTTTCCCGTTATATCGTTCACAAATTCTTGTATTCCTTCAGATTACACTAATTAGTAACTTTTAACACTTTCACAGATAAAGTTGTCAGTTTTGATATTGTACATGGTTTCTTTGGTTTCTTGCTGCCAGCACGGAAACAGACAATACATTAAAAATGGAAGATATAATGAGATTTGTAAAACCGAATCGATTAAGATGGATTGGACATGTCGAGGAATGCAGGAACAGAAAGGAAGGATACCAAGAGCTATTCACCGTGACAAGGTAGAAGGGAGGAGAAAAATAGGAAGACCACGAAACCGCTGGCTAGATGAAGTTGAGAGCGATCTGATAACCCTAGGAGTTAGAAATCGGAGAAATGCTGCAAAGGATAGAGAAGAGTGGAGAGATGTAATTGGGAAGACCAAGGTTCATCCAGAACTAGTTGCCGGATAAGTAAGTACAACCAATTGCAACAATAGCAAATTTATGAACAACAAATAAGTAAAAGGTAACTTTCCTCTCAATAATGCAACGTATGAATTATTTGAAATCAAGGTCTTTTCTAAACCAAATTGTTTAGATTACAGTTTTGTTATGATACAATTGTTTGTTTGAATTGTTGTTTTAAGTCCACTTATGCACAGATAGAAAAATGGGGACTGGAACTACAGTTTAAAGGTGGATCCGAACCACTGTGCCTCCACCGGGATCCCTTGATTACAACGCGACGTCGTTACCACTACGCCATCGGGGAGGCCATGCGATATGATATAAAAATGCACGATTTCTTTCCTCTGTTCCTGCTTGTATAGTCTCTGGAAGGGAATTAAAACGTATGAAGGTGTTTCGATTCTGTACAAACAACAAATAATGCCACATCACATATTGGCGTATGAAATAATATGAAGACTACATAAATTGAAGTGCATAAGACACTTACCTTCGTCGCTCTCCACGGGCGTCTGAGGGTCGTTGGTTCGAGACTTGTTGATGAGTAATTGGTCTATAATGGTTGTCAATCTGTTCTCTCTCCTCTTCTCAGCTTCGTTGCAACTGTCAGAATGGAAACAAGAATTCACATATGAGAAATACTGTACGAAACAGATGTTAAAAGAAATTCCATAACCATTTACCAAATACTATACTTTATATCGACTGCGAATGAATGCAATGAACTGAAGCTTTCCTCGGATTTGTAATTTATCACCTTGTGTTTTCTTTCTTAAGTTTATATATTATTTTTATAGAAAGCCTAATGAGTACATGAAAATCAAATGCAAAGAACGACTTCTGCAGAGGTATCTAGAAGTTGTATGACCGTGCAAACCAGTGTCTACAGTTAGAAGGGATTTTTGTCGAAGGCTAAATAATAAGTGCCATTTCTTTCACACAAATAGGCTACTTTTTATAATTTTTATAACGCCAGTCCTAAAATTTAGTAAACGCACTGTTTATACTATAAGTGAAATCGTGCTAACTCCCGGCGCGGGACCGGCCTTTCTGGCAGTGACCCTCTGTTGCCGCGTTTACCTACGAAGGAACTCGCGGTCAAACAGCCAATTAGACCAGGCCCGTAGCTCAAATTGATCTCCAGGGGGGGGGGGCTCACGGGTTATCAGGGGGGCTTTGCAAACCAAGTCCATTTTTCAAAAGTTTAACAGTGTTAAATGAAGGTAAATTATTTGTGTGTGGGTGTGTGTGTGTGGGGGGGGGGTCATTAAGTTAATATAAAATTTAGAAATATCACACAAATAGTACATTTTTCTACAGGTATCGTCTAAAACGTCTCTTGAAGTGTTAATTGATATTCACATCATCCCTTATTACATACTACACACTACTTTTGATGATACAGATATTTATATCATACAAAAAATGCACAATATTCAATCATAGTGCCTACCGTACATTGCACCCCAGCTGAAGGAATAAAACTTCCCTTCGTCCCCAAAACTTAGGAACTGTTGACCTTTGATGCAGATATGGAAGGAATGTGGATGATGACGTCAAAGTCACAGATTTTTGTCTAAACGGGAGACCGCAACAGGGGCAGCAAAGGTACGGATAAAGAAGCTCCTCTGTGAAAGAACATTCTATAGTCTAGAGAATCTTCTAAATACTTGCCGCTACTTCGACCTCAGCTCATAAACAAGATTAAGTTTATGTGCTGTGAATTTATCCTTCACCAAGTTGTGAGCAAAATAATATCTGTTGTGTACATTTTCACTCTTCACTGCAAACAAATTATACAAAATAGTTTTACCTAATGTCAAGGGGGAGCTCAGCCTGGCTACGGCCCTGCTATGCAAGAGCTTTCTAAACTCTATACAACCTACTAAACACAGGGTGTCTACAAATGATTGAAGCAGTTTCACGATGTTACTGTACGTGTATTATTGAACATATTGTGAAGTAACTTTACAGTTTTGTAGAGAAACTCAACAAGTTTTGTGACACATTACAAGTGTTCGATATGCCCCCTCTTCGTGATTCTGCAGACATAAACTTTATAATCAAGTTCTTCTAGATCACTCGGTAATGGAGTCACAAACACTAAATACTTCACATAACCCCCCACGCAAAAAAGTCACCGTGAGGCAATGACAGCAGTTGTTGATCATCATTTACACAACGACCGACCCATCAGTTTGACACTCGGGTGGTTAAGATTTTGTAGACATCGTGATGGAACTGCGGCGGAGCACCATTCAACTGGTGGATAAAGTTCTCACTGTCTGTCTTCAACTGTGACATGAGCCAATTTTCTAACATGTCGAGATACCCGTATTTTGTAATGGTTGTTCGCTGAAGAAGCGGCCGTAAACTCTAAATTTTGAGATTGCACAAAAAGATTGATTGCTTTGGTGTTTTAAGTCCACTTTATGCACAGTAAGGTTAATCGGGACTGGACCTACAGTTTAAAGTGGGATCCGAACCACTGTGCCATGTGCCTCCACCGGGTATCGAACCCAGGACACCTTGATTACAAGACGACTACGCTACCACTGTGCCATCGGGGAGGCCGGATTGCACAAAAAGCATAGAGTTCCGGAAAGTCACGAATATGCTCAACGGCGCCACGGCGAACAGAAAACTCCCATAACTTGTAATGTGTCACAAAACTTGTTGAGTTTCTGTACAAAACTGCAAAGTTACTTCGTGATACGTTCAATAATACATGTACAGGAACAAGATGAAGGAATGCGATAGCTGATCTTCGTTCTGTGAATTTGTCCTTTCATCAAGTTATGACCATATCATATCCGCTGTCTACATTTTCACTTTTCACTACAAACAAATTATACAATAGTTTTACCTAATGACCGGGTGCTAAGGGCAATGCAAGGGGTGCTGACGACGATGCCAGGGGAGGCTGACGATGATGCCAGGGGGGCCCAGCCTGGCTACGAGCCTGAATTAGACCCACCGCTGGGGCCAAAAAGCGACGAAATTGCAATCCCTCCTCTCCGAAGCAGCCACCAGGAAAACAGGATTTTGTCAAAATCGTTCTGCGCTGTGCTTGCACACCGGTTAGTACGCTGTCCCAAATATGCGGTAGCGAACTCTCAAATATAAATCGTGAAGTGAAAGACGCAGTGCCATCTGCATGTCAAAATGTAGTTTACTGTATCTTACCAATACACGGTGATGTATGAAAATGAAATGATTGAGAGCTGAAACTAGCAAGGCGGATATTCTAATGTGTCTGCGATTATTGTCACATCAAAAAAAATATTCTGTTGCATACACTGTGCGAATTAAGCTTTTTCGTTTGAGGGGTATACCTACTGAGGGGAGCATTTGTGATTTCATTTCTGAAGGTAGGTTTTTTGGGGGTATGCAAATATACGAGGGGCGATCAGGTTGCTCCGACCCTAACATAGAAGGAATGACGTTATGATTGATTTTTTATTTTGTTATTGTTCAGTGATCCTTTATATGCTTTCATTCTGAATTGCAAGTCTGAGTAGCGTACAGTTTTCTTTTTACACTGAGTAAAGTTGTGTCAATGTGCCAGAATGGAGAAAACTGAGGTGAGAGCGGTGATCAAATATTTTGTGAAGAAGAAGTGGACGGTATCCAAAATTCATGAGGACTTGGTGGATACACTAGGGGACACTGCTCCTTCATACAGTATAGTGAAGAGATGGTGTCGTGAGTTTAATTGTGGGAGAGAGTCGTGTGAGGATGAACATGCAGATGGAGCACCAAAAACTGTCGTGACGACCGAAAACATTAACAAAGTCCACGATATCGTGCTGAAGGATCGTCGAGTCACTATCCGTCTTGTTGATGAGATGTGTGGCCTGTCATATGGCACTGTCAAAAACATAATTACCCAGAAATTGCAAATGAAAAAAATTGCTGCAAGATGGGTCCCTCGAAACCTCACCCCAGATCAGAACGCACCCGAGTGCTCATCAGTCAAGAACTTCTCGACAAGTTTCGTGCTGATATAGACGATTTCCTTGCTCGATTTGTAACTATGGATGAAACATGGGTCCATCACTTCGACCCAGAAACAAAATCACAAAGCATGGAGTGGAAACACCCACATTCTCCACCAACGAAGAAGGTCAAGGTGCAAACGTCAGCCAAGAAGGTGATGGCCTCAATTTTTCTGGGAGTGCAAGGGTGTCCTTCTTGTGGAGTATCTACAAAGAGGCCAAACCATCACTGGCACATACTACAGTGACCTAATCAAAAAATTACGTGATTCCATCAATAAAAAGAGGCGTAGTATGTTGACCCGTGGTGTGCTCCTTTACCAGGACAATGCACCTGTCCACCTCACGCATTGAGAGGGCCGCTATCGCATATGCATCGTTCGAATTGTTGCCCCACTCACCCTATTCCCCAGATTTGGCCCACAGTGATTTCCATTTGTTCAAACATTTGAAGAATGACATTCGTGGGCAAGAAATTTCTGAGGTGATAAGGGCTGTGGACTCATGGTTGGAGGACCAGTCGGAAGATTTTTTTTTTGCAAGGTATCCAGGCGTTGGAGCACCGATGGGAAAAGTGCATTGGAGTTGCAGGGGAGTATGTTGAAAATAATAAAAAAATTGAAACCCTATTGCCGCTCTTTCTATGTTAGGGTCAGAGCAACCTGATCGCCCCTCGTATATATGTTAGCAGTCATTAAACTAATCTATTGCCTTGCAGTTCTAAGTACCTTGATTCTAACCCAGGTCATTAAATCTTATGGTAACATTTAAACGTAATTTAGAAAAAGTGTAAACATGATTTTGGCCTCCTTCTTTAATCAATTACTTCTTAAATTAATCTTTAATACTTTTCGGCAGGGAAATCTTTCCTGACTGGATCATTAATGGACACGAATGATGATAGTATACTATAAAAAAGGTAAAGTGCTTCCCTTTTCTATGCACCACGCCATGAAGGCGTATAGGGGGTGTGGGTTTAGGACCCCAAACTTTCTCGATCATGGCCGAAGGTAGGGCGGTGTGATCAGCACCACGCCACTGGCCGCCTTTATCCCCAAGAGTTTCCTCAAGGTACCCACTTTATACGACGCTGGGTGGGCGCCGGAGCCGCTTGAACAGGTGGAAAAAATCCAGGTTCTCCCCCGCCGGGGATTGAACCCGGGTCTCTCGCATGGTAGTCAGACGCCCTAACGACTTTTTCTTTTTGATAAAAGGAATACTCCTATTCGCCAGTATCCCCGTCATTCACACATTCGTACACTTTCACACATGTCAATTTCCATTTTATTCACATTGTTTCTCATTATTCGGACGAACACAAACATCCAAGCCCGAGTGGGATTCGAACCCGGGACCCCTAGCGTTGCAGCGCGATGAGCTAACCACTCAGCCACAGGGTCCGGCACGAGTGAGCTACCTCGGCCACATACTATAATATAGACATAGTATACTATATGTTTTCAATTCCGTTTTCTTTGAGGAGGAGGGCCTCCCGATGGCGCAGTGGTAGCGTCGTCGCCTTGTGATGAAGGGGTTCCGAAATCGATACCCGGTGGAGGCACATACTCTACTCTCTTTGAGGAGGATGAAAACATCCCTGGCAGGGATAAAACATTATTTTCATTTGCCGAGATATTTTTTTGTAGGGAAAATCCCCGACATCCCCCCCCCCTCCGGTTGATTTCCACGTTGATTGCATACGCTCGAGAGTGGGAGACTCGAGCGAGCGAAAGTGGTTCCATTAATTACTCTAGTGTACAGTACACTATAGGCTACATTATTTTTTCGGGCGTTACATTGTGAATTGCGAGACTCTGCTGTTTTTCTTTATTTTGAATCTACAAACCTACATCGTATTTTCGAAGAAAATGTATTTTCTTTCATCTTATCTGCTTAATAGAGATGGTAGGAACCAGCCTGCCTTCAGTGTAAGCAAAAAAGCCGAAGTAAACATATACATTTACACATGAACGCTGGCCATAACCAAACACGGCCACACGCATGAGGACGTGAGGGGCATAGGATTAGCATCCAACGGGCGCCCAAGCGGTCACCCGGTGCGTCCTTGGCGAGGAAAACAAGTTACAAAAATTAACAACGAACAATAAGCTTATTAGCAGGACAAAGTGAAACATGTTTATGAGGATCCCCTTTCATCAGTTCCATTCACTAGGTTTCACAGTCTAGGACTTTCACTTTTTTTTTACCTTCCCTTCCACGGATGAAAAACAGGGTGTTAAGAAAGGAACAGGTAGGGGGAGACCCTGTTCATAAAACAAACGAGAGGAGGTTTTTTGTATAAGCAGACGGTGGTTTGTCTGCGTCGAAAAGACAAGTGGATGAAGATGGAAACCGTCTGCAGCATTCTCACCCTTCACCCTGGACTCGCAGATCCTGCCAAAAGGTGAAGATAGATGAATTCTAGGGTGTTCGGGAAAAGGAACGTAAGTCACAAACTGCGATTTTCTGTTGTTTTAATTTAAGTCACGCTGAATCAATATTAGAAGGATAATTTTATATTGAAAGAAAGAATGCCGAAGGTTGCCTCCGTGGCGGAGTAGTTAGCACATGGATCCCGGGTTCGAATCCCGACCTGGGCATGGGCGTTATTTGCGAGTGTCCCTTCCAACATCACCATATCAGCACTCATCCTCATCTTCGCGACTAGCCAAAAGTGGCAGAAGAGCGAAGAAACATAAACAAGTGACGAAGGCGTTAACTAGATCGTGAATACTTCTAATGAATACTCCCACTCCTCCAAATATCTCCCCAATCACCGTGGATACATCTTTGCTTTGGTTCAAGTCCTGATTCGAACGCCAGTTCGGTATCTTTGACATATCCTGAGGAATACCATTGGACGCGTATCTGCTTTCTACTCAGCATCTGTATTTCTGAGAAGCACTATTGTCACTTTTACCTGCAGTATTTAGACATCCAACACGAAATGCAACAACGTTACACTCCCAATGTTTACAAGGAATGCTTGATTATATATATATATATTGTAGAGATATGGAGATTATTAAACCGAGAAAACATCGTCATGTTAATATTCACACTTGTTTATTTCCTGAACTTGTCCGACCAGCGAGTGATCCCAAGAATGCGCTAACTTGTAACTTCCGTTAAACAAGGAACTGAAAGGCAAACGCGTGGATCTAAACAAGATCCATCGTGTTCGAAAGGTTTAACAACCTTTCGACGCCTGAGATTATAAAAGCAAGCTCCTACCCGGAGCTCGCTCTCTTTTGGATTCTGACACTCATCGACGTTACATGGATAATTAGTCTGATTGCTTTACAACACATTACACTGCTGAACTACGACGATGGAACACGGAGTTACCGCTGCCTAGCATGCTACAAGTCGCATGGGATTGCTCGGTTTGGTGAGCTGAGGGTCGAAGGATAGAACCTTGGCACCTGTCACTATTCGGTCTGCGAGAAGCATCAGGACAAGACATCACACACACCTACCAGGTATGAACAAGCGTGAATAACCTTTACACCAACTTTCCATATCTCTACTCTCCTAATCGGAGCAGGTTCAGCCAACAGATATTATTAAGCTCTACCTAAATGTTTAAATGAAACTTCCCTGTGACCTCAGATCCCAGGTAAAACGGGATTACAACATGGTGGAGGTGTTTCAGGCCCTTTTTGCAATTAAGTACCCTTCTGTACGAATTGCTTTCAATTAAATTAGTCTCCCCCCCTCCCTCCCACTTTGGGAGCATTTTTTTTTAAAGTAAATTTTTAGTAATTCCAACTCATACTCCCGCAATACGCTTAAGATGCGTCAGACCCAGTGACAATTTTGTGTATTACCCTATGGAAAAAAACCCCTCTTTTTCTTTTATGCCGAGTCCCCCTCCCTTTCAACAAAATCTAGTTCTTCTGCATAACATGTATTCAAGCATCATTCACACAGGAATGAAAACACTTGCTTATACTTATTTGACAAGCGATCTATTAATGACATAAAAAACTGCATAACCATACTTTCATTTGTTCTTTGGTCAGCACGACGAGCCTTCGTTTATGAATACGTCACAGATAGCATTGCACGAACACCTAGATTCCTCCCTCGACCAAATCACAGAGTTAGCTACTGCAATCACGGCAAATCCAATAAATTCACGCCCTTTCTCCCCAATTCCCTCCCCTCCACTAACACGGTTAAGGTCTGCTAATAGAAATTACCCTCAATTTGTCCTTGGACTGCAAACACCCAACAGAAACCAACCTCAGCCTTTAGCAAGTACCCCAGCTCCCGTTTCAACTCCCTCTAACACTACTAATAGCTCTGATAACGTAACTGTAGAAACTCCCACCACTAACATGGCCACCCCAATCCCCACTGCATTATACCCGGCACCATTTAGCGGAAATGACCCAAAATACATTAACTCATTTTTCCTCAAGTTTCAAAATGTAGCACACGCCGCAGGATGGTCGGAAGCTGACACCGCTTTAACTTATTTTCATGACATACAGAAACGACCCAATTTTGTAGACTTGACATACACCCATATCAAAAACGAGCTAAGCACTTTATTTAAAGGCTCGTACCTATCAGCAGATCCCGTACAGATAATACTCCAAAGGAAGCAAATGATAACCGAACCCATTCACACCTACGTTATTGCTAAGAAGGCATTAGTCCAGCAATACTTCCCGAACGTCACTGAAGAACAAACTCTCTCTTATATAATCACTGGACTGCGAGCCAAATACATTGGCTGTTTAACTAATAAACACTTTGTCAAAACAGAAGAATTAATTGCCCACCTACAAAATTTCGAACGCCAGCAGTCATTGATTAATTCCCGTATGATGGAGGAGAAATTGGAAATTGATCAGGCAATCGCTCAGGCAAGCTTGCCTCAGACATTCACCCCGACGCCACTTCACAGCTGTTCGCATGCACAGGTCTACTCCCCCCTCCCAAGTAATCCTCACAACCAGAGTCAGCAGTTTGCGTCATACAACCAGTGTCCATCTCCTTTTCTCCCACCTTCGGCTCATCAAGTCCAAAGTCTACAATCACAACCCACTCCTGTAATTCCTTCCCAGACCATGTATCAAGCAGCCAGTTTCTCAGCGTCACAATCTGGCATGTTTGCTGTACCGAGTACTGATAGTGCTCGCTGCGCGGCGCCACCAGCCGTAGCCACAGTGGAACCCGCTCAAAATGCTACCTCTAGTGATGAAATAAATAAACTTTCGTCACAAATGTCGAAAATATCCCTCTTTTCGCAAGAGCAAATGAACACAGCTTCTCTTTTTAATCTTTGCTCAAATGTACTGGAATTTGCGAAAACGGCTAATCAACACGCACATGACAAAGGGAACAGAGTTTTCAACAAGGGGAATAATAACTCCTCTTCTTACAGGAATAATAATAATAGAGCTAATCACAGAGGAAATTTTAGGTCGAACTCTCGAGGCCAGTTCAGAGGTAACAAGAGGTTTCAACGTCGAGATCAGGGTAATCGCGACGAAGCAAATACATCAGCCTGTAAGTTCTGTGGTCGTTATAATCACGAGAGCGATAACTGCTTTTACAAGCCACAACGAGACGGTGGTTTAAACTAACATCATCTTCGACTTGCAGGAACGAAATCGAGGATAATAGTAGATTAGACAAAGTTCCTATCATTGAGAGAAATGGCCTATATTTTATCAATAGTAGCATACAAGGGAAACAAGTAGATTTACTTATTGACGTGGGTTCCCAAATATCAATTTATCCCTCCCACCTCCTTCCTACTGAAAGAAAAACATACAAGGTAAAATCCACAATCCAAGGTGTGTCCGGATCGAAACTGAGTGTGTCTGAAATTGTAGTTCTTCCTATCATAATTGGAAAGCGTAAATATTTGCACCCGTTTAGAATTGTAGATTCAACAAATGTCCCTTCCCTTTTAGGAAATGACTTTTTGCGAACGCAGAGGTGCGAAATGTCGTTAAAAACCAACACAATAACTCTTTATCATTTAGGACGTACTCCAAATTATAGTATTTTGAGATCAAAGTACAAGACTCACCAGCTGTCACATGACATATTCACCCAAATTGAAAATGTAAATGTGTATGAGGGAGAAGCTACCCTTTCAAACACAATTCAGTTAAGTCCACGATCAAAAACTTATATCAATTTGAAACTCACCACTACGACACCTAACACCCCTAAGCCAGTACTTTTTACCCCATCTGCTTCCCTTATGACCCAGCATCCAGTAGTTCTTCCCAATGCTACAGTAAACCCTCAGTCACCTGTCATTCACATACACAACCCTACGGAAACCACAATCACTTTGGAAAGTGACACAGTATTAGGTGAAATATCGACCTGTCAAATTTTAAGTGCCGTTACTTCCGTTTGGGAGAATAAAAACGAAGATGTCGCATTTTCATACTCTTGTAATGAAAATAGCACATTAAAACATCAAATAAGTGAAAGTCAACAGAAATTTGACCCCTCCCTCCTCACAGTTAACCCTGATATTCCCCGAGAAGAAAGAGAAAAAATCCTAAAGCTCGCATACACGTATGCAGATATTTTTCTCTGGCCAGGGGATAAATTAACTAAAACTAATGTTTTGGAATATGATATCAAGCTGACTGATGACACCCCAGTGTATGCCAAGACCTACCCTATTCCTTTTCATTACAGAGAACCCATGAAACAGGAACTTCAGAAATTATTAGACCAAGGTGTTATAGAGCGTTGTGAAGGGAGTCCCTATCGACACCCAGTTCTATTAGTCAAGAAACCCAATGGGACTTACCGTTTTATTTCTGATTTGAGAGCGCTTAATGAAGTAATAGCTCCGATTTCCTTACAATCCCCAGACATAAAAACCATCATGACAGAGATGGCTGGTAAGAAATATTACTCAATTTTAGACATGTCGAGTGCATTCTTTCAGATTCCATTAACAGAGCGTTCTAAGGACATTACCGCCTTTTCTATTAACAATCTTGGCAGTTTTAGATATGCTAGGTTATGCCAGGGATTGAAAACATTCCCTGGTGTAATGAACCGAGTAAGCGAACTTGCCCTTAGCGGAATAGACAGTTCAGAACTTTCTGTTTACACTGATGACATTATTATTTACAGTTCAAATCTCCCACACATGATCAACATTCTGGACAGAGTGTTTCAAAAGTTAAGACAAGCATCCCTTAAATTATCACCCTCTAAGTGTAGGCTAGCTTTTACCGAAGTAAAAGTCCTCGGTAACTTGGTGTCTCAAAAGGGAGTTAAGATTTCAGAGCATATTCTTAAAGCTATTTTGGAATATCCCACCCCTACCGCCAAACGCAAGCTTCGTAGTTTTCTAGGACTTGTAAATTTCATTCGACGATTTGTGCAAGGTTTTGCAGGACCAACAGAATGTTTATTCAAGCTTCTTAAAAAGAATGTTAAGTTTCAATGGACTAATGAACACCAGAAAAGCTTCGAAACACTGAAAGAAATGATCACTTCCGCCCCTATCCTCCGCCCTTATGACCCTAAGCGCCCCTCATATGTATACATTGATGCGAGCGGAATTGGCATTGGAGGAGCGTTGTTACAGCCTGATGAAGAAGGAAATTTACATTAATGTGCCTATTGTTCACGAGCCTTAACAGACACAGAGAAAAGAGCTGACACATTTTCACTCGAAATTGCAGGTGCATATTATGTTTTGAAAACTTTCAAATTTATTCTTATGAATCAACATTTTGTGGTTCTCACAGACAACAAAGCCTTATCCTATCTTCGTTCAACTAAACAAAATAGTTCTATTTTAGGAAGAAGAGCCCTTTATTTTCAGAATTTTGATTTCGAAATAAGGCATGTCAGCGCTAGTAAAAATGAACTTGCGGATGCACTCTCCCGTACAAGTTTACCGCTTGACAAGACTAATCATGACAAGAAAGATGATGATGATGATGATGATGACTTATTCTTTCATCAAGTATTTCATGCACAAGCAGCAGATTTTGATATTAGTTCAGAACAACGTAAAGACCCCTATTTCAGAGACATTATTGACGTATTAGAAAACAAAGACAAACCTAGTAATCCAAAGCTAGAGAAACTTTCGTATTCTTATGTACTCAAAAATGGAGTCTTATACAGGACTAATAAAATCAAAACTGGCTATAGGGATAGACTTTGTATTCCCCATGCATTAAGAAATCAAGTTTTCGACCTTATTCATGCACACAAAATGAATGGAAGTCACCAAGGTGCTCAAAAGTCATATAATTTAATGCTTATGCGTTACTTTTTCCCTAATATGAAGAAATTTGTGTACAATAAGGTTCGACATTGCATCCCTTGTCAGATCTCAAAGAAACCACAAGGTTCTAAACCGCATACGCTGCAAACATTTCAACCAGCCCAAATTCCTTTCCAACGAATTCATATTGACGTATGTGGTCGTTTAGTCTCTTCAAAAACGCACAAATACAAATATTTTCTATCAGTAGTTGATAGTTGTACAAGATACGTCATTACAGCTCCTTTGGCTAATCATGATGCACAAAACATAGCAACAGCTTTAGTTGAGAAAGTCTTTTTAGTCCATGGCATCCCGGAAACGATCTATTTAGATCGTTGAATACCCAATTCAAGTTTACTCTTACGAGAGTTAGCTAATATTACAGGCGTACAACTAAAATTTGTAGATACTTGTGCCCATTTCACGAATGGATTAGTTGAAAGTTCATTTAGTTACTTAAAGAAAGTTATGAGAGTTTTTGTGTTAGAAAAGAAGGCTTCGTGGTGTGACTATTTAGCTAGTGCGACGTTCAGCCACAACATTACAATCCATTCTGGATCCCTCCAGAGCCCGTATTTTACTTTGTTTGGATACAACCCAAGGATTTTAGCGGACGCAGTCCTTCCTTCGAACCCCGACAATGTCTCCCAGACAAACGCACAAAGACTAGAACTCCTGACATCCATACGTAAGACCGCACATGACAACTTACACAAGCGTTACGAACAGCAGAAAAAGTACACAGAGCGCACTTCTAGGCAAATACAGTACTCACCAGGACAACATGTATGGATTCTAGATGCCACTCCAACTCCAGGCGTGTCAAAAGCCTTTGCGTCCTCTTATAAGTATAAAGGAACTATTCTTCGCAAAGTTAATAAGAATTCCTATGAAGTCACTTTCATCGACGGCAGGAATAAACGAAAGACTGACACGATTACTGTTTCTAGACTCAAAGCCCGCTACGACTAGTGCCATAAAAACCCCACTAACATATACGCTAACATTCATTAACACTCCACTCCGTTATCACTCTCTTTAGCCTCCTCGTTGCGTACATTGCACATGCTAACATCCCATGATCCAGCATTTTCTCACGCTCATCGACCCCCCCCCCCTCTTTCCACTTCCCGTGCTCGCACTGCATTTCTGCGTTAGAACGAACTCCTTTTTATATTTTTTAACAAGACCAGGATTATAGAATGCTATCTCAATCGTCGGAACATTTATAATACATCTCTTGCCTAATAATTATTTTTTACTGATATTTTAATGTTATTTTATAATTTGCGATTAAACGCATAGTAATAGTCAGAACATATCACTTAGCTGATTTGACTAATAAGTACTTAGCGCGTTTATGATTCTAACTAGCAAACATTTTTTTCCCATTTGCTGGTACATATACGCTCAAATGAAAAAAAGTACAAAGAAACTAAGATAGAACAAGATCAATGATTTAAATAACAAATGAACTGCGTAGAACTTGCTTGAACAATTGGCTTTTTGGCCATAGCATTTTTTTTTATTTACGCTTAGGTGTAACGCGAACTGCTTCTTTGAAAGCTGCAATGCACTAAATATGTTAACAAAGCATATAATAAATATAGGCAAATGTTCCCACTCTCTCTTTAATTTTATAGTTCAAATATTGATAGCATACAACATGGTATAGCTCATATCCCATGAAATTAAAACCTACTCTCTTTTTCCATGAACTTTCTATAAACATATTACTTACTCTTTTTCACTTCTTTTTCAATTTTTTTTTTAGCAGCGAATCGAAGGCGCTTAATCCTTTGACCACAAGACACGTAAAATTCTTGCAACTATTTTTATATACGACATTTACACATATTACAGAAGGAAATGTCTCGTAATCACTTAGTTCGTTCTATTATCGCTGAATTCTCCTTTCTTTTCTCATTTCATTCCCGGCTAAGCCGACTATTTCCCCCCATTCCACCCCCCGGCGAACTTTCCTCAGGTAAACCTGTCACTCATAAACAGGTCCCCTTAAAAACTCTACGTCATATCAGCAACAATGCCCCTTCGCCGTCACTACGTTCAGATATTACCTCCCCTCCCCCCCAAAATAATTCACCAGTTTTATCTGAAAGTCCCTTTTCTGTCGAATTTATCACCCGCCATCATTTATTGTAAATCTGCTCCACTACCTTTTACATTTTTCCTAATTTTTCCCTTTTTGCGCTTGTTTCATTCTCATCGCCACGGATGCTACCGGACTCATGACGACCACCTGCTTGTGCCACCGAGCGACAGACCTAGGCTCATCGCCCAGAACGACGACGAACTTATGGACTTCAAGGACCAAAGGACCCAATCCTGTCTGGAACGATTAGCTGCTTTTCCCATCTTCCGGACCGAGATGCAGACCTGGAGCGCTTTACTCAGGACGTCTCTTGCCCCGAAGCGCCATCGCAAACTTGACTTCCATACTACCCTTCCTTGACGTCACGGCGACCTACATCGGCAAGGCCCCTCCCACTGAGTGCAGACTGCCCTTGTTTCCTGACGTCATATGATACGCATTGTTACTTCTCATCGGCTCAAAGTGTTCCGGTGCTCAGCTACCTCAACTACCGTCAGGCACACGCAATTAGTACACACGTATGTCATTTACAGTGCCAAAGTTTGTGACCATGGGTGCTGCCCATACTGGATTAGAGATACGTCTCTTTCTTTTGTGTTTTTCTTTTATCGTCATCTGCAAAGAACGTCCAGCCTATGGCAACATGAAGTCTACAGCGTTGTCATGGTAACTTTACCTCAAAGCTCCGCCCAACATCGTGTGTGTTATGCCGAGTGTACTTTGAACTCAGCAAACAGTAAATACAACCACGTGCGTTATACGGCATTTCTTCCCAGTGTGCTGACATGTGTTTTTGTATTTTCGTGTTGTCATCGTTCATTCAAAACTAGTTCAGTGTCACACTTATATGATTCTTTTTTTTTTATCCATGCCTCAAGACTTAGTTATTGATGCTCGTACTCTGTGAGTATACCAGAGGCTTTGACCTACAGTTAATTTTTTTTTCTCTACGTGTTTTTATATATTTTTTTCTCAACGGTGTTTGGTGCTACGCATCATTTGATGCTATGACTCCTCTGATGGTATCAATTTTTTTTTTTATGGTGAATTTTATGGTGAATTGATTGATGTATTGATTTTCTACGGTTTCTGATATGTTAATAAATGATAATTTTTAAATATAACCTACTCCGAAGAAGGTAGTCGACCATCACAGATTGGTTCGATTAACTCAACAAGGGGAATGTAGAGATATGGAGATTATTAAACCGAGAAAACATCGTCATGTTAATATTCACACTTGTTTATTTCCTGAACTTGTCCGACCAGCGAGTGATCCCAAGAATGCGCTAACTTGTAACTTCCGTTAAACAAGGAACTGAAAGGCAAACGCGTGGATCTAAACAAGATCCATCGTGTTCGAAAGGTTTAACAACCTTTCGACGCCTGAGATTATAAAAGCAAGCTCCTACCCGGAGCTCGCTCTCTTTTGGATTCTGACACTCATCGACGTTACATGGATAATTAGTCTGATTGCTTTACAACACATTACACTGCTGAACTACGACGATGGAACACGGAGTTACCGCTGCCTAGCATGCTACAAGTCGCATGGGATTGCTCGGTTTGGTGAGCTGAGGGTCGAAGGATAGAACCTTGGCACCTGTCACTATTCGGTCTGCGAGATGCATCAGGACAAGACATCACACACACCTACCAGGTATGAACAAGCGTGAATAACCTTTACACCAACTTTCCATTTCTCTACCCTCCTAATCGGAGCAGGTTCAGCCAACAGATATTATTAAGCTCTACCTAAATGTTTAAATGAAACTTCCTTGTGACCTCAGATCCCAGGTAAAACGGGATTACAACAATATATATATATAAAATTAACGAACTCTCTAGCCTTCTTAAACCCGAAGCTTCATGGCTGCAGCAACACAGGTCTTCCATCTGTCCCTATCTTGAGCAAGATCTATATACTCTTTTCCATCCCTACCGATTTCCTTTAGGTCCATCTCAACGTTGTCCCTCCATCTTCGTCTTGGCCTTCCTACAGGTCTCTTACAATCAGGTTTCCCAACAAGAATCCTGTAAATTCCTCTTTCCTCTCCCATTCGTGCCACGTGGCCTACCCACCTAAGCCTTCTTGATTTAATCATTCTAATAATATCTGGACATGAATACAAATTATGTACTTTTAAATTATGTAACCTCCACTCACCTGTCTCCTCATCCCTTTTAGGTCCAAAGATTTTCCTAAGGATCTTATTTACAAATACTCTCAATTTATGTTGCACTTTCAATGTAAGGGACCAAGTTTCACACCCATATAATACTACAGGCAAAATTACTGTTTTGTATATTTTAACTTTTAGTTTCTTAGATATTAAACGAGAAGACAAAAGTTTATGAAGAGAAAAATAACATGCATTTCCTGAATTAAGCCTACTTTTTGTTTTCTCTTTAATATAATTTTCATTTGTTAATATTACTCCTAAGTATTTGAATTTGGAAACTGGTTCAAATGAGTTATTATCAATAATTAGATTTTGATTATTACCTAACACTTGGTTTCGGCCTGTAATCATATATTTAGTTCTCTCTTTGTTAACTTCCAAATCTATCTCTTTAGCGGTTTTGAAAAATATCTTAGCATTATTCTTATTTTTATTTATATCATCCCCTAATAAGTCTACATCATCTGCATATGCTAACAACTGAGTCACACCATTTATATATATATATTTCGATAAAAAATATATATAATATATTTTTAAAAAAAAAAGGAAACGGAAAGGAAAAGGTTTGAGGAAAAGATTTACTGGGCTCTACGTTGACTTGACATATGGTTGTCGAAGGGAATCCGATCTTTACCAGGACTCGAACTTTACCAGGAATGAAGCAAGTGTCCAGGACTGGAAATTCCCGCCTTCACTGCCCTAGACACACAGAGACACACGCACGCACCTATTTCGACATCTTGAAAGATCTCTGAGCAAAACAAGCTTAAAGTTCCACAAGCCAAGACGGCAATTAACCTCGGCCAACATATATAAATATAAATCTCCCCAGCTATCCATCCTTCCCATCGTGAGCAATATATCGGCGATCCAGCTCCAGAAACAAGCGGCAGATTTCTTTCAAGGCAACGCCGGTTTTCCCCTCCATACTCCGTGTCATCCTCTTCGTTTTATTCCTGACGTCAAGTCCACCGACTCTTGGCGGCAATGCCTTACCACCTAGGGCCAAACCGTGGCTCCACGGCGCAATTAAAAATCATGACGGACGGCAGCCATGGCTAGAAATATGGCGTCACTGCTCTAGTTTACGCGATTTCAAAGACGACAGCTGTGTGAGGACAAACGGCTACAACTATGTTCCTGGCCCAGAGAGAAATTTCCCTGTCTTAATACCAAAATATTCCCTTTTTGACCTTAAAATTCCCTCTTTCACAAACAATAAATAATAACAAAAACTTATTGAGGGTTTATCCCGAGATTTCGATCGAAAGTCTGTTGGGCAAAAGAACAAACATCAAAATTATATTCTTGTATTTTCCGTCGAAAGCCAGGGAGAGTCACATGAACCGCTGAACCAATCGGCTTTGTCCAGTTGCCGTGGTTAGGGGAAATTTTCTCGGCACACTGCTTTGCCAATTTTTTCGTTTTCGAAACAGGTGGCACCCTCAACGAAGCCTAATGGTTGCCGTCGCGTAGCAAGCGAATGGGTCTCCGATTCCCTGCCTCTCCCTGAAATGCGAGCGAAGGGTGCATGTGGACAGGAAGAGGTGTCGTGTACGACTGGACAAAAATCAGGCGTGTAGCAGCACCGCTTGCCCCCCCTTGAAACTCCCACAACTGGAGGCGAGAAGTCTGGTTTTCCAGAAGTTTATTCTTTCGCCGGTCGGGATTTAGGAAGGCGAACGAACAATTTTAGGGAGTGTGAGGGCTAAAATAGCTTCACATTAGGCTTTTGTGTGTGTGTGTCACAAAGAAATTGATTGGCATTTTAATTTGGGGGTGGACAAATCTTGTACTATGTACAGTCCACGACAATAAAAATTGGACACCTATATCCTGAAATACCGCTTCCCTGCTAGGCGTTATGTGTGTTGCTTAAAGTCTACGACGATAAGTAGATTATAATAGGAAATTTCCAATGGCAACTTCTACCCCGCCGTAGTGTTAGGCAACACACATAACGCCTTGCAGGAAAGCGAGTGTTTCACGATCTAGGTGTCTCATTTTTATTGACTGTGACTGTATTTAATTTATTTCCTTTTTAATAGACAATAAATTTTCAAAATTGTCTTTTACCTTCAGTCTTCACTGTTAATCAGTAACGGCGATTAGGGGAGGCGAGAGGGGGCAGCTGCCCCCACTTTTTGCCACTTTCGCTCCCGCACAATGCTCAACCTTGCACCCCCAGTTTTGGAACCCAATCGCCGCCACTGCTGTTAATTAAACTTATAACTTGAAAGGTCTTACGCTTTTCATTCCAGTTAATAAGCCGAGTTTAGATTGAAACAAAATACGATATTTAAGGCGTTTATACTCCACTAAAACATAAATAACTGAAACAACCGTCAGTGAAAAATAATCAACTGTGTAGTGAATTAACGCATGACTAATTTGCTTCTTTCTTCAACTTTTTGGTTTTTCCCTTTTTCCCATTCGGCTCCAAAATGTCCCATTCCTGGGAAATTCCCTGCTTGTAACATCACTGTTGCGAGAGTTCAACGGGCAACGTCCACGGATCAAGATGGTGTCAGAGGACGTTCCGAGACAGGAAGAAGAAGAAGAATGCGAGTGAAATATCCTGTGAAGCAGATCTCGGAAGATATGGATCCTGTTGTCCAGTGGTGTAATTGGTTTCTGCGCCGACATTTAAAGAAGCGCCTGCGATCGCAGCTGTCACATGGCGCATGGCCATAAATCGCCTCTAAAACATTGGACTGCTCCCGCGTATGTTATGCCCTGGAAGGCGTGGACATTTCTTGCTCTTTTGTCCAGGTTCCGTTGCAGCAAGGTGTTTCTGGAATAACATTCCAATTCTGGCTGTTGGAGAGTAACTGGACAAAATCACTGGATCTATTTTTAACCCCCAGAGCTTTGTCGGTTAATAAAACTTTCAAGGTAACCACAAACAGCTTCTTAGTAATCTAAGGGTAACTTGAGCGCATTCCGAGATTTGCACTAAATAAGGAAGTAGAGATTTGTTTGTTTGTTTGAATTGTTGCTTTATATCCACTTGATACACAGATAGGATAATCGGGACTCCACTTACAGTTTAAAGTGGAATCCGAACCACTGTGCAATGTGCCTCCACCCAGTGTCACACACGGGACTTTTTGATTACAAGACAACGATGCTACCACTACGTCATCGGGGAGGCAAATAAGCGTGTGAGAGAGTCACCTGTGAAGTAACATCCAGCCTTTTAGGTGCTGAAGCTTTCTCATATGGCGTCTCGCATCTTGAGACAGACAGTAATGCGGCCCTTACACGATCAATAATATTGACAATATCCCCTCCAGTTTCCAGTATTGATGCCTGAAAAACAGAAAATCCGGATTTCCTTCAATACTATCAATATCGACCGTCAATCCACTTTTTTCACCTTACACGGTCAATATTATTGTCAATATGAAAAGATATTGTCAATATTATTGATTGTGTAAGGTCCGTATAAGCAACATCTCTGGCTGCTATGGATTTGTACCTTGGAAGCGAGTCAATCTCCCGAAGCTTCCAATCAACAAGCGAACCGATGACGTCATCTCAAGTTAGTGCCTATCGCTAACGGCCTTGCGCACGCTCTACACTACTGATAGCTCGCCCCTACACGGTCAATAATATTGACAATATCCCCTCCAGTTTCCAGTATTGATGCCTGAAAAACAGAAAATCCGGATTTCCTTTAACACACTATCAATATCGACCGTCAATCCACTTTTTTCACCTTACACGGTCAATATTATTGTCAATGTGATAAGGTATTGTCAATATTATTGATCGTGTAAGATCCGTAATAGACTCGCTACCTAGACTTGTGAGGTCAACTGGGGATGTTCCGGAAGTAATCAGGCTGCATCACAATCACGTCAGCTTCAGAGGTACTGATATCCCTCTATTTCGCCCTTAAACCACTCCATCGAACCCAAATTGAACTTTTGCACATACTAATTCCATTATTTTCTTTATTCACGGTTTGAAAATTATTTGTAGAAGAAGGATTAGTTCTATATACGCTCCATGTACGGTTAGCGAAATGGAAAGTTGAACACGTTAGCGTAGCTCTTACGTTCATTCCACTCCCGCGACTTATTGGGTGAAGGGATGAAGGCAAGAATGAGTGAACAGTGATGCGTGTATATTCTAGTGTGTACAGTCATGGGGAAAAAGTACCCCCCGCCCATAGAGCGTTAATACCAGTAGTCTTATAGGGGTAGTATTTCTTTCTGCCACTGATTATCGCAAAGATGAGTATGAATAGTGAAAACATGAAACAGATAAAAAGACAACGTGAAGTACACATGGACAGGACACGACACAGCCCTAGAGAGAATTATACTGGCAGTGAGTCCAGACGCCAGAGCCTCGTTACTCTTCCAGAATGCAGTCTACAGGGGTGTGATACGTGGAAGAGAGGTTCACGAAAAGGTAATTTTTTACACTACTTTTGCACATAAAGACCAGGGTCCTAACCATTAACATATCAGCACAGACAAAGGTACATTTGTCTGTGATATCAGCTTAACAGTGTTTCTTAAAACCCGTCGAAGATCACACGGCCGTGTCCGTCGGAGTTAATTATGTCTCAGAAATGTTTTACTACTAGGGCTGAGCCGATTCCGATATCCTGATCGATTGCAACCGATACCGACACTTGCATAATTCCAGTTTAAAATAACAAAAGCTAGTTACCGAGTCATAAGAACTCGTCACATCACATTCTATTAATGACATTAAATAACTCCCAAATTATTCTCATGTAGCATTATAGCGCTTTAAATTGTCTTGTGACATGAAAATACGTTCTACTCCACGTATGCAAACAAACAGTGTTGCCGTCTCATTGTTCGAAAAATACACGGAATGAAGTTTAGCAACACCAAACCTTTTTGGAATTTTATAAGAAACAAGAAAAAAAAATAGCAAACTAGCTCATATGATGTACAAAGTAGATTGGAAAGAACGCATTAATTACTAATGGTTTTGCTGAATATTTTCAAACAGGGTATGCTTCAAATCCTTCAACTTATAACATCTTTCAATCCGATAACACGATAGTATCTCAATCATTGTCACCAACGCAGAATGCAATGAAGCCATAAAGAAACTGAAATCAACCAAATCAAGTGGTCCCGACCAATTACCAATATACATATTCAAAGGTTGTTCCGAATTATTATATACCCCTTTGTGTAAAAAAGGTAAAGGTAAAGTGCTCCCCTGTGCATAGCACCACGCCATGAAGGCGTATAGGGGGTGTGGGGGTAACGCCCCACACTTTCTTGATCCGGTCGTCAGTGGGGATGATGTGATCAGCATCACGCCCCTGACCGCCTTTACCCCCCAGGGTTTCCCCCAGGTACCCCTGTTATTCGACGCTGGGTGGGCGCCGGGGATCGAACCCGGGACCTTTAGCATGGTAGTCAGACGCGTTACCGACTGAGCCACCCCTTTGTGTTATATTTACAATATTACTCTAAAAACGCAATTTTTTTCTGATCTTTGGAAAATCAGTAAAATTTGTCCTGTTTTAAAAAAAGGAAAACCAATGCGAAATTACGAATTATCGACCTATTTCATTAATCTCATCTCCTTCAAAAATATTTGAATATATCTTATATAACAGAATATACAACCATATTAAACCTTATACATCCTGGAAAATCAATTTCAACTAATCTTGTAAATTTCACACAGACTATATCCGATTCCTTTGATGATAGGAATTCTGTTGATGCAATATATATGGACTTCGCCAAAGCCTTTGATACTCTTGATCACGATGTATTGCTGAGTAAATTGTCTAGGTTTGGCCTCTCTCATAACTTGCTTAAATTAATATCTTCATACCTACACAATCGAATGCAAATTGTGACATACATATACAAATATGTACAAATACATATATATATATATATATATATATATATATATATATATATATATATATAATGCTTATTTGGCCAGCTCTGTCTATGCCCTGCTGTCCATTTTTCTGCCATTTGCAATAAAAAACAAGTCACTGCAGTGTCGATATCGGCCAGCAGCCGCACGAATGAATGTTTATTTCATTTCCACATAGCATTGCCCACCAGGCAGTTACATTATTCGCCTCCATTGCAAAGAAACAGGGGAGGCAAGGCAAAAATATACCAAGGAAATAAATGAAGCTAACATTGAGAATATAATGACAACCGTTATTAGGAGGGAAAGACCGAGAGGGGGGGAGGCGCAAATAAGGAATCTGGGAACTTTCCTCTACTATGTTTGGGCAAAGAGAGCAAAGAAGCTCAGTGGGGATAGCGAAAATGAGTGAAAAGAGGTTACTAAGTAAATAACTAAATAAATCTAAGAAAAAACTAGGAATCACTTAGGTAAGAGTTTAATAAAATACTGTAGTGAAATAGTGCAAGTGTAGTGAATGTAAGGGAAATGAAAGACGGTGTTTGTCAACTATCAGGCAGTGCGAAAGGAAGTAAGTAGACCGAGAGGAGGAGGGGTGTAGGAAAATGCACATTTTTTTTTTCCATCCTTGTATGGTATGCACAGCTGTATAGGCTCATACTTGAAAATAAATTCTACTCTATTCTATTCTACATCCCTTCAATGTCAAGTTTGGGTGCAGTACTTTAGTCCTGCCTTTCATCTTGTCATCTGCTTTCCAGGAGGGCACAGTATTTCTCAGAAATCTGGAACTTCCTGAGTTGGACCCCCAAGTCACAAGAAAGGGTGAACGAACTTTGTAAAAGGACAAATTTTGACAAATGAGTTGTTTCTCTTAGTCGATCTTCTAGTCAATCAAGATCATCGGTATCGACGAATAAAATTAAATCGATATTTACAGATATCGATACCACGGCTCAGCTTTACTTACTACATAAAACATATTAAGTTAGTGCAATGATTAGTTCTACAACGTAGATGGTGTAGAATGGTATAATGGGACCTTCTGATATAACAAGAAAAAAAAGAATTAGATGTACGATGTAAAAGTAAATGGTTTACATTCAGTTAGAGCTTCCTAAATGTCCATCTGAATCTTGCTATTGCCATCCCTATGTATACCTACACAGGTTATTTATTTGTACTCTGAAGCATAGAGCGATTATAGGTACTTTTGCTGGCAAAATTGTCGATCCAACTTGTTAAGATATTGCACAGTCACCGACAGGATCACTAAGACTAGTCTTGGGATTGAATTAGCTTCTTTGAACATGCCGTCGAACAGGTAAAGGACCCATATCTTCTCTGGGGTTGTAAGGTCTCCGTCTTTTTATTGCTCCAACCAGAAGGTCCTCCATCCTTGGCCGCTGCTGAAAGGCGCTTTGCAGAAGCCAAGTAATTCCCGAGTCATGCAATCTCTATCAGCCGCTAAATGAGCCGTCTTATTGGTTGACGCATGAACAACCCCAAATGACTTGTGAAAGACAAATCTCTCTATCTTTTCTATTACTTCTCCCTGGCAGAGCTTGCCCAATCGTCGAAAACCTTCATCAAGAAGAACGTGGGTGTAATGGGTTTCTTCGCTGGCACCGGGAAACAAAAGCTCCTTGGAGACCTTTGCTGGCGACCTCATCTTTGCCGCTTACGAAATCACCTGCTCGCAGAAGTCGTAAAGATTGGCTCCTTCGCGGTACGTGAGGAGTCATGACGCCAAATGCAGAAGTAACAATCATTTCGGAAATTACACGTGGCTTACACAACCCCGGACTGCGGTTCGCTTAACCTTTGCCTCGACGGCTGTTTCTGGGAGGAGACGCGCGTCGACGCAGAGTCAACGGCGTTTGGCCTCATCTGGAAGACGCAGACCAGAACCTATCATTGGGCGATGGCGGTGAAAGCTTGTTGGTGGATGGTGATAGCATTTACGGAAGCTGCTATTATCCGAAGGCGTTTCACAATTGAATTCTAAATCGGTTGTTTCTGTATATCTTTCATCTCTGCAGGGAAGATGTTTGAAGATACTTCGCCTCTCCACGCGTATGCTAATTCGAACAACTTGAGTTAGTTTTGCTTTTGGCACCAGATGTGTAATCAAGATATCAACATGCTCTCGTAGCGTCACAGAGATATACTGTGTCATTAGTAAATATAATTGACTCGCAAGACCATAAAAACAGCCTAGGTAGTTTACAATGTCTCCATACCTTCCACAAAAGCAGCTTAGATGTAGACATTTCGGAGAGGGGGGGGGTCTGTGTTGCTACATACGAACTTTCCATCCAGTCTAAGAACATCCTCTTCGTTCCAGAACCAACGAAAATTAGGAATATCAGAGATATTCCATCAACTTACCACCAACCCTTTGTGAAGCCACCCGAATGTCAATCTCTCATCCACGTAGTACACACTGGTCTGCATTCTTGCAGACTAACGAGGCTTTAGCGTCTGGACTCACAGCGATGTTGTGTCCTGTTCACGTGTGTTTGTGACTGCCATTTTATAAATTAAATCTGATCACAATTCAATCCATCAAGCATATCAATCAATCAACTTAACAACATGTTCTGAAAACGCTGTTGGCTTAGCAGCACATGGCTTTCCCCAATATACTGTGCTGGTTGATTGACTTGATTTGTGTTATTTAGCATAACATTTGTGCCACTTTTGGCTAATCGTGAAGATGAGGATGAGTGATATGATGAAACTGATAGACAGTCATAAATAACACCTCTGCTCAGATCATGATTCGAACTCTGGGAACCGTGGAGGGTGCTGGTTGCCACTACACACGAAAAACTAAATGCATCAAGTCTATTTTATGTAGGACCTCGCCGTTGGGGTAGTGGCAACGTCGTTGCCTTGTAATCAAGAGGTCTCGGGTTCGATATCCGTTGGAGGCACATTGCACGGTGATTCGGATCGCACCTTAAACTGTAAGTCCAGTCCCGATTAGCCTGTCTGTGCATAAAGTGGACTTAAAACAACAAATCAATCAATCTATTTGATGTGCAAGAAACGTATCGATTGACGCACTAAAGTGTGTTTTTTGGTCTTTGCGAAGTATCAGGTTTACAGTTTGATGCATTTTTGTATATAGTTTGTAAAGGTAACGCCAAGGTGCATCTTCCTGTATTTGGTCTGAGCTACAGCTGTATGCATTTTTTGTTTCAACTAATTTACGTTTCTGTGTGTGACCTTCTGGGTTCAATTTCCTGCAGACTCAGCGCGTCAATTCTCATCTTGGCCTGAATGCCTGCACTTGACTCGGAAGTACATGACGCCAATCCCTGAGTCACAAAGGGTCGTGATCATTGCCACGTACTCCCAGAAATGAATCACGACGCCTGTTACATTATAATCTTATGCCCTATCTTAATTCACCTGACAGTAACAGTCGATCCAACAGAAGAACGCGTGCCGAAGACTCGCAAACAAGGAAGAGGGCGATATCAACGTCCTGAGTGCGCTGCCCTGCATCTCTCACTGAGAAAGATAAAAGGAAGCGTTTCGAAAGACACTCTGAGGTTCCAGCCATTCAAAGCTGTGATCTAGATACGGGTCCAATATCTTGTAAGGAAGGATTAGAGGCTGAGTACAGGTAATTACAACCGCATCTCCTAACGATGAGCTGTAAGGTCATTACGTGTGATATGCAGTTGACAAGTATTAACAACCGACACAGGTGTTGTAACGGGGTCTCATTGGAAACACATTCTTCATTACAGAAGGGAGGGGAAGGATGTAATAGGAGAAAGAAGAGCCCATCCTTGCTGTTTTGTATTGACGTGTAGGGATCACCAGAGGAAGATCATGCCTTCTAGGAACAGCCCGTAACAACGGTCAAAGGGTGTGGCTGGAGTTTTTGTGTGTTGTGTGAATGTACGTGCGTGTTAGAGATCCGGGGGAAAGGTGCTCAGTTGCTCAATGAGATCACGGCCACCACCTAATTAAAGACTAAAGTTCCTGTATCACTGGTAAGCACCAAAACGCTACTAAATCACAGCACAAAAATGTCTCACCGTTATATGGAATACGATATGAAAGATGCAGTTATACGGCAGGAACCACACAGAACCAAAAATATGTCAATTGACACAAATACGTTGACTCCAGTAAGACACCAAATTGCACAAACTGCTAAAGACACACTTTCAGTACATCAAAATGCAACAATGGGTATTTTTATAAAACTACTTCCCCGTGCGATCATTTGAGACGATCAGGGACTATTATTTCTAAGAAACCAAAATTACACGTTCATCTCATTTTCAAAAATTCATCTAATTGATTTTCCTCACAAATTGTTTTTGTATGTTTTTTTACTATGTGGGGTATCAAGCCATTATCTATATTAATATTGTTTAAAGGGAATATGGTTTAATCGTAACCCTAATAATAATAATAATAATAATAATAATAATTTTGTCAATTTAATCGGTCACAAGAACAAAGTTGTAACCAACAGTGTTGCCGACAGAGAAATTAAATTGGAGAAAAATTGATTTTAGCTTTTGGAATATAGTACCGACACGTTTTATGCATCGTATAACTTCCTGTTTGAGGAATAACGTACATAAGTGAAAGCAACATGACTGATTGTTTTGTTGTTTCTGTGGCATTTGTTTTTTGTTGTTTACAGCGTTGTTCGTGTTCAATGCCCCAAAAGAGCATCGACCTTGACTTGGTGCTATGTGTAGTGAACCATTGGTTTAATTCCGAGATTGCCATAGTCGGTCAACGGTCAAACTACTACTGATTTCATACAACCAATACCCTTCTCGGTGGCCGGGTGCGTTTAGTGGTCGACACACGATTTCGCCACCGAAGGTTATGGGTTAAAATCCTGACATTGATAGAATATACTTTCAATAGGTTTAATGTATCAGCCTCATCCACCAATTTCTCTTTTCCGGAAAGTCTGCAATTCTTGAGGCTTAGCAAAGCCAAAACACTCCGATATTTTATTTTTCATAATTTAACAAGATCTTTTTTCCAAGATCCAAATTTAATTTGGGCTTCCGGGACAGTGCGAAAACTACTAGGGTTCCACTTACTTTACTATGATTTTCGAGCCATTTTGAAATAAATTTCCATGGAAATTTGTACTGTTTTAACTTATTTTAACTCTTTGTAACATGTCTTTTAGGGTTGAAATATAAATGCAAGTGCTTCTGTTGCAAGAAAAGCCACATTTTAAAAGTGTTTCACATAGATCTGGAAATGGTGCATCAATTGACACAGTTAAGTTGGTAATATTGGTTTCTGTGAAATGACCGTGTCTTATACGATAAGCTATTTTCCTCCCTCACATTCGTAATAAGAATGTGACCACGGATAGTGTAAATAATATACGACGCTGAAAAAATCGTATTGGAAATGTGGCATATTATAGTAAAATATTTTGATGATAAGAGTCATCCTTAAGTTCTGAGAATTCTTTAAATGTATAACAATGAAACTTTTTTTCTTCCGCGGGGGTGTTATTTCTAATACAAAATAGGATATATTAACAGGCAAATTATTGGTTGGGCTCGAGCCACACAGGCCCATATACGTTGGCACCACTGAGTGGGGACCCTGTTTCTGGATACGCCCCTGCTTCAGTGGAAAATGCAACACGGATTTTCCTTGATGCCAAAGGTCCCGTTGAGTTCTCTCTCGAAGCAGGCAATCGCCATAAAAGAAAGGGTAAACACGGATGTGAACCCGGTCGCCCCGCCAGATATCGGGTGCGCACACGTGACCCGTGCGCTACACAGCTTGTTCTTGGCCACCGGGCTCGGCTATTGTTACACACACGTCTCGGCTTCACGGACTAAAAGTTTGCGGGATTGAACACTTGCAGCAGAACAATGAACAATTGTTTTGCATTACCAACTTCAATTACTGCACCGGGCTCGGTTTCCTCTTGGTTACCAACCGGCTTTACGTAATGTGACCTCCGGAACGGAGTCTGTCGAGGTATGCGGCTGTTGCATGGACACTTGTGTTCTTGCGTTGACACTGCCGAGGAGGGACGTCGCTGAAGGGGAGCCCGGGGGCATTTTTGATATTTTTATTGTTAATAATAGAAATAAAGTTCAGTTAGTTAGTATTCGAGAATAATAATAGTTCTAAAAACCGCGTTAGATCTAAAAGAAAATAGTCATGTCTTTCATTCCCCAATATCTACCATTTAATCCAAAGACTGAATGGTCCACAGTTTTCAAAATTTCTAAAATTAGTCTTTATGTGAGAGGTCACTCAACATAAACATTATGACTAAAATTTCCCCTAAATTTTAAAGCTATCTGTTGAACCTGGTGTGTAAAAGCGAATAAGAAAATTAATAACTATGCATTTCAGTACAATTACTGCGTTGAATGTAAGAAAAAGTATAGAAAAAATAGTAACAATAACAATAACCATGATGATTATCATCATTTCTACTATTCAAGTCTTATCAATAGCTTGTACAACTTCGTAACTGAAAACGCAATTGCCTAAAATGTATATTTTTTACTAGGGCATCAGAAAATTAAAAAACGTAAAACATCCACCGTGCCGATTAGTAGGAATGTGCTGTGTAGGGGCTATCCACGAGTAAACAAAAACATATCGAACAGCACAATCGATTGTGGAACTGTAGCACAGCAACTTCCGGTTCACGGCGGCCGGGTAATTCAAGCGTGTACTTGTGCCCTTTCTTCTCGTTTTGTACGAGTATATCGGATAAAATGGATCATATAAAAAGCACTTGACGACGAGAAGAAGAAGATATACGTGGACAAAGTAGAAACTTTTTCACATCAATTGGATGAGCAACTTGGAAGTAATACGGGATTATTCCAGGATGAGATCCATTTGCTGACCGTCGTTGCATTTAGCGATATTTGTAGACCACATATTAAATAAAAAGTAATTTTTCCTACACAGCGAGAGCGCTTAAAGCATGTAATTCCTTGGATGCATACATTTATGTTCTAAGTGAAAAAGTGCGAGATGTACGAACATAAAAAGGGGAACAAAGAAAAGGGGAACAAAATGCTCATTGTTATTTTAAGTAAATTTTCTGCTATTTGTGTTAAACATGACAATGAAGATGGATAACAAACTGGAAAAATTAATGGTGGAACAAACACAATGACACACTGTTGCCTTTCCAGTGTTCAAACCTAGGAACTCTTCTCTATCAAGGTTGAAGATATTTCCATTGCAAAAGACGAAAATTAATAATAGTAACCGCACTTAGTTTTCTGGTTACACAAAAATTTAATGCAGTTCATGTGCTCTTCAACAACGTAACGTGTAACCTACGTAACTGACTATGACCGAGCATCTTTTGAAAGGAAAAGTAATATTTTTGCTCATATCACTAAAACAGAGAGAAAATCAAGATTTGAATGATTTCTCTTCTACCTTTAATGAATAGCAAGAGGGTGCGGGACGCAAAATTTTTGGCCGGGACGGAATCAGGACGGGGTATTTTTAAAATCATGACGTTCAAAACTGAAAAAATAATGGTATTTCCGGAATAAATTGGGAGATTATGGGTGCGGAAAATATTCAAAATTACCCGAAACTAAAAAAATGTTAATTATATACACAATTTCATCCTCGGGTGATTTATTTTGCATTTCTGGAATAAAAACTGCTAATTTCAATAAATTTCGGACACTAAGTACCAAAAAATATATGTAGGGAATAACTACTTTTAAACTCTATTATTTAGATTTTCCGAAGTCTGGATTGGAACGGAATTATTTTCAGATCCCGACTTTTTGGGATCCTGCACATCCGTTGTCATTACTGCGGAGTCTATTCCTGCTAACAGGTTTCAATTTTCAAGCTGGCAGCTTGAATGGAATAATTTTGGAGCCCTAGATCTAGAGGAAATGGATGAAAAGAGATAAGTGAAAGATTATTTAGCCCTGATCGTAGTTTAATCCTCGTTGTACACACCCATTCCTTCATTTCTTACATAACACAATCTCACTCAGCTCCCTTTAGCGGCATGTTGTGTGCCTACGAACCGGAACTTGTTGTGCTACAACTATGGCGTCCGCGCGAAAGCACTTTCTTCCGGTGGATAGCCCCTATAGTCACTAGGCGACGTAAACAAAACTCCAACTTGTTTTTTCTCTACATTTTTGTAACGTGACACACATAGCCCATATTTATAACTACTTCTTTACCTTGCGTTATCTGTCTGGTCTATCCTCTTCCTGGGCGATTCCATGTTCTCGCTACCGGGTTCGAGTTCCGGCTCTAGCTCTGGCGAGGTCCAAGGACTCCCATCGCTCATGCGACTGCGCACCTCGGACAACTTGCCACGATTCTGGAACAAAAACAAAACAGAATTAGAAAGCTGCATCCATAAACAAAATCTAAGCACAACACTTAAATTTTCTGCTAATCCAAACTTGTAAATTAAACAAAAAAAAAAAAAAAAAAAAAAAAAAACAGTAAATATTATTGCGGAAGAAAGCAAAGTTAGCAAGTGCACTTTCAACATATATCCAACATCGCAGGCAGATCCTAAAAATCTGGCTCCGAACGCTGGCGGTGCCAATTTGCTGGAAACTGCATTTGTAGGTTGGTTGTTTTATGCAACTTTTCTACATCATTTGGTTGATTGCTACTACGAGATTGAATGACTATTAAATTAAATACATCAGAAATCAGGATTCGAACCCAGATTCTTTGATGGTGAAATTATGAGTCGCCAACCCCACAAGCTGGTCTATCGAAATGTAAATAGCCCAAAAGTGCATGTATGTGTGTGCCAGTGGCGTAGCGTTATAGTACGCTTCTACGCCCGACGTTCCCAGATTTAAAATTTCAAAAATTCGTAAATGCTGTAAATATAAAGTAAAACTTTCATGTTTGACCTTCATGGCATTATAATAGCTATTTTTCGCGATCCGCTGGCAACGCTTCACTAACAACACTCGTTCTAGCATTTATTTGAATGCCTTTCCTGGCCGGACGCCGAGCAGGTTCGGCGTAAAGGACTCTATATTCTTTGCTGCCTATCTGGAGGAAGAGCTTGGATCTCTACAGCTCGCGCGCAATGCTCTCTCGTACGCCAGCGTGCGGAGCAGAGAGCTACGTGATTGGTTCTAGGGTTCACGTGACCCTTCCTGCCTTATAAAGCAGAGGACAGGGGTAGAATTCCTACCCTGTTCTTCGCGCTCGTGCCACTCGTGCTATGTGATGCTACGTACAATACGCAATATTGACTAACGTAACTTCACCAAAGATCAACACAGTTTTTGTCAAATAAGTTGGTGAAGTCTTCGTGGTAGAAGTTCAGCCTGTCGCTGCTCTACCACTTAACCCGCAAAATGTTATTTTTTTTTTATTTTTTTTTCGTTATTATCTAACTGCTTAATATTGTGTCAATGGAAATGTTTAGCATTCATTTGAAAACTCTTAACATCGAACGGTCTAGACAAAATTATTTTAAAATGTTGTCAGAGGTCCCTGATTTGAAACCCGGCGTGAGCACGGGCGTTCTTTGTGATGTCCCTTCATCAACTTCATCAGTATCATCACTCATATTCATATTCGCGATTAACCAAAAGTGGTAGAAAAGCGAAGTAAAATAAACCAAATCAATCAGTAGTTGGATCATCCACAACAATGACTTCTACTGTTGTTCAGAGGCGCTTGTGATTGAGGTAGGTTTTTAATGACTTGCGTCATGCCGAAAGGTATAAAAAAGGTATAAAACACCAGAGTTCAAAACATTTGTTGCTGAGTGAGGCATCTCATTTTCTAGCTAAAACATGCATGGATTATGCTTTATTGAAAAACCCAGCTGACTTCAGGCAAATAAACAATACCTGTGGCGACTAATTCCATCAATAAATTATTAAGCAAAAATGGCCGACCCTTCCTTCGGACTTGGCGTTCCCACCCGAAATGGCCATGCTACGCCACTGGTGTGTGCATGTGTATTAATATATGTATGTGAATCGTGAATTGTTATTCTGAGTCCACTTTTTGCACAGATGGGTTAATCGGGACTGGACCAACAGTTTAAAGTGGGATCCGAACCATTGTGCAATTTACCTCCACCGGGTATGGAAACCGGTTTGCCCCTTCATTACAAGGCGACAACGTCACAACTAATTCATCTGGGAGTCCCGTGTTAATACATCAATTTTGTTTTCAAGATTCTGTCGCATTCGCATTCAGCTATTCATTTTTCTTGTACTTCGTGAGCAAACACTACCCTGGAAAAACGCACAACATGATATGTACTTTGTATTACTATATTTCAAACATTTCAGTGTCAAGGACTAATATTCAAGTGTATATACATATTTGTATATTATTGTGAGCGTAATTATTAAACGTAGTTAGTATTGTGTGTTGAGTGTTACTTCGTGTGAATCAGACATACCAGTGAAATAATTACGTCAACTAATTTAGCAGGTGAAACTGAACGCAACTACATTGGTCCTAGGCCGGAGATACATCTTAAAATTTATTTGCAAAACTTTTTCGCCATTATAAATTTGTAGGGACATATATTTGAATGCCTGGAAATAAGTTTTTCTAAAAACAAGGAAAGGAACATCATGACCCCCCAAACCTTAAATTCTTTTGCAAGACAGTTTTACATCAAACACTCAATCACTTGTTTTCCTAGCATCAACAGATGCTTTATTCTTTCGTGTTACCTTGTAACTGAAAATTTGCATAAATCTGAAAGTTTTCTTTAAAAAACAGAAAGCTGCGTCCGTTTAATGGCAAAGGAAAAAACAATATTGGCACCCGGTTAGTGTTTTGTGTTCACCAAATGAAGTGTAATCATGCAAATTCTTATTTGAAAATAAGGTTCGTAATTGCAGGTGGCAGGTGTCTCTAGTATGCAGAGATGCAAATTCCTTCCGCTCTGTTTATCTTATGTGTACCTCTCAAAATGCAAAGTTGCTCCGAAAACGCATCACGAGGTAAATGTTATTTAATTAAGACATTAGGTGGAAAATTTAAGCTGATTTGCATTGTGAATGTACTTACAAATTCTGCTCGTGGACAGTTCAGGAAATGAAACTGCAAAAGCATTCTAATTCTTGTTTTATGACAACATTTAACAGAATGTTGGGTTTGTACATATGTCATAACACTTTTTTCTTGAAAAACGATAAAAATTCTCCTTGGTATGTTATCAGTACAAGAGATTTTATCTTTCTATCCACCCCACCCCTTACTCCCAATGGTGTGTGAGATCTCAATTATTGATTGGTTTGGCATATTTTACGTAGCTTTTCTGAAAACTTTTGGCTAATCGCGAAGATAGATGAGTGATGATATGAAATTTATGAAAAACCACTCAAAAATAGCACCCATGCCCCGGCCGGTATTCGAACCGTGACCCTCTGGCGTCGTAGTGCGCTGTGCTAACCACTACGCCACGGAGGTTGGAATCTCAGTTGATGACTCTGCTATTGTCTGATTGATAGTGGCGGTGTAAGAGAGTTGTTGGGTTTTCTGGTAGGGCAGTCATATTCCATAATTAACATGAGAAAATTTAGCTTCAGAGAACATTTATTTATCGATTTATTCTTGTTTACAGGAGGAAGCGGTAAGGAAAGGGGACTACGTTCCCTGATCGCCACCCTGGTGCAGTGACTGGATTGATTTAGTTTTTTAAAAAGGGGGAAAAAGCCTGTAGAGCAGGAAAATATTTTAGACTAAATCCATTTACACTAGCATACAGTAAGTGCTAACAATGAGTGCAAACTGAAAACTGCAATTTGTGTAACAAATGATTGACTTGTTTGATTTTACTTCCCTTTTCTGTAACTTCTGGCTAATCGTGAAGATGAGAAGGAATGGTAAAAAAAAAGGAAATTGATGAAAGACAAATACAATCGGCACAGAACCCAATACCACGGATCATTATGCTGGTTGCAGGTCCAGGCGCCAGAGCCTCCAAAGAGCAGAAGCTTGTACTACGTGGAGGGTAGGTTTATATAGGGGGCCTTCCGATGTCGTCCCATATCTGAGAAATTGATAATTTATTATGTATTTTTTATACATTTTAATATTGTGTTTTTGTGATTACATTTACCGTGCAAAAAAAGATTGGATGGTCTTGCAATATGAAATGCATGCACTTGGCATGTTTAATTGGCACACTGAAAACAATAATAAATTAGCATATTGTTACGGGTCGTGCCTCCTAAGCAAGAACATTAACCCAAGATCACGTGTGACATTACCGTATCACCTTCAATCATTAGTTTCCTTGCCCTCGTATCGCATGATCTCTCTTGCAAGAATCGCTGTCGTGTGCTCCAAGTGTAACAATTTAGCAGAGAATTTGAGAGAAAAAAATACATAGCTCGGTGTAATTATATGCTACATTCCTTTCGTTCTGACTTCTGTTCTCAGCTATGGAAAGTTGTTTCGGTATACTCTTTCATCGGAGGTATCACAATTTCTTATCCTAAAACAGTCACCATCGATAGTAACTTCTCGAAAATATTTTCGTGCCATATAATGCTTATAATGGATTCGAAACTGTTTGATATAGTTGTCATCACAGCATGCCGCGACGCCAGTTGTCCCGGGTTCAAATCCTGGCCTGGGTATAGGTGTTTCTTGTGAGTGTTCCGTCATCATCGTTGAACTCGAATTGTTGTTTTAAATCCACTTTATGCACAGAAAGGCTAATCGGGACTGAATCTATATTATAAAGTGGGATCCGAACCACGATGTGCCTCCACCGGTTATCGAACCCAGGACTCCGTGATAACAAGTCGACGACGTTAACACTACGTCACCGGGAAGGCCCATGACTTAATTTGAACTCGCATCTACTAGATTAACTCAACTCCATACTGCTCACAGCTCACTAAAGGGCCAGGGGCTACGAGAAAGGGTTTTTCATTTGATTGTCGGCGCATCGGGTCCCATCACCGCTGTTTTCTGGCATTCGAGACCGGAGGCCGCTACTTCTTTTCAAGTAATTGTACTCACCACTCTTGAGGTAACACTGAAAGTTTGAGGGCTCCCACCGAACACGGGACCACTCGCACCAAAGGTGGGAGCGCTAACTCTTTGACTACGCAGGAGCCCGGCATCTACTAGGTAACTCTTAAAAATACCGAATAGTTATCTAAATGTAATCCTTTCTTTGAGAGACCAGCCTCCGTGGCGGAATTGTTAGCACAACGCGCTATGATACCAGGATCCTGGTCAGTGGCGTAGCGTTATAGAACGCCCGTTCCCTGATTTAAAATTTCAAAAATGTGTAAATGCTGTAAATATAAAGTAAAACTTGACTAATTTCATATATGTTTGACCTTTATGGCATTAAAATAGCTATTTTTCGAAATCCGCTTGCAACGCTCCACTAACAACACTCGTTCTAGCATTTTTTTCAATGCCTTTCCTGGCCGGACGACGGGCAGGTTCGGCGTAAACGACTCTATCTATATTCCTTGCTGGCTATCTGGAGGGAAAGCTTGGATCTCTACAGCACGCGCGCAATGCTCTCTCGAACACCGGCGTACGGAGCAGAGAGCCACGTGATTGGTTCTAGGGCTCATGTGACTCTTTCTGCCTTCAGACACAGGCGACAGAAGCAGAATTCCTACCAGTTTCTTCGCGCTCGTGCTGTGTCATGCTACAATACGCAATATTGACTGACGTAACTTTACCAAACTCAAATATACCACTGCATTATATAATTTATCGCACGAACAGCGATGGGCATTAAAATCTAAAAGATCAACACAGTTTTTCTCAAATAAGTTGATGAAGTCCTCATGGTAGAAGTTCAGCCTGTGGCTGCTCTACCCTTAAGCCGCAAAACTATTATTTTATTATTATCATTATTGTTTCGTTATTGTCTAACTGCTTAATATTGTGTCAATGGGAATGTTTAGTATTCATTTGAAAACTCTTAACATCAGATGGTCTCTGGACAAAATTATTTTAAAATGTTTATCAGCATTCTTAAGATGCAATAAACAGTGGTCTGAATTACTAATCGGCACTGTTACGTCAGTATAGTGTAAGATAGTTGGATCATCCGCCCACCTCCGTGCCAGAGTGTTTTGCATAGCGCGCCAAGACGACAGAGGTTCCTAGTTCGAATCCCGGCGTGAGCACGGGTGTTCTTTGTGAGTGTCCCTTCATCAATATCATCGTATTCGCGATTTACCAAAAGTGGTAGAAAAGCGAAGTAAAATAAAGGCATTTCATTTTCTAGCTAAAACATGCATGAATCATGTTTTATTGAAAATCCCAGCTGACTTCAGGCAAATAAACAATACCTGTGGCGACTAATTTCATAAGTAAATTATTAAGCAAAAAAAGGCCGATCCTTCCTTCGGACTTGGCGTTCCCACCCGAAATGTTCATGCTACGCCACTGGTCCTGGTTCGAATCCCAGCCTGGGTATGGGTGTTCTTTGAGAGGGTTCCTTCATAATTTTGTACGTAATATCATCACTCATCCTCATTTTCGCAATTAGCCAAAGTGGCAGAAAAGCGAAATAAAATTAACCAAATCAAAGACAGGAGATGAATGATGGAAAATCTTTAAAACAAAATACTGACTAAGGAGCACGATACGCTAACCTTTAAGCCCAGATGATGTGCTAATGTACCTTCGGAAAGGCTTAAAATACGCATTACGCAAGCGAACAAGCTGTTAGGGCCCAGCTGCAGTTGCCACCTCATTTTCCCGAGGCCAGGCAGCCTTTATGCTATCTCCACCGCAACATTCTTCGGGCCTCAATAAATCATCCTCTCGCGCTGTTCGCAGCTCTTCGCGCATCCAGATTGGCAGTTGACGTTGGAACAGGCTGACCAAACCGCTTCGCCCTCACCTTTGACCCGGCCCCGTCTTTTGCAGCAGGTCGATACCCACCTACGGGGCTACTCTCGGACGTCCGCCATGCATATGCGAAACATGACAGAAGTGCAAATCACCTGGTTGTGCCCCTCCCCGGCTTCCTCTATTTATCACCGCCTGCTCTGGAGGGGAAGAATTCTCTTTTACGACGTGAGTGTTTTGTTTATGACACTGTTAAAAAAAAAGGGGTGACGTGGTCACCGCGATTACGACCTTCGCTCCACAAAACCGATATATCAGGTCACTTAATTCCGTTTCCTTCTGCGGTCAAGGGCACACGGTCCCATAACGCAATAGGGCATTTGCCTCCTGGGCACTATAGTGGTGGCGCCTCTGCAGCGGCTAGAACCCAGGGTGCCATTCAATGATTTGGACAGGCCACATTTTCAGGGGAAAAAATTATTTTTATATTCACATTGAAGAAAAATCATCCGTGGCGGTGTCGTTATCAGAGCGACGGCAGGAGACCCGGGTTCGAATCCCAGTCTCGGCATAGCGTTCTTTATGAGCATCCCTTCATCAATTCCATCATATCATCACTCATTCTCATCATCGCGATTAGCCAAAAGTGGGAGAAAAGCGAAAAAGCGAAGTAAAATAAACAGTGGCGTGCCGAGGATACTTTTTTTTTAGTAGCCAGTCCTCATTTTGACATCTATTCCAGCCTTTGAGATTCGTTTTTCCAGGAATACTGGCCCAAAGGGCGGGATGACTCACACTAACCCCCTCACCCTGAAAAGAAAACCAATCAAAGGAAATCATCAGATGCGACATCGATTCGGAGAATGTGAAAAAAATCCAAAGACATGATTGAGGATAACTTCCAAGGCATACGTAAATTCAAAACTGAAGCTCAAACTTACTTTTTAAAGATATGCAAAAGGTGAAAAGTACTTCAATGAAAGTTTGTGTAAATACTATTTGACAGTTTTGCTATTTTACGTTTTCATATTTTTTCATTATTGTAAGATTTAATGTCCTTTCTTTGACAATTTTGCTATTTTTTTTATTTTTGTACTCTTGCATTATATCTACGAGCTTTCATTATCATGTTCTCTATTTGTATTATTCATACCTCTCATACATTCTTTAATATTTAATGTATTATGCAGGACACTATAAATTGGCATTTATCTGCGTATTACGTCCCAGGAGTCTGTGGAGCAAGTCCGCGCATAACGGTAGTGAAGGGGAGAAAGCGAGTGGGAGGATCAAAAGCAGTGCGCGCTGCTGCAAACAGCTGGTAGCTGTAGCCGCGTTTTCCCTTTCCCTTCTCACGCATTCAGTGGTCGAGCCGTCTCGAGTCTTACTTGCGCAGAGGACTTGTTTTCTTTGCTTTGAATTGTTGTTTTAATTCCACTTTATGCACAGAAAGACTAATCGGGACTGGACCTACAGTTTAAAGTGGGAACCGAATCACTATGCGCCTCCACCGGGTATCGAACCCGGGATCCCTTGATTACAAGGCGACGACTTTACCACTACGCCATCGGGGAGGCCCAGGACTTGTTTTCTTTCTCTTGCTCCAGAGAGTCCGTGTCGCTTGCGCCGAGTCATTTCCGCCGCGACATATGTCAAGACCTACAATCCGGAGTGTCATTACCACCGCTCGCGCCTGTGCTTATGACGTTTATCTTCGATTGAAAAGGAAGGTGATTGGTAAATGAATGTAAGATGAAAGTATATATGAGGGATCTACATTGGAAAATTAGTATTTATGTAAAACTGAGACTTGTAAGAGACGACAAGATGGCTGAGAATATGAAAATATCAATACATTGAAATGGACAAAGGTGTTGAGTGTGTTCTCTCGAAGTACAGAAGCTCAGGCGATCTTCGAGGATGCCTTCGAGCATTTGCATACCTACAAGAATTCAAATAACGTTTGTACTGTTCATGTGCAAGTGTATCGAAATATTGTGTTTATATATAAGTAGCTATTACTTATATAATGTTTGCCAAAAATAACATAACAAGTGTACATTTACGTAGTACTTGTAGAATTCTTGCAATATTTTAACAATATTGTATTTACAATGCTTTTTTGACGATTAACGACAAATTATTAATAGTTAATAGGCTGATGCTGATTTATGTATTTTGTGTTGTGGAATAAAATTGATACAAGTAATCCTGTGTAACTTTTTTTTAAATGAGTTGCAACGATCCTGCGAGATCGCCACAAGTTACGCATTTGTTCTGTTTATTGTCATTGTTGAATAGCATTGTGCAATCTTATCTATCTTGTTATCGCTTCTGCATAGGGTTTCACTGCTATGCTTGGTAGAGAACGTAGTTCTACCATATCTCACTAGGGAGCGTTATTGTTTCTAATAGTTCATTGTTAACCTGTATAGATGGTAGTCCATGTTAAGCAGCGCTCTCGTAGTTCACGAGAATCCACTAGAGGCGCTGGCGCGGCGCTCAGAATTGTATATAAGCAGCGACGCTGCCCCGGCCTGCAGTTGTGTGTTGACTCTTCGGCGACTCATGGTCGAGCTCTGCTCCCGCAAATAGCCCAGCATTACAAGCACACGGGTGCTTAGGGATACAAGAGGGCTTTTTACAGTGTGGCCTACTCTGGTAGATTATACGAGAGGTAGCAATATTTCTCGGCCTACCGGGTAGAATATACGCATTGTTTCAAGCTCAACCTCCTACAGTGTGGCCTGCCTGTAGAACAGAAACGTACTCCTTGTGCGGCCTACAGGTAGATTATACGCATTGTATTGGGTTACGGTTTAGCTCGTGGACATATTTACTGTTGGGAGACGGCCTACTAGTAGATTATACGAAGGGTATCCGTATTCTTTGGCCTACTAGTAGATTATACATTTCACAACAGTCGATGCAGAAATGACGTCATCTTTTGGCCTACTGTGGTAGATTATACGAGCGATAGCAATATTTCTTGGCCTACCAGGTAGATTATACGAAGGGTGATGTTCATCGTTAGTTAATTTTTCATTAAGGGAAAAACGAGCAGTGTTTTATTACTGCCTACAGCTTAGCATTATTCAAGTAATTAATTAAAGTAAATAAAGTTTAACTAAGCACTATCCTTTCTAAGCTTATAGTAAATTTCCGTTGCTTTGTTGATATTACTCTTTACTAGGAAAGCGGATTTAAATGTTCCTTGAGTCGTTTAATTAATGCCCTATTGTCCCCAAGTCAGCACAAAGGCGACCCAATGCCATAAAAGAAAAATAAGGTCCTTTATTCCCCACTGGAGAAAAATTGAATGGTCCCTGTCCTCCCTCTTCAAGACTTCTGCAGAGGAGATTCGAACTTGGAACTTCAAGAACGACATAAGTGCGGTGAAATCTTATCAGGAGATATTGTGACTTTGTTTTGTGCGGATATCTAATTTCACTCCAGTGTAATAAACTGTTTACGTCGACGATAACTTTCATTATATATATACCCGAACCCTGAGTGTATAAGAACCTCATATCTCCGGCTAGAAAAGAGCTACCATCATGGGTAAAACTGAATAATGTTCCCCGTCACAACGTCGAACCCGGTACGTTGCAGTCAAGCCCGTTTCTGATTTTTACCGCAACTGCAACGTTGTGCCGTGAGGGCGTGTGTGCGTGGGGTCGAACCTCGAGGGGGCGTTACAGAGTAAATAAAAGTCATATTTGACTCTGTGGATAGGTTTAACATTTCAGTGTAAATACAGCTGTGCAACGTCATATACATACGTTTGATTTTATGTTTTAAGTCCACTTTATGCACTATACACCATGTGCCCATAAACACACGTGCGCGGCGGTGATGACACTCTGGATTGTGGGAAAACCAGCCAAGGAAGGTCTTGACATATGTTACGGCGGAAATGAACCGATAAGAAGCCTCGGCGCAAACGACACAACACCGCTCCAAATACCACTCGGAACTAGTGTAGTGTCACATCTTTAACTGATCCAAACAAGCAATTTATTATTAAGATAATACGTAGTTTAAATATTGGAGTGGAACTTAATTTAAATATTGCACTGGATAAGAGTTAAATTTTAGGTTCAAATGTCCATGAAACAGGGGTGAGTCACGGGTTCGAATCTTGACCTGGGTAAAGGAGTTCTTCCTTCATCAGTTCCATCATATCATCAGTCATCCTCATCTTCGCGATTAACCAAAATCGGCAGAACAGCGAAGGAAAATATGCCAAATCAATCAATCAATAAAATCACTGATGGCGTTTGAAAGCACAAAACGATAATAAGAAAATTAACATTTGAAAGCACTAGGCAATGGATAATGTTCAAATAACACTGAATGCTTGTTAAGAACTATTATCACAAATATTCAGACAATTAGTAAGTTTCCTTGCAAGAATTTGAAATTCAGATCTGGAATTCCTACGAGTTGATGTGGCACCCCTTCCCGAAAATAAAAAAGTACAATTTGTACGCTAAGTTGTAGGAATTTCACAATTTTTTTTAATAAGTACATGACAATGGTAATTTTACGCTTCTGATTGTATCAAAGTTGAGAGTCCAAATGCGTTACACGTGACACAAAAGAACACCAAATGCAAAGAGCTATTACGATAGTAAGATGTGTCAAATTAATAAAAATCTCGTCACGATAAAGCAAGCAAATATAAACAAACGTCTCGGCTGACTTACCAAGGAGATTATAAATAACAGAACGAGGATGGATAAAAAAGCAACGTAAGTTATTTTCCTCCTTTCAGTCCTTTGCGGTACATAATTTGCTTAAGTGGGTGTAATATGAACGTCCAATCTGCCACGAGATACAGAGCCGCTTGACATAATCAACCGGTTTGTGAACACGAAACATCTCTAAATATGCGCAGCGTGTTCACATTCTGCATGCAAATACCAGAGACTTGTTTGGGAGCGCTGCATCCAAATAAATGGCTCCAGTCACATGAGCCTGAAAACTTGCTTGTACCAGACTTCAGAAAAATTGTGAGTTGTTGATCTTCCGACTAAACTCACATTTGTTCTTCTGCGATGCGTAAACACGGTAGTGGGAACTTTCTCGGTGCATTAATAAATCTTCCTCCATGCTCCTAAATAGTGTGTTACTGTAGAAACTATACTCGCAGGGAAGAGACAAGGGCGCCTGCAAAAGGGGACCAGGGGCACTTGCCCCCCGAGCACATTCGGAATTAAGCTATTTTGGGGGGGGAGTGGTATGCTCACTCAGCGACGTATCTGTGATTTCATTTTGGTGCATAGGTTTTTTGGGTACTTACCAGTCAGTAAATTAAACCAGGGGCGGCGATTATGTGGGCAAGGGGCGCGGTTGGCCCCACACTATGCTAAACCTTACCTATAAAGGGAAATAAACTGTCTTTGTCCCCCAGATTTGGCACGTTGCCCCCGGTTTTGGAAGCCAATCACCGCCACTGAATTAAACTATTGAGGTTCTAAGTACCTTAGAATACTAACCTAGGTCATGAAATGTTATGATAATATTTAAATCTTGTAATTTAGAAACGCTTAGTACACATATTTACATTGTAAAAAAAACTAATACATAATAAGAGCTATCGAACTAGTAACACCGGAAACTTGACCAAATCTTTATTGACATGTCACCCTACATATAAGTTTCTTGTGAACGCTTCAATATGTGTAAAATATCAGCACTATGCCATGAAAAAACTGTTATCTCGGTGAGGTTGGTCAGTTTGTGAGAGTCGGCCCCCCCTATCCCTCGTTTCTATCCGGCCCTCTGGATTACTTCCTGCTTTAATCCCTCAATCTCTCCTTTCACCTCACTCTGGGTGCCATGTGAGCAGATTATATTTGCGCCGGAATTACGAAAGGGGGATTTCACGTAACAATTTATATTTTTTAGTCCCTGGTTCGTTTACACATGTACAGCAAGTGAATATACAACTGGTTTAAAATGGACAGTACCGTAGTTCTTTGAATCATAACATTTCTAGTAGGATATATTGGTTTATTATACCTTGTTATATATATACATATTTACATACTGCTTTCATGTGTGCATTTACATAAAACGAATTCCCTAAATTCAACATAATTGCACACCTATGGCTTACACCATCGGCACTTCCTTTACAGCAGAGTTAGCATAACTATCTTTGCGGGCCTACCCTCAGCTTAAATGATATTCCGTTCATAAGAAATGAGTTTCCTTACGCCTTCACTCTTTTGGGCATCATTATTCAACACGGAAATATCCAAATATTCAAGGCTTTTTCTAAAAGGGGACTTGGGACTGCAACAGGGGTTGGCTTACACCAAATGCTACATTATTATATTAAGTCTAGCCACCAAAAGTGAACTAAAGTTGAGGATACGTTCCTCTTTGGTCGGTCAATGGGGGACTCAGTTGTTAGCATATGCAGATGATGTAGACTTACTGGGGGATGATGTGAATACAATTAAGAATAATGCTAAAATATTTTTCAAAACTGCTAAAGAGATAGGTTTGGAAGTTAACAAAGAGAAAACTAAATATATGCTTACAGGCCGAAACCAAGTGTTAGGTAATAATCAAAATCTAATTATTGATAACAACTCGTTTGAACCAGTTTCCAAATTCAAATACTTAGGAGTAATATTAACAAATAAAAATTATATTAAAGAGGAAATAAAAAGTAGGCTTAATTCAGGAAATGCATGTTACTTCTCTCTTCATAAACTTTTGTCTTCTCGTTTAATATCTAAGAAACTAAAAGTTAAAATATACAAAACAGTAATTTTGCCCGTAGTATTATATGGGTGCGAAACTTGGTCCCTTACATTGAAAGAGGAACATAAATTGAGAGTATTTGAAAATAAGATCCTTAGGAAAATATTTGGACCTAAAAGGGATGAGGAGACAGGTGAGTGGAAAAGGTTACATAATTTAGAACTACATAATTTGTACTCATGTCCAGATATTATTAGAATAATTAAATCAAGAAGACTTAGGTGGGCAGGCCATGTGGCACGAATGGGAGAGGAAAGAGGAGTTTACAGAATTCTTGTTGGGAAACCAGATGGTAAGAGACCTGTAGGAAGGCCAAGACGAAGATGGAGGGACAACGTTGAGATGGACCTAAGGGAAATCGGTAGGGATGGGAAAGAGTATATAGATCTTGCTCAAGATAGGGACAGATGGAAGGCCTATGTTGCTGCAGCCATGAACCTTCGGGTTTAAGAAGGCCAGAGAGTGAGTGAGTGAGTGAGTGAGTGGGGAATCTAATATCCAGCAAAGCACAATCCAATAAGCATATACACTTACATGCAATAATAACATAAAAGTACACTCATGGAAACATGGCCAGCAATTAATTATTACAATATACCACAACCAGTAATGGTCAATCCGACCATTACAAGTTGCATAATGGTGTCCTCCTGTAATCCACAAGGCTGCTTACTTTTCGACAGGGAAATCTTTGATGAATGGACCATTAATGGACACGAATGATTTTTCAATTGTGTTTGCATAGTTAAGAAATGGTATCTTATATATGCTTTCAAATCCATTTTCTTTGAGGGGGATAAAAACATCCCTGGCAGGGATAGAATAATTTTATTTTCACGAGGATACAATTTCTTTGTGAGAGGGAAATGTACACTGTCCCTGAGATATCTGAAAAAAAAAGTTCATTTGTTAATGAAGACAAACAACTGTACAATAAAGTAATAGAAGTTTATGGAAAGGAAGCAAGTCGAATTCAGTTTCTATTTAAGTGAACTCAAGTCTGAACTTGACAACACAACGGTGTTTTCAATTCTAATTCAATTTTATGATTTATGAATCGATAAAAAAGGTAAAATGTGAGTTTTTATGGATAAAGGGCAAGATATGAAAATCTTACTATACCCACCATTGCTCGAAGTGGAAGTTCCTAGCTGGGGGAGGGGGATACTTTGTCCAGTTTGGGGGAAGTTGCGGGGGATACTGGTATGGATAAATATGGCGAAAATGCAGTGGGTGTGGAGATGCTTATACAAATTATCCTAGTGGGGGATGCATAATGAAAATTCCCTTAGCTTATGGAGGGATAGCGTGGATCCACGTTCTTCAACTTTGAGCACTGCTGCCCTCTTCTGAGAAAAAAAGTCCTGAGGGTAGTTTTGCGAAGATCTTGTTCAATATAATTCGATTCTCAGTAGGACTATGGAAAACATTCTACACCGGGGGCCAAAAGTAACGTTCAAATGCTACCTGAAATCGACGTAAAAAGTTGTCGTGATTTGAGAAGATTGTTTATCCGCCTCACGGTACGTTGTGTGGTAATAATTCGATAGAGGTCAGTCAGTTCCAATACTGTAGTTCGGAGACAGGTTTTCCCATAGAGGTATGTCAAAAGCCATATTGTGAGTATTACAGGTATTATTGTACCTGTACAGTCAAGGACACTTCTGGCTTGTAAAGATTCCATAGGCAGTCAATGAAATTGCTACAACACAGAAGTGTCCGTGACTGTACATCAACTCAAAACTAAATACAAAAAGGCAATATCGTGAACTTGTGGAGTCCTTCCTACCTCCCTATCCTCCATGTGCTTTGGTACAGTCAACGGCAAAGATAATGGTAGGCAAATTGTTCACCACTATTTTCATTACTATTTTATTCTACATCCTGTGTTATTTTAAGGAACGAAACTATGTTGGTTCGAAGCAGGCATTGTTCTCTGCTTATTGACGTTATTATTTCAATTCATTGTCATCACATTGTACAGCGTGTCCACAAAAAACACTCCTCGATTATTTGGTTATAAAATGAAAACTTTTTGCAATATGTTTGTAGGTATGGTGTCAGAAGGTGTAGTAACTCAAAATATTTTTGTTTATTCCCTATATGTTGTGAAATTGACCCACTTTTCCGCTAGAGGGCAGTAAATTCAAGATGGAGCTTTCAAAACAGCAACGAAGTTGGTGTGTGTTAGAATTACACACAACAAAGAGTGTCGTGTCTGTTCAACGTTCGTTCAGGCGTAAATTTGGTGTGGAACCACCTTCGAACAAGTGAAGTGCTACAAGGATTTCGTCGAAGAAGGGTGCATCTGTGACAAGCGAAAAGGGCACTCTGGCCGACCGACAGTCCCACAGCAAGTTGTTGAGAGTGTGAGGGAAACCTTTGTTCGGAGCCCCAAAAAGTCAGTGCGCAGAGCGAGTATTGAACTACAAATCCCAAAAAGTACGATTAGGAAGGTGTTACGAAAACGCTTGCACTTTCAGCCATATAAACTGCAACTGGTGCAGAAGTTAAAACCTTAAGACCGTCCAAAGCGACAGCAGTTCTGTTCGGATCTCCAGCAGTTAATGGAAAATGATGACAATCTTCTGTCGAAGATCATTTTCAGTGATGAAGCAACCTTCCACCTGCATGGTAAGGTAAACAGACACAATGTGCGGATATGGGGATTGGAGAATCCCCACGCCACGCTGTAGATACAACGTGATTCTCCTAAGTGTAATGTGTTTTGTGCCATATCTGAACAGAGAGTTTATGGTCCTTTTTTCTTTGAAGGCGAAACTGTGTCCGGCGACAGTTACTTGGATGTGTTATAAAACTGGTTGATGCCTCAACTTACTGAGGTGCAAGATGGGGCACCACCGCACTGGCATCGTAACGTCCGTAACTTTCTCAATGATTTAAAGTTCTACAAAAGAATAACAAGTGCAGACGATTGTGCCTCTTTACAACGCGACATAAATAGGTTGAGTGCGTGGTGTTCGTATAACAAACTTTCCCTAAATGTTAAAAAATGCTTCTCTGTTACATACACCAAGCAAAAGACGCCTATAGATTATCAGTATAAAATAAATAATGTTAACCTTAAGAAAGCGGAAAAGGCAAGAGATCTAGGAATACTTTTTGATTCTAAATTAACGTTCACCTATCATCTGGACAAAGTAATAAGCGAAGCGTACAAGCTTGTTGGATTTATTATTCGCACGGGCAGGGGCTTCAAAAGTACACAAACACTAAAAATATTATATTATTCTCTAGTGCGTACAAAACTCGAATTTGGCTCTGTCATATGGAACACAGAAGTTCAAAAACATACAGCAAATTTAGAACGTGTACAGTCAAAATTATTGCGATACATGAAATTCAAACTGGAAGGCGAATACCCCAGGTTCGAATCGTATACCAACTTAATAGAGCAATTCCATATGGACAGACTTGACCACAGAAGGACAGCCCGAGACCTTATACTACTTTGGAAAATTTTTAACGGCAAACTTCGATCTCCTCTGTGGCTTTCGCAATTCAAAATACGCATTCCGAACATAAAAACGCGACCCAAGCATGGAACCTTCTATGTGAGCAAAGCGCGAACAAATATCATGAAAAGGTCACCTATTTGGAGAATGAGTGCGGTCTACAATGCTATGGAGAAAGAGAATAAAAGCGTCGATTTGTTCACAATGTCGTATTCCAAATTCAAGAAATCAGTTATGAATACATTGGCTAGAAAAATAGATGGAAATATGTTATGAAACTCTACAATATTGTTATTCTATGTATCGTATAAGAAATTGTACTATTCTATTACAGTGTGAACTCTGTAAATTGGTGTAAACCTGTTGAGTTCAATATACTAAATAAATAAATGAGGTCCTGCCAAACAGATGGATAGGTCGTGCTGGACGCCATGATCAGGTGTTTCTTCCCTGGACTCCTAGGTCACCGGACCTTAGTGTTTGCGATTTTTTCTTGTGGGGGTATATGAAAGACATAGTGTTCGTACCTCCCCTACCTGCATCCATTGAAATTCGGCAGGACAGAATCACAGAAGCTGTAAACACAATCACGCCCGATATGCTTTCCAGAGTCTGGAATGAGCTAGATTATCGCCTAGATGTTTGCCGTGTGACAGGTGGGGCACACATTGAGTGTCTGTAATGAAATTCAATCACATGAAACTTTGAGTTTTTACACGTTTACTCAAAAATGAACACAATATTCCTCAAAGTTTTCATTTTATAACCAAATAAAATCGAGGAGTGTTTTTGTGGACACGCTGTATAATACAGACCGAATGGAAATGGTGGTGGACAATTCGTCTATTGTTTTTTTCGCCGTTGGGTGTACGATGGCGCAGTGAGCACATAAAGGAACAAGGTGTATTCTTCTGGTAAGGCACCCAAAGGTCTACTTCACTTCTCCGTAGTATACTACGGTAACTGCTTCTTGCAGGGCAACGAGGGTCTGGCGTCTGGATCCACGACAAGGATAATTCTCTGTCTCGTCCTGTGTTTGTCTTTGTGTGTGCTGAGTGCCTATTTACAGCCTCAGCGTTTAATACGTAAGAAGCAAGGACGTATTTAGGGGGGGTTCAGGGGGTCCGGACCCCCCCACCCCAAAGACTTCTCAAGTACTAAAATTAAGTAATGAAAAATATACTCGTTTAGCCTTTGTTGTATAATTTTCTCTGAACTTAATGGAAGACAAGGATTATATTGGAATCATACAGCTTTGAAGGACAGGAATGATGTATTTAGGAGGGGTCCAGGGGTCCGGACCCCCCCCTTTCTGTACTAAAATTAAGTAATGAAAATATTAGCATTTGTTGCATAATCGATGGCTATTAATTTCCTCTGAACTTTATAGAATATGCATAAAGTATTAACCAGAAACTTACTTTTCTCCAAATACATGTAACAAATTTTTTTTTAATTCGATAAATATTCAATTATTCATCTACACTCTGTAAAAAAAAAAAAATAGCATCACTGTATTCTTATTACGGATGCTGACAATTTTGAGTTTCACATGCATGCATCTTTCCTGCAAAACTTGAAATCAATTGATTGAAGCATTGATCTGTTATCACTGCGTAGTGTGGTGTTATTCTTTTGTTGATTTAGTGTTTGGAGTGTCCGCTGGAGGGTGTTGCAATCAGTTACTGCTGCAAAGCTTTGTAATCAATTGTCAGGAATCTGTAAAATGATTGTTAGTAATGCAACTTTTGACGTGTTTTATGTTGCAAACTACATGTTCATTATTGACAGTTTGGATACGTTATCATATTTGTGAAGTGTTCTGGTTGTGTGTAGTGTATTTGAGCATGTTTTCTTGACAAAAAGGGGCAGAAAGTGTGACATTTCACCAAGTAAGCAAGGAATGGTTCTTGCTTTGCATATGGATGGTCATTCTCAGAGAGAAATTGGTCGACAACTTCAAATGCATCAATCCACAGTTAGCCGCTGCCTGCAAAAGCAACAAGAACATGGAAAATCATCACTGAGAAGTCACTTTGGCAGAAAGAAAAAATACATCACCTCGACTGGATTGTATGATAAAGGACATGGCACTGAAAAACAGAGGAATGAGTTCACGCCAAATTGAACATAAACTTCAAAATGAGGTGGGAATACTACTCATGCTACTCATGCTACTGTAGTATCCCGACAAAGGAAAAAGGGTGTTTCTAAACACATCCCACGTAAAAAAACTCAGACTAACTGACGCACATGCAAAAGTTAGACGTGAGTTTGTCACACGTTATGGCGCATGGAATGATACAGATTGGGAACATGTGATATTTTCTGATGAAAAACGATTTAAAAAGCTGGGGAGGGACAGCTCAGTTAAACTGTGGATGCGGAAGGGATAAGAACTTGCAAAATCTTGTATTTTAGAAACTCAAAAGTTTTGTGGCAGTGTTATGATTTGGGCATGTTTCTCTGCAAAAGGATTGCCAGGATGCATATTTGCGCAAGGACCGTTAAGGCTGATCAATATCTGGAAATCCTGAATTGGAAAGTTCTACAAACTGCAGGACATCATTTTTCTGGACAGAATTTGGACTACTTTATTTTTCAAGACGATAATGCAACCTGTCACCGTGCTCAGGTGGTGAATAACTGGTTTCATGATATGAATATTGAAAGACTTTGGTGGCCGCCCAACTCTCCAGACATGAATCCTATAGAAAACCTTTGGGCTATGATGTGCAAACATCTTAGTAATCAGACGTACAGGTCGAAAGAGGAACTTATGGCAGCAATTGTACATGTTTGGAATGAAATTGAGGACGAATATTGTCAAAATCTCATTCATAGCATTCCTCGAAGGTTGGAAGCACTTAGGAAGGCCAGGGGTGGCCACACTAAGTACTAGTAAATGTATTTACTTACTATCATTACAAATTGACATATCATGATGCATTTAAAACCTTTGTTCAATCTTTTTACTTGTAGAAATTGTCTGTGTGAAAACGTTCCACAAGCTATATTTGCAATAATTTTGTTATTAGTTCTGTAAAGTGCATTATGTATGCAACTATGACTTAAATAATAAAAATATATTGTACAGATATAGTGTTTTATATAATTGTTAAGAAAACAAATCGACAAGTCGAATTAAATCAATAAATCGACTGATAATTTACGAGCGAAATGCTGACGACCAAAAATAATGAAGTGATGCTAATTTTTTTTTTACAGAGTGTATTTGACATTAATTTCATTGCTAGGGCACTTGTTTTTATGTAAATTATTTCGATCTTAACTACAGGTAAGCTACGTATTGGATATGGGCTGTTATATCTCTATTCTTAAACAGTCTTTTTACCTATTCGTGTAATAATAATATAATATTATGTATTGTAATTAGTATTAATTTCATTTAATATAATTGTTTTAAACATTATTATTATTACTATTATTATTATTATTCCTGAGACACTTTGCTCGGACCCTCCCCGAAACATATTTCTAGATACGTGCCTGGTAAGGAGATTTTAATCGTCCAAGAGAGTATAGTGTGAGTTCTGCTTAGATATTTTTCGCCGCATTTTGCCAAATATTCCTGTTTGTTAATAACATTAGATTTTATCTGTTCCATACCTGCTCTCGGTTTCGGCAAATCGCGAGATGCGTAGAGGCAGAAGATAACAGAATGTTTGAAATATGCTCTCAAAACTTTTACCTCTGAACGAAATATTTTACTTTCCTTTACATTTATCAATTAATTTATTTGAGCCATTGGCTAAAATCCAATGATCCATCACGATCACCCAATGTATCTATTCTCCAATGTCACTTCCAGATCTTGAGAGATGACCTTCGCAGGGCCAATCCTTTCCGCCGTCCGAACAAAAGGCTCCCTGAGCGCCATGGGGAGCTCCTGTTAAAGTGACATCAAAGGCTCCGGGACCGCACTTAATTACATACACTCAGTCTGACACAGTGGGGTTATTGTTCAGGGGAACTCGGACAGTGGACCGCAGGTGGGTTAAAGTAACACAAGGAGAGAAAAAGTGAAATTGGGTGCCCGGAGGTGCCTCAGAAAAGGTTTTCTGCGAACCGGGTGCTCTTCACAGATTGCCTCTTTGTGAACCCCTCCAGAAAGATGTCCAGGATTAAATAAGTCATGATCTTCATAAAGCCCAACCATGAACTTAGCCTCCTGTATTCCTTTTATGGCGGTTTCCAAAGCATCTACACAATGACCAAACGTTAGACAGTGTTTTTGATTTCCGGACATGCCATTAATCATAGTAGTCTGGAGAATCAGGAGGTTATGCGTCTGATTTAGATGCATTCTTCAAGGCGATCTCACCTCCTTTCCAAGTCTCTAAGTTTACGAGGCAATGGCCTTCCTGATGGGGAAATTGATGACGCCGAATGCTCCAGAGACAAATATCTCACCCAAGAAAAATTTTCGGCAAAATGAGAATTCTCGTTTCGCCGAATCCCTTTTGATTTCGACGAATGGAGGGGAATTTTCCCTCCGCGGGGAAATTTCAGGGACTTGAGTGCAAGATAATTTCAACGAATTCAGAAACGTATTGTACAATTCTGTTCACATAAAGTAGGATACTCGTTTGAGGTGAAGTCCAGCGTCGGAAATCGAGTGGGGCGGTGAACTCGAAGTAAATGTTCGAAGAAAAGAGAAACACCCTCAGTGTTGCTCACTAGTAAAATTGTCCACAACCACAACACACAATACATTTTCTGAATTGACAAAACAAAGGAAACAGTTACAGGAAAGTTTTGCGTTGTAAATATTAATGCAACAAAGTGTCGAATTCTACAGTAGAGCGGAACGTAAAAATTCTTGAAAAATTGTTTGAAAACTCAATATGCAATAAACTATGACAAAAATAACTATATCAATTCCTTCACTTGCGACACTTTATCTGGAGGCAGCGGGGAGTGGATGATGGTTGCATTACCTCCTCACCTTAGCCTAATGTAACAGCAAACTAGACATTTGAGTTGTTCTATACTTTAGCTTCAAAGTCTCAAGTTAATTTTCCTCGCTTTTTCTCCAAATAACCACAGCCTTAGTTTCATTCATATTTATTTTCATCCCGAATGCTTACAGCGGGCACTTAAATTTTCACCGTCCTCTCGTCTTCCGTTACCAGTCATGTTTTCCGCAAATCTTATAAATTTGGTTCTTCTTCCTCTTATTATTAGCCCACCCTATTCTGGAAACAGTTCTTTACTATTTTTTCTAAGTAGATGTATAATGATGTAGGTGATAGTCAGCAAGCATCCTTGTCGTACTTCTCTCCCAATTCCACCTCCTCTGTCATTTCTTCTACTCTCAGTTTAATTAATCATTTCATGAAACGGATTGCTTATGTATCTTCACTCTTCCACACCTTCACCGATATTATTCAGTATCTTCGTAAGTTTCATCCAATTCACTCCATCAAATGCTTTCTTCAGATCTACAAATACAGTAAAACCTCGTTAATCCGGACATGCATAAAAAAAAGAATGCAAGGTTTTAAATGTGTCTAGAAGTCAACAAGAGAACTTCCCAAAGAAAAGGCAGTCAACCACTGACGAAATTCTGTTTCCCGCAGACTTTGTACTGAACTGTATAGTGTATTTAGGCCTATGCCCTTTAAATACACCATAATAAACGTGTTTTGTTGCTATAAACTGAGTTTTAATGCACTTTCTACTGTTCTTTTGTGTTATTTCAGTTAATCCGGACTTTCGTTAAACCGGTCAACTTATCCCCCCCAATAGTCCGGATTAACGAGGTTTTACTGTACTATAAATAGTACTTCCTTTCTCTAGGTATATTTCGCCATAGCTATAACTTCTTAAATAAATGTTCTGATTGTTTAAAAAAAAAATGAATCAGGTGTAATTTGGCTAACACATGGAATTTCTCAGCGGAGGAAAAATTCCCTCCCTTCAAAATATTCGGCCAATCGGGAATTTCCCTTTCGCCGAAAATTCTACTCGGGTGTAAAATCTGATATAATGAGCCTCTTGGCGATTCGGCAAAACGGGAAGACACGCCTGATGGCGTAGTGGTAACGTCGTCGTCTTGTAATTAAGGGGTCCCGGATTCATGATTGATAGTATTGGCACAACAGCACATAGACTATTTTGCCCGTCACGTAATACAGGAATATGTCCCTTAACTAAAACAAAATTAGGGACAGACTTCTGGCAAGAACACTTTCTTACTCAATTTTTAAAACTTATTTATTCATTCATTACTTAAAGAGAACTAAAACTATACCACATAGTATAAGGGTATATAACCATTAGTTGAACGAGTAAAGTCAGCTCTTATTGTTTTGTATTGCATGTGTTTACTGTAGTTCCATTTCTCGCCGCTAGATGGTGACACATTCTGGAAGCGAGAAGACATTTTTGTGTGCTACATTTTGATAAAACAAAAGAGTGCCACAGATGTCCAATGGGAATTTAGGAGCAAATACGGGAAAGAAGTACCATGGAGGAAGGCAATCTACGATTGGCATTGAAATTTTGTTATACAACTGGGTGCTTGTGCGAAGGAAAGAAGTGGTCGGCCAGGTGACGTTGGGAAGCATTCACAAGGAGCCCGAGCAAATCTTCATGCAGTGCTTCACATGAGCTGGGTATGCCACCAATGACTGTGTGGAGTGTTTTGCATATAAGGTATGCAACTGTACCGATTGCAGTTAATGCAAAAGTTATGTCCCCAAGACAAAGAAAGGTGGTACTAGTTTTGCTGTGAATTGCAGCAGAGAGAAGATGACTTCGTGAATTTGTTAATCAGTAACGAAGTAATTTTAGATTGCCTTCCTGCATTGTGCTTCTTTCCAATATTTGCTCCTAAATGTCCGTTCAATATTTGTAGCACTCTTTGTTTTATCAAAATGTAGCATACAAAAAATCTTTTCAGCTCCAGAAGGCGCCAGTTTAAATTTCCCACCATCTAGCGTCGAGAAATGGAACTACAGGGAAATTCTGTAACACCAAAAAAAAAAAAGTACGACTTGACTCGTTCAACTAATGTGCTATGTCAGTTAGTAATGTTAATAGTTTATTTACGATACATTTTCGAAAGTATTAATGGACTTTATGTACACCCTGCGTATTTTTGACACACTAACTGCTGGTCTCAAAAACATTTAAAGTGACGCAGCTAGTTAGCTATACATTGTCAGGATGAAAATGAAGTCGTATTTATTTTTAATGTGAAGGGTAAAATACACTAATCAGGATTGAAAACCTGCGAACAACATATTTTTAGAGAACAAATCTTGGAATCTGGGGTGCCCACAGGAAGAATCATGACGCGCTTTCGTCATGGAAATTTTGGGAGGGGGACAAAATTTTATAGTTTTGTTACCATATCTTCTCACAAAAATGGGGGGATCGTTTAGTTTGATTGACTTGTTAATTATTTTTAGTTATGGTTATTATGTTCAGCATCTACTTCATGATTTGACATCCACAAGAACACAATATTTCCTGTAGCAAATATGAAAGTGGGCCGTGCTTTCTATAATCTCTTAATTTCAACTGCAATGAAAGGTTTAGAATGTCATGCGTTTATCGATTGTTGGCATCTCGGCCAGTGGTAAACAATGTCTGGTGTTTTATTTGTGGTTGTTCCGAGTCGGCTCGGAACGTCCGACATTTGGACTTCGGTTTTAGTGTTGGATGTTTCAGGAACGATTTGTTTCGCTTGTATGTGTTCCTGTGCTACGACTGACTGGATAATTGTAAAATTCTATAATTTTGAAAATTTAATTTAAAAAAATCAAATTATCGACATTCAAACATAAACTATATTTGTGGGGGGGGGGGGTTGTAATGAACACTTCTTTGGGGGGACTTTGATCAACGACTTAAGGGGGGGGGAGGTGCTTGGAATCAAAATATTACTGGCACAGAAATACTTGAATACAGTGAAAGCTTTCAGTTGATTGCTGTTTTATTTACATATAAGTTTGTACAGTGGAATCCATGAGTATTACCGGGCCTCCCCCATGGCGCAGTGGTAGCGTCGTCGCCTTGTAATCAAGGGGTCCCGGGTTCGATACCCGATGGAGGCACAAGTGGTTCGGATACCACTTTAAACTGTAGGTCCAGTCCCGATTAGCCTTACTGTGCATAAAGTGGACTTAAAACAACAACTCAAACCAAACCAAACCATGAGTATTACCTTGCAAATTGTACATGACTATTTTCATTAATGTTTCTGTTACATCCTATTTGATTTTTAAGCGATGGATTTTTATGTATCCTGGTGCATTAGTTGTCTACAGCTTGTTTTGAGTTTCCTTTTAATTCTTGAAGCTGTTATTGGGTCAAATAAAGTGCACGAACCTGGTGATGGACAATTTGCACGGTAATACTCATGGATCCCACTGTACACCATGTCACTTATGGGTTCTAAGTTATGGGCGGTTGAAAATGTTAACACCTTCAGTGTCTTGCTTTTATTCTAGTCTACCATGTAACATGAAATGTCGAATGATGGGAAAAAATGGAAAATATAGCTGCCAAAGGAAAGGAGGAGTATGCTTCACACCCCCCGGCCTCGTTTTAAGAAATTCGTGGGCACGTCACTGAAGGGCAGGAAGATCTTTTTCCGGTGCCATGCGAAGGCGATCTGAACGTACACACACACGCAATAAAATGGGGCACCTGCAACCTGAAACACTCGCTCCCTCTCCAATGCGTTATGCGTGTTGCCTAACTCTACGGCAATCTTCAATAGCAAGTTCGACCACCACCTTAGAGTTAGGCAACACGCATGACATCCTGGGAGGAAGCTAGTATTCCAGGGTCTAGGTGTTCCATTTCCAATACGGGTGACTGACTGTACATTATAAAGTATCTCGAGGGAGACTAAATCTGAACATCCAGTAATATGCAGGGATTTGTTCAGTTACTTTAGACGATTTCTTTCGAAATAAGGGAACTAATTCATACCAAGCTGAAATTTGGTATGTAGCGTCTTTATTGCATTAATAACAACATATAAAAAAGTCCCCGGCAATCACCCTGCCGCTAACGACGGCATATTGAAAAATGGCGGATAAATTCCAGATTTCACTAACTAATGAACTAATTGACAATTGCTTGTTCCAAGGGTCCCGGGTTCGAATCCCGGTCGGGCTTGGTTGTTTGTGAATGTCCATTCATCAATTTCATCATTTCATCACTCATCCCCATCTTTGCAAATTAGCCAAGAGGCACAAAACGCGAAGTAAAATAAACTAAATCACTCACTCAATAGCTTGCTGTTGGATCTTATCTTTCTTATAACACTACTAACATCAATTACAACATGTTAAGTTTTCTCCAGATTATTGACACGCGCCATATTGGAAGCACGGCGGATAATTTCAATATTTCGCATGAGAATGGAATTGATTTGTAACAATGGAATTTGACAAATGGGTTTGGTATGTAAGGTTTGACAATATTATTCAATATTTGCTGTCTCATCAGGCAGGTTATTGTTTTCACTTGTCGCAATCTGTTCACAAACTAAATCAGTTTGTCATTATTGTAATGCACTCCTGTAGGTAACACACCAGAAAAAACATATCTGAATCAGAGTTCGTCCCTTTCATCGTTGTCATGTGGGTCATCGACGTCTTCACCATTGTCTTCTCTGGAAACATTGAAAACAAGAATAGCATTCGTACAGGATACACCTTGGCAAGGGACACATAACCTGCTTGCATGCAACAACATTCTCTATCACAGTGTTTGGTAGATCCTCATGAAATTAAATTCAGTATATCGTTTGGAGCAGGTGGTATCAAAGTGGTGACAGGGGCTATAACATAATCTTCTAGTTTCAGGTGGCAGCTGAATTTCTCGCCAGTTAAATGCCATTTCTAAGAAATGATAGAAACAAATCCCGATGTATCACTCACCTTTCTTCAAAGTTAGTAGAGGCAAGCGTTCCTGTAAAACTTTCCCCTGGCGACACTGACGCCCTAATCGTTCAACCTACCACTGTACACAGTATTAGAGGTTCTAAGGTACAGATTTGCTTGTTAGTCTCACCGACTTAACTCACTCACAACATAATGTGATTTTCTTTGTTGTTATTTTATATGGAATCTGGGCAAGATACGATACTATAAGGTATTTACAGTTCAGCATAATCCGTCTTTCTCAGCTAAGAACCACATCTTATTCCTTCATTCAGCCAGTGGATTCGATACTGCTTCCTCTTTATTCAAACAAAGAAATAAAAAGTTTTAACAAATACACTATACGCTTGTCAATTTTCAATGACAATTCGGAAATGCCAGATGCAATTACAAAACTCGTGAACTATTCCTCTTAGCCTTTTATGGTGCGTCCGAACAGGACGTCTCTTAATAGCTTCAGACAAGAGAAGTTTGTAGCAAAAAGAAAGTCAAGATTGAAATCCTGTACCAAACGATACACTGAGTTTAATTGCATAAGGATGTACAAAAAACCGTAACGGAGGATGCACTTGCATGCAAGCAAGCTTAAAATATTTCAGATTATGTGTCCCTTGCCAAGGTGTTTCCTGTACGAATTCCATTCTTGTTTTCAGTGTTTCCAGAGAAGACAATGGTGAAGACGTCGATGACCCACATGACAACGATGAAAGGGACGAACTCTCTGATTCAGATATGTCTTTTCTGGTGTGTTTCCTACAGGAGTGCATTACAATAGTGACAAACTGATTTAGTTTGTGAACAGATCGTGAAACGTGAAAACAATAGCCTGCCTGATGAGACAGCAAATATTAAATAATATTGTCATACCTTACATACCAAACCTATTTGACAAATTTCATTCTGTTACAAGTCAATTCCATTCTCATGCGAAATATTGAAATTATCCGCCGTGCTTTCAATAAGGTGCCGTTACCTACCGTGTCAATGATCTGCAGAAAACTTAACATGTTGTAATTGATGTTAGTAGTGTTATAAGAAAGATATATATCCAACAGCACGCTATTGTCAATTAGTTCATTAGTTAGTGAAATCTGGAATTTATCCGCCATTTTTCAATATGCCGTCCTTAACGGCAGGGTGATTGAAAGGGACTTTTTATATGTTGTTATTAATATTATAAGGAAGCTATGCACCAAATTTCAGCTTATGAAATATAATTCCTTTATCTCGTGAAAACTTTCATTGTCCGCCATTTTCCAATATGGCTGCAATGGTGATCGCTGGGGACTTTTGGTTATGTTGTTATTAATGCTGTAAAGACGCTACATACTAAATTTCAGCTTGTTATGAATTAGTTCCTTTATTTTTCATATTTTGATTGCACTTGTGTGGACTTTTGTAAGATGTACGGCTCACCCGCAGAGCCGGTTCTAGGTAGGGGCAATTGGGGCACTGTCTGAGGCCTCGTGCTTCAGGGGGCCAAGCGCCAGAAAAAAATTAATTGTTCGTGCACGGTTTGTTACGAGTTTATAGGACTCTGGAGCTTCCAATTAAGCAGCTCAACTGATTTATTCTGACTTCGTGAATTGTTTTGTCATACTCAAAAATATCCAAAATTACTGAAATTATATTCTAAGCAAAGATTCACAAAAAAATCATATTCAAATATTTCAATCAAAAAATGTTGCATTAAGATATTTATGGTATATTCGTTTAATAATAGAATGAAATCATGAAGTGAAAATATTGTTTCATGTGAAACAATGTGGAGTCACTACAGCGTCAAAATTCGATGAAAAGCACGCAAAAGAGAATTATGACAGAGAATGTTATTTATGATTAAAAATTCACACTTTCATACGTAAGATAATAGTTTGATACTGAAAACTAAGTTTTCTAATTAAATATAGTGAACATCATACTAGTAGCGCATGGGAAGTAAGAACAAATACTAATTTAAAACCTTCATCTCCGCCAGAACTCCGCCACCCTTCTCATGGTGGCGCCGAGAGAGAGAGAGAGAAAGAGAGACAAAAAGAGAGAGGGAAAGGCTAGGGAAGGAGACATCTCTCTCTCTCTCTGTCTCTCGCTCTCTCTCTCTCTCTCTCACTCCCTCTCTCTCTCTCTCTCTCCACAGTGAGAGAGAAAGTCGGTCTGGAAAGAGAGAGAGAGAGAGAGAGAGAGAGAGATAGAGAGAGAGAGAGAGAGACACTTGGAGAGGAGAGGAAAGGATAAGGAGAGGATCTCCTTCTTCTCTCCTCTCCTTCTCCTCTATTCAGAGAGAGAGAGAGAGGAAGAGAGAGATTCCTTCCTTCTTTCCTTCTCTCCCTATTTCCTTCCTCTCTCTCTCTCTCTCTCTCTCTCTCTCTCTCCTTATCCGAAAGGAGAGGAAGAGGTAAGAAGGAGAGACGAGAGAGAGAGAGAGGGGGGCACCTATCTCTCTCTCTCTCTCTCTTCTTTCTCTTCTTCTCTTCTTCTGGAGAGAGAGAGAGAAGAAAAGAAAAAGATGGGGGGATTCGAGAGAGAGAAAGATAAATTCGCCTCCCATAATTCTTAGATAATACGAAATATATACATAAATTCTTTATTAATTGTAAAAATGTTTGTATTTTGATTACATAGGATACCTGTACTTCACACTAAGGAACAAAAATCTCCGACTTTTCAGACATCTGAAAAATTTTGCTTATAGGTCCTGCGTATATTGTATGCCACAGGGCCGACCCCGTTCACCCTTAAATGTATTTTCTAGGGATGGTCTCTAATAAAATAGTGATGCAGAAAACAAAATGTAGAGGGAGTCAAGATTTGGTGTTATACGTTGGCCTTTGCCGTCAAGCAGGGATCGCCGCTTTCGCTTCCGCTGTTGCGGGTGTGGGGCATAAATCATGTTTATATGTGAATGCATGCGCCCGCGGTGAAATGGCAGCAGTCCTTGCTATATATACACACGCACACGACGACCCTTGACTTTTCTGGCTCACCTCGTGGACCGGCAGGCCAAGGCTGTATTTATAGCTTGCCCCCAGCAGTCGAGAGGCGACCCACTCGGGCCAAGGGGCAAAGGCAGGCGGTGCTCACGTTCTACACACGTATGCGATGCCAGGGCTGAACGCAGGATTTTTCCCTTGGAGATGCCAAGACTTTGATCGATTCGGTCTATTTTCCTGACACTGTTGGCTGATCGAAGCTGGGACGGGATTCGAACCTCAGACCGCAAGCAAGAAATCCCCACCAACACTACTAAACAATCAGTCCCTTATGTTTATAAATTCCTCACCTTGTTTGCTTTTTTCACACTTTTGTCTAATCGCGAAGATGAAGATGAAAGTAATAATGGATGAAGGGTCAGTCACAACCTCGCAGTGGCTCTGAGTCCAGACGCGGGAGCATCGTTATCCTGCAAGAATGCTGGGCAGGCTGCACTATGTGGATGAAAGGTTGACATGTAGGCGCGTATGGGAAATACACCCCTTATACTTCCAGGAGCAGGGGGTGTCAAACATGGCAATTTGCCCCAAACACTTATTCAATTTGAAGTGGTGATCCTTCAACGATACGAGGGTCACTATTTATATTTTGAGCCTTGGCAACACTGATTGAAGTTAGGCGTGATTTGACGTTTGCACGGAATCGTCTGGCTTTATTGACCATAACATACTTCAAATGTTTTGTCAATAGCTTCATTTGTGTTGTTTATGTTGCCTTGGAGATTGCGCGACAACAATAAAATGGAATTAACTCTTGAACATTTTCGTGCGATGATTTTTTACGATTTTCGACGTGGATTATCAAGACAAGAGTGCATCGATCAACTTACTTCCACATTTGGCGATGAAGCCCCATCCTTTGCCACTGTGAAACGCTGGTATAACGAATTTAATCGTGGCCGCCATTCGCTCACCGACGAGATTCGCGAAGGTCGTCCAAAATCAGTTGTTGTTCAAGAAAACATTGATGCTGTGCAAAACCTAACACTGCAAGATCGTCATGTGACATACTGTGAGATTGAGGCAACCATAGGCATTAGTTCCATCAGCATATATAAAATATTACATGATCATTTAGCTGTGAGAAAGGTATGTTCTCGTTGGATCCCACACAATTTGACAAAAACTCAAAAAGACGCTCGCGTCAAATTGGTGCAAACAAATGCTCAATAAATACAATCGTGGTGCTTCAAAAGACGTATATAAGATTGTAACAGGTGACGAATCATGGATATATGCATATGAGCCGGAACGTAAACAGCAGTCGACTGTATGGGTGTTTCAAGATGATCCCAATCCAACAAAAGTTGTTCGCGCTCGAAGCACATCGAAACAAATGGTCGCCTGTTTTTTCGGGAAAACTGGTCATGTGGCAACTGTACCTTTAGAGGAACGTAGAACGGTCAACTCTGAATGGTACACAACAATGTGTTTGCCAGAGGTCTTCGGTCAAATACGGAAAACAAACAAACTCCGTCGGATCATTCTTCATCACGACAATGCCAGCTGTCACACATCTCGTCTAACAACCGACTTTATGAACAGTCAAAAAATCGAATTGATGGGTCATCCGCCGTACAGTCCTGATTTGGCACCCAATGACTTCTTCTTGTTCCCGAATGTCAAGAATAAATTGCGTGGACAACGATTTTCGTCGGCGGAAGACGCCGTTGATGCGTTCAAAAACCATATTATGGAGGTGTCTCAAGAAGATTGGAAAAACTGCTTTGACAAATGGTTCGAACGAATGCAAAAGTGTATTGACCATAAAGGAGAATACTTCGAAAGAAAATAAAGCAGTTTTCAATGCCAAATTCCTGTTTTTTCATTGTTAGGCTCAACATATAAATAGTGACCCTCGTACCAGTGTTATTTGGAATTATCAGTTCCTTATAAAAAACAACGTGAGCAACAAACACCAACACCCCTTGCGTCACCCCAACTTCCGCAGCGGAGTGGTAATCGCAAAGCGTACGACGCCAGGAGTTCCGGGTTCGAATCACGGCCGGGGCATGGGTGTTTTTGTTAGTGTCCCTTCATCATATCATCGTCGCGATTAGTCAAAAGTGGCAGAAAAGCGACGTAAAATAACCTACTATCGAATGAAAAATTATGTATACTTGAGTTTGGACTCCAAGTAAAAATTAATCAGTAAAGCTACATAAAACGAGTTACATCAATATTTAGGTTATTCAATTCTGCGTTAATCTATTTTTCAAATTGTTAAACAAACCGTTCTTATCAATTTTGTGAAACAACTTTTTCTTAGTATTAGAACAAATACAATATTGGTCTTGTTTTGAAGCTACTTGCATGTTTTTAAAATTCATCATCGTTGCAAATTCGCATTGCAAAACCGATTTTATACAGAAATAAAAAATAAAGCACTGCTAACTAATTTGTCGTGTGTCAATGTCCCTTTCAGTCAACCAGATCCGACCACCCCTACCTAGAAAGATGATGGAAATTTCGAGACAAGAATCATATTTCAACCAGGTCACTCTGGACGTTTTTGACTGAGCACCTTGCCACGCGGTATTTCGTATCATTCTTCTCTCTGCCCTCCCCTTTACCCGCAGCGGACCCTTTGACATCCTGTTTACTAAGAACTTATCACTCTGACCCTCATACGTTACCTCTGACGCCAGTTCCTGATTCATGTAACACCTGGTGAAAGTATTGGAGTCCAGGTTGGCCTCTGATAAAGTGGAGTCAATAAGGAATAGAAAAGCTCTGCATGGCAAAGTTTCAAAATTTAGCAGGCTAAACATTCTGATAAATTCAATTAGTTTATTTTCAGTCGTTTTTCTTCCGCTTTTGTATAATCGCACCGATGAGGATGAGTGATGATATGATGAATGGACACTCACAAAAAACACCCATGCCCAGGCCGGGATTCGAACCCGGGACTTCGGATTTTCTCCTTTTTTCGAAAAACCTCTGTGATATTCCAAAATCTGAAAACCTACATGTGCTTAGAATTCCTTGTAGAGCATTCAAGTGAATCTTTGTGTGGTTGGTTTGCTTTCGCTTATGTCTAGATATTATCAATAGTTTATTAAGGGGAGGAGATACAATTGCGCACCAATTGTGCATTTACTTCAATATCGCCGGAATAGGACTGCTACTAAAAAGAAACCCTGGGTGTATCCAAGAGTATGAATTTCTCTCCATGTTGCAAGTGGAAGCGTTTTTTAATGTTCATTATTAAGCTGGAGCGATGTTTGAAAAATCTGATGAATAAGAATTTTCGGAATCCCATGTATTCCTTATGGGGAATCAACTTCAACATCAAGTTACGGCTAATCAAATAGGAGTTTCGACTTTTCCGCTGGTGAAATGCATCTTCAAACCACTCTCTTCCCGTTGACATCATTTTCTATTTCATCGGAAGTTTGATTTTCCCAAGAGAACGAATCAAATCATACTCCCATATGATCAATGCTTTTCTCCTTGGCTCCTGGCAGTGTTGCCAAACCGGATGCGCATAAAATAACTAAATTTCACCTTAAATGGAGTTAAAACTGACTCTGATGGAGCTAGATTTACGATAGCTGGATAAAGTGCCTTCTAGGGTAATGTTAGTTGTCAAAGGGGTGGGAACAGTGCTATTATCGTTAAATCTAAATTGATGACAATTCATTCTTAAGTTTTCATCATCTAGATCCGGCGACATCGCCCATCTCAATAATCCACCGATGGTCGTATGAAATCAAAAATAAAGGATTCCCTAATAACAATATTATATCAATATTATAGCATTGCGCTATAAAGAAGTAGCTGGGAAGATAAGAGAAAGTGGGGCGACGCAGCCAATATAACAATATCATGTCACGTGCAAAATGTATAATTATGACAAAAGTTGGTCTATGTGGGCCGGAACAAGTGACGGCACCATAGTGGAGCACGGGGGTGGGCGTCCCAGTTCAAAGCCGAACGAGTGCACGAAAGAGCCAGACCTGGCTCCTGGAGAGCTAAGTTGGCACACTGCCACGGACGGAAGAGTCCCGTGGAGACTGTGTCGCATGCCGTTAAGATCACGTAGCCACAGAGATTTTTCCAAAGTAGAGAAAAATTCGAAAAAATCTGCCCTTGCGTCGACCAAAGAAAGGCCCAGCCGAACGAACGACCGCGTCGCCTACAGCTTTCGGTTTGAACGCTCCTGGGTCCGATACCGGTTGTGTCCTAATTGCGAACAACACCTAAATCGTCCTAATCGCGAACACATAAAAGTGAGAAATAATTTCATGTTCTAATTGCGAACACATGAAACTGAAAACCTGTTTTCAAAACCAGATAAGGTAGTGACGCAGAGAGACAGCTAGTTTGACTAACAACAATAGCCAACCTGATTGACTTATCATGATATCTTCCTTTAAAATACCTCCAAGGTCATTTCACCCTTTCTATTTTAACTTTCATTCGTGTGTTAATGACTTGATAACCCCTTGGTGCCTCAACAGGAAGCACCGGACAGCACCGGACAAATAACGTAGTGGAGGGATGGAACCGCAAAATCAACAGTGAGCTAGATAGTCACATCCAAGAGTGGAAGACCTTATATAAAGCCCAAAGGCTGAGGCAGAAAAGTCTAATGTCATGATTCTTAGGATGGAAATGAGCCTGGAAGATGTAAAACGGAAGATTTTTTTTTTTTGAGAGGAGCACTAACAAGTATAAGGAGATTGGTGGTATTCCTAAATTTATAAGAACAATGTCATGATTTGAAATTTGAATTTGAAATTTAGATAAAGTTAATAATTGTAATATTAAATGACGAAGCTCTCTTCAGTTAAGAAGTGTGGCCACACTTTTACTATTAAATTATATATACTTTGGCGACTACTTTTATCATGTCGAATTTTCTATGATCCAACAAACCACTGACCAGTCTCAAGTCCGGAACTAAGTAGCTTTTTTTAAAAATAAATCGTTAAATAGACTCGGCAGGTGTGAGAGAAAGTTGTAGGTCCCAAGTCAGAAAAATGTGTTCGCGATTAGGACACAGCCCTTCGAGTACATTCCTATTCAGGCAGCAAGTGTTCGCAATTAGGACTGTTCGCAATTAGGGCGACACCTCGATACTCTGTGGGTGCCCAAGAATTTTGGTGTAGACCCAACATCGTGGGGACAATTGAGGAGAAGCGTCGTGCACCGGGGTAGAAGATGGGCTTCTCCTAGAGGACAGTGGTAATGCTGCCACTTTGTAATCTAATAGCATCAGGTTCGATCATCGGCGGAGGCACATTTCTCAGTATTTCGAATCCCACTTTATACTGCAGGTTCAGTGCCGTATTGTCTGAGCAGAAGGTGGGCTTAATCGAATAGAAGACCAGATAGTAGCAGCGATGGGACTGGATGTTCTAACATAACGAAAAACTACTAAGTAGGACTCGATCCCTCAAAGGATTGTTGTGCCGCCAGGTTTCTCTCCAGTAACAAAAGAGGATCAAATCTGAAAATGAAATCATTCCACCCAAGATATAAGCTCAAACAGGAAAAAGCGTATCATCATTAAAAGAGCAATTACAAAAACGGAATGGACGATAAAGGAACAAGGAATTGTAGTTCCAGTCGCCAGTCTAAGTAGGTAGAACTTTCACACCGGAAAGACAAGCGACACGGACCCTTCTAGTCTGTAAGCCGACCTCATTGGAGAGTTAGCACAGCGCACGCCAGGGGGCCCGGGTTCAAATCCCGGCCAGGGAGCGGGTGTCACTTTATCAATTTCGTCATATCACCACTCATCTTCATCTCGCGATTACCCAAAAGTGGCAGAAAAGCGAAGTAAAATAACCCAAACCAATCAAATCAACCTTCTACCTGTAAAAAGCATTCAGTACGCATAGGAATTTACACCAGGGGCCCTGCCTGTACTCTAAGTGCTTTCTTTACTAAGGTAGGTAAAGTTCTCCGTGCACTTTACACCGTGACATGAAAGAACATAGGCTTATGTAGAAGTATTGCTCAACACATTCACTATGAGAACAATTTTTCGGAGACGACATTATTATCACTGCACAGAAAAAAAAACACATTTGTGGCACAATAGTTTTATTTAACAAAAGGAAGTTATGGTTCACTAATAATGTAATTACATACCATAGGAATATCATTTGGAAAACTGAAATAATTGACTGATTGATTGAATTGTTGTTTTAAGTCCACTTTATGCACAAAAAGGCTAATCGGGACTGGACCTACAGTTAAAAGTGGGATCCAAACCACCGGGTATCGAACCCAGAATCCCTTGATTGCAAGGATACGACGCTGTCACTGTGCCATCGAGGAGGCCCTGAAAACTGAAAGAACATCGTGCTTAGCCTATGATGTTTACTCCTCACAATATGTGCAGCAAGTGTATCTCGTGTGAATAGGTACTGCACTCTACTCTGCTCTGCTTGTCAGCTTTGCCACTTGCCAGTGCTGCCTCCACACAGTGGCGGAGTTTACATGTACTACTAATACCTGATCTGAAAGTAATGGTCACAATGCGATCAGCACCACGCTCCGGTTACCTTTACCCAGTTGAAATCACTCATTCCGGAAATCGAACCTTGGTCTCCCGGGCAGTCAGACTTTCTACCTACTGGACCACCATGGTAAGTGACAACTTTAGTAATTCTAAATTTAGAATTTTATCAAATAATTTAGCTAAAATTGCCCAACTTAGTAAAGCTATTGTCTATGTTTGTTTACAGTTACCAAAAAGCCCTGAGGAATCTTTTGACCAATTAAAAGAAGTTTTTTTTTTTTATCACCGCAATTGATTCAGACAAGAACTCCCGTTCGACCATCGACAACTCAATTTGCCTCGCTCACTGAAAGACCGAAAAGTGTGATGAGGTTCTAAGTATCTGATCACGATCTTTAGAGAACTTAATTACGGTCACACAGGTCACTGGTTATTGATAATGTTGGGACTTCCTCCTAAAAGAAACCTCGTTAAATGCAACGGAAGACACATCGTGACGCGAAAAGCGAGGAACAAATCGGAAAGGCGAGTTGCATCGACCTGAAACAACGACGGGATTACAAGTCGGCGAAAAGGTACAAGGTTCATTCGTGGATTCGCACAGAAAGCCATCGAAGATGCTAATAAGTGCAAAGCTTCCATTTGGCGCGTCAATGACGCCATTAGCGCTTCCATAACAGTGATCATCGCCCGACGAGTTCAATTTTCGTATTCCGATCGGGAGATAATTCTTGGTTTATGTGAAGGATGGATGTTGCTGGCAGATTGATTGGATTCCCAGAGGCCATTGCGGAGAGCACGCACCCTGGTGTCACGACTGGCATCAAGTTAATGAGGAAGTTATAATGTAATGCTCTTTGGCTCAATCATGGACATTTTACACCTTGGTTTTCATACTCGACTACTAGGAAGGATTCCTATCGATTACTTACATCGGTTCCAACGAAAAACTCGATCAGATCATTGTTAACTAATATACTACAAATGTTGACGTATCTTTACGTATGTGTAGTGGTATTATCTTCTTGTTTCACAGTCCAAGATTCTCAATTAGTTTATTATGTTATGTCGTCTTCTTCCTTTACTCATTACAGAAATCTCATTCTACAGGGTGTTGCACGAAAAAGTGTCCCAGGTCAGCAGTATATGCTACTGACTTGCGGGTATTTTTCGTGCGTCACCCTGTATTATCATTTAAAGTGCATACCATCTAAGGTAAACAAAATGTGCCTCAAGCTAGTTAACAGTGTCGGAGTGTAAGGGATAATCCAGTGCGAAGACACCCAAATGCCAATCTCCGTTCAAAGTAGCACGTCCTGCACTGCATTTTGCACAAAAGCGAGGCTCTGGTGTTTGGACTCATAGCCAGTAGAGCAGGTGCGTCGCCTGATAATGTTCGCATGAGCACGTGAACACTCGTGTATATGTCTTAAATTACGTGCATATTAAATGTACACACACCCATACGTATATTTATTCGAAAAAATACTATGTTTGATGTACGAGTATATACAAACAATTTACTCTGACAAGACTTCTTTCACATCTCTTCTAGATGGTTGGTAACACTGACTCCCACGTTTTTCCACGGAGGGCGTTGACACATTTGCTGTGCGTGTTGCATAGAGCTGACAGCTAAGGGGCTGTTGGCCACTATACCCCAAAGATGTTCACAACGCTGTGCGAACACTGATGCAAGCGACAATACTTCTTACATTCGGCACCAGAGTGCAACATATGCAAGGCATGTCTAGGGGGGCTCGAAAAGGTCTGTGCTACATAGTTGCAAACTTTAGCAACAATTCGCTAACCCTGGAGGATTTTAATGGGGAGAGGAACAATTTCCTCTAGGTCTTTCTTGAATTACTTCAAATATAGCGTGATTTTGGGGGGAAATTGTTGAAAGTAAATTGAACTGTTATTCTCACTTTTTGAATTGAATATGAAGTTACAAGGAAGAGGGATAAATCTGCATTGTTGTGTTGTCATTATATGTTTGTGAATGTCCGTTCATCCAGCTCATCTTATCACTGCGTGTGAAAAAACTGGGAGGGGAGGAGGCGGGCATGTCCCTCTCACAAAAAAAGTTCCCAGCCAACGAAAATTATTTTTATCCCTGCCAGGGATGTTTCGAACCCCTCGAAGAAATTGCGATTATATCATGTAGCATACAATTTCTTAACTATGTAAAAAAAAACAATTAAAAAATCATTCGTGTCCGTTAATAGTCCAGTCATTGAAGATTTCCGTTGTGGATTACAGAAGGATAATCATTTGCAACTGACCAACCCTTCTGAGCCGAGGCTGTTTTCCACTTTCAAAGCAAAAAGATTAATTCGCACAGTGTCTTAACATCACCCATTCACATTATCGCGATTAGCCGAAAGTGGCAGAAAAGGGAAGTCAAATAAATCAAATAAATCAAACCGTGTCAAATATCGGTATTTTCACATTAACTAGAGACTGTTCTTGAATTGATTGGTGTTTTCAGTCCACCTTATGCACAGTAAGGCTAATCGGGACTGGACCTACAGCTTAAAGTGGGACTCGAACAACCATGTGCCTCCACCGGGTATCGATCCCGGGACCCCTTGATTACAAGGCGACGACGCTACCACTGCGCCATCGAAAGGCCCAGACTGGTCTTGAAAAAAGTACTATATTTCTCTTTGTCTTTCACAACAATATAATTTAGCAGCGGTTGCAGTAGTGAAGCGTTCTTCGCAAGAGTTAAACTTTCTAAATTTTGGGAGATTCTCAATTTAAAATAACGACCGTGAATGCCTATTCGAAGTACACTGTGCACACCACTATCTACGAGTATGTTTACAGTAACTCTCTCATCGCTATCTTATCGTCATATGAATAAACTCTGTGTTTTGGTGTTTCGAAACTTGCAGCAAGAAGAAATATAGTGCTTGTTCAAGGTAATCTTTATTTTTATGACGTATCACAACTGAAATGTTTATATTGCACGTACATCAGTGGCGGCGCCAGACTACAATTTGTGATGTGTTTTGATCAATGTGCAACTGTACATTGTGACAGTCAGATTTACCGTCATCATTATTATTATCATTATTATTCATGTATGTAGCGGTAAAAAGACGAGTTGATTCAAAGTGTTAAGTGTTTTAATTTGTGAGATTACATATTTGATTTTTGCCAAGCCGACGGGAGGAACGAGACATCCGCTTGTGTTAAGGGCGAGCACCTGAAGGGTCACGCTATGCGTCTAAAGCTTAGGAAATTCGACCGTAATGACAAACATTTAAATATCTCGGTTTCCAACGGTCAGATTCATGTGAAACTTATACCAGCGCAGCGGCATGTGTGCAAGGACGGATATGTGGAGTTTCGTCACGATCAAGCGACAATTACGGACGCCAGATCAAATCGGTTCTAATTGATCAGTTTGTGGACAGCGATTGCAGTTGAGCTATGGGCGACAGCCAGGCGGAAGCTTAATCCGCGCAAGTCAACTTCGGACACGGTACGTCCTAGTTTGGAGACAATAGAGCAAAGTGGACTGACCCCTTCGGAAGCGTCACTCCAACGTGCGCATAGCGTCGTTTTTCAAAATCTAAATAAAACGAAGGACATGGTTTTTCGTTACACAGTCTTACCGCGATCCTTGTAGCGAGAGAAGCTCCGTGCTAACTCTCCATACACAGTCTTACCGCGATCCTTGTAGCGAGAGCAGCTCCGAGCTACCTCTCCAGATACAGTTTTTGCCGCGATTCTTGGAACGAGAGCACCTTTGCGCTACCTTCCGTGTACAGTGGACTTTGTTGTGTTGTGCGAACACCAGTGTGTGTGATAGGCAGTAAGTCTACACGAGTGCGCCTACCTCAACCGCTGGGGGAAGTTGAAGCGAAACGTGTTTCCGTGATTACCTTACGCCATTTATAATTTTTGAGAAACAAGGAACACCGGAAACTATGGCGGGCTAGAGGAAGAAAGGAGATGAGGGCGTTACGTCGATTCGCCTGATGTCAGAAGAAGCTACGCCGATGATGCCTATCCGCCGCCATGGAGAGAGAGAGAACGTCGAACGCCGCCCCATTGATACGCCGACGATGCCTATCCGCCGCCATGGAGAGAGAGAGAACGTCGAACGCCGCCCCATTGATACGCCGACGATGCCTACCATCCGCCACGTTGACGTCCCGACGACGCTTACCAGCCGCGACAGAGAGACGTAGAGAGAGATGTTGACGCCCCGACGGCGCCGACGACGCCTACAACGACCGCTCAGATGCGACGTCCGAACCGCGTCATACCACGGAGATCCACCGATCCCGAGAGGAAGAGGAGCCGGGAAACTAGGTGTTTGAATCCTTCTCGCATCTTCATCGTCGCGACCAAAGGAACCTTCCGTGTGAATACTATGTGTTTTCAATCGCCCATAAAGACGCCAGGATGCACCCCGGGAGCTGAGAGATGGTAAAGTATTCATCTGTGTGAACCTTAACACGTGACGGCCCGATTGATTTAAAGAACGCCCTTGAAATTCGTCGACATTTGGAAAACGCCCACTCAACTCGAAATTTTACATCAAAACTCCCGTCGCGCTTGTCATTTGTAATCTATTCGTCTCAGGTCAATTTTTCTTATTCCTTGTGATATTTTTTTATGATCTTAAATTCATTGTTGTCTGTGCTCCTTTGTATTTGTTTAAAGTGCGTACTATTAGAGTAAAGCGCCGCCCGCTTAATTGCATATTCTACTTGAGGTTTGTTCATTTTTATGTGTCAGCGCTGTGTCGCTGCTAGCTATGTCCGGTCGCATATGTGATTATTTGTTAAAGTATTTGCCTGGTAATGTGAATTGCTCGTCGCGGCGAAGTGTTTAAGTCCCGCCTGCTAGAGAGTACATGTTTGCGTCACTCAACGGAGGTTATTTGTTATGTTTGAACCACGTGAGGTCTTGTAAAAGGAAAACGTCCGCCCACGTGAATGTAATTGCCGTTGAGACGCCTTTGTTTATACTGGTCAAGTAATGTATGGTCACCGCGCCGACTAGTTTCTTTTTTAAAAACAAAAGGTGAACTTAAGTAAGGGCTGGCTAGGATTTAAGTAGCACTGGAGCAAAATCACAAATGACCTGATTAGACAAAAAGTAAGATAAAATTAATTAAGAATGCAATAATTAGGGCTTGTCGTCATAAAACCTGTACATGTCATGTATAATTTCTAATGTCGATGACCCCATGAGGATTGAATCTGAGAGAGAATGTGAGAGTGCAAGTGTGGGGACCTGTAATGATTCCATTTTTGTTGGTTACAAATAGAATATACTTTTTATTTTCATGTTAATTTTGGGCTATATCATTTTCGTATGCATGTCGCTACCCGTGATTTTCAGGTATGCAGCTAGCCGCTTCCCGGCTACAGGTAAAGAGGTGGTAATTTGAAAGTACATATGTCTTTGTTTTTATTCGATATGGCGTATCACTATGCACTGTTGGTCACCGGTTCCTACACACGAACTTAACCTGGACCGTAACGCTATTTCGCTTGTCCGAGGGAGATTTTGCCGCCTCTATCTAGGTAGTGGTAGCATTTGTCTTCCCGGGCAAGGGAGGGTGTTTCATTTCGGTCACACAACATTACACTGAATTTCTACTTCATACGATACGTAAACAATGAAAAGATTTTTTTATTCAATTTGAAATTAGAATTTCAAGTCTGCAGCATTCAACTGGGTTTTCATGATGAACAAGCTACGTTGCAAGAATTAAAAAGGTACTTTATGCTTAATAACCTATTACTTCACTTGAATTAATCCGTTACAGACTTCAAGTCAATCTTTCTACTAATCGAAAGCAAATCTCAACCAACAACTTTAATTGGCTGATTGATTTACTTTACTTTACTTCGCTTTTCTACCACTTGTGGCTAATCGCGAACATGAGAATGAATGATGATTAAATGGATTATGGGACGATCACAAACATATAGGACAGTACAACAGGAAGGTTCGCATTTGGATGCCTGCACAAAGGGTCATCCCTTAAGCGCCTTGTACACGATCAAATAAATAACGAACAAGTCCTTGAATTGAACGCTTAAAAGGAAATGACGTCAGAGACAACGCCATTTTTCTCATTGGATCCCAGGTTCGGTCAATGTATTTTATTTAGGAACGGTTCTAATTAACGCGATCCAAGCCTGACTGTGGATCAATCAGAGCACACGCTGTTGAAATCGATTATCGAAGAGCGACCTCTAGCTCACGAATGCAGATGTAATGGCGGCGGCGTGAGATGTAAACAATATATCACTTCACATTTTTAAAAGACGTTAACTATTGAGCCGAGAGGAATAACGTTTCGTATTAAATGGTTTTAGGTACAAACGAATTGCGCTGATTAAATATGCACTTTAAAGTGTTTACTCTACATGTATGGAAGAATATTTTAGTTTCTTTCAAGATCTACGGTGAGTGAACCGTAGATGGTACAACTCGATGTGGCTTTCGTGCTGTATGTATTATACATTGTAATCGGAAAAGCTAACCGAAGTTCTGTGCCGAAATGTTCCATGAAATGCTTTCGTGTAAAGTACGTACTATCGTACTATTTTTTTTAAAGCATTTACTTATCATTTATGCTAGCAAAAATGTTAAAGGAAATGCTTCCGTATAAAGCGGACTCTAGAAGATACATCAACATCACACTTCTTTTGAGTTCCTAATATGTCCTACTTCAAAATTATCTCTGTTACGGCTAATCACTTGTCTATGTATTTATTTCCATGCGGTACACACTGCCACGTTTTGGTCAAACGTGAACTTGTCTAACTTTTCTTTGATCGTGTACATGACCCATTTCAGGACATTCAAGATTTCCAATAGCAACGCTGTTCAACGACTTTCAATTGCGTTCAATTCAACGACTTGTTCATGATTAATTTGATCATGTACAAGGCGCTTTACACACTAACAATTTTAAAACATTGTCATTGATATATCGTTCTCGAACCAACACACGAAACACCTTGATCTAGGTGTCCCATTTTTTTTTGCCGGCGACTGTACTGTAGAAAATAAATATGTAAATAATTATTTGTGAGTGTAGAAGATTTCAGGGCGTCATATCTTCAAATAAAAATGTATTTTGATATTGAACGTAGTTTCACGTGCGCCAAACAAGGAAGGTTCATTTTTATTTTGAGCATAAAATTTGATTGTTACTTTATGACAATGTGGACCTGTCTGATTTTGGGTAGGGCATGGCCCATCCCTTTCCACCCTTGCCGACGCCCCTGATATCGACGATTTTAAGAAGCTTGGAGCCATGTTCAAATCGATTCTTGACTTACTAGCAATGTATTATCTTGGATAGGTTCACTTAGCATAGTGCTAGCTTCACTCGCATATCAATTCGAAAAAAACTTTTTGAAGTGTTAACTTGATCATATTTATCTCTGTGTCGGTCTAGAAACAGGATGCAGTTTTGTTATTCTGCATCAACTAAGCACCCCAAAATACACGGTGCTAATTTAGCCAGCCGTACAGGCTTGCTCCCCCCCCCTTCCTCCCACACACGACCTTAAAGCATAACGAGCACACAGCGACACTCTTTGAACCTGTGTTTGGCTTGGACCGAGCTCCTCGAAACCGCTGTCAGATGCGAGATAGTGAAGAGGACGAAAGCACATGGCAGTTGCAGAACTTCCGGCGTCCCTAAATATATGCCGTTGTGTATATACACACTCGCACAAGGCCCCTTCTGATCCCCTCCTCCTATCAAATAGACCACGGTTGGAAGAACAAGTGTGCTCCGAACTTGAGCAAAACCAAACTTCTTTCCTGCCATGCTCGTCTCTTCTTGCAACACTCAAACCAGTGCAGACCAAAAAGCAAGCAAGAAACCCGAGTAAAAATGGTAATTGCGTCCAAGAGTGCAAATCTCGTCTCATTAAAGTTTAATCTGTTATAAATATTTGATGTTATCTTAACAGAACGAGGAAAGTGTTCTTGTGTGGCAAAAATTCAAAACACTTCATCTAATAGGTTAGCATGTTGGAAAAACCCCAAAAGAAAAGTGTTTGCTCACGAGACTTCCAGAGCTCGGTGTGTGTATGTCCTTTTAGCTGGTACGACATGCTTTTTCATGCATGAAGATATTTTACTGAGTGACCTGGTACAAGGATTCCATTAAAGCTTTTCTTTCCCATGAAAAAATCACTTCGAAATCTCGATCGGTATTGGCGGACAATACGTATTGAGTACTGAAGAGAGAGGGAAAGAAAAGCACTTTGGTGTTCCTTTGTTCGACTATATCGTAGTCTGAAATTTCAGTGAAGAATTCCAGGAATGTGCTAATTATATTGGCACAGAATTTTCTGCACGCCTCAGGTGTGATTTTTGCACTTAGTAATGGTTAGTTATTTATTTGCCCTTTTTCTCCAAGTGGAAAAATCTGTAACAGATCGTAACAAAATTACGCTCATCCATTTATTACCATAACAGTTAATAGGGAGATCAAATGAGGCGAAGAACACATTCTGTCAATTGGAAAGAAAGCTGAACTTATGGAGTATACGGGAAGATAATTTGGAAGATACCCGTGGCTAGGAATTATTAGACTTACATTATCATAATCCTTGATTACAGAAAAAAAATATGTATACAAACTTATAATCGCAAAAAGATTTGCAAGGAAGTTATACGCCTCCCGATGGCGTAGTTCGATACTAGATGAAGGCACATGTTGATTAGTATCCAGAGGCGTCTCGTGAACGCATGCGGTGCATGCTGCGCATGCGTCAATTGTGGGAAAAAGGACAGCTTGCTCTGCGACGACATTCATGAGCATTTCTACATTCTAATTTCTTCATATAGCAGAAGTATTTATTTTACACGAGAGCGCTGAACTAAGCTTGTATTACATTTCTTGGATCTGAAGTGAAAGAAAGTAATAATTATTTTCCCACAATTGATGCATGCGTCACTTCAGATGCAAGAAATGTAATATAAGCTTAGTTCAGGGCTTTGATTTTGATTTGATTTGATTTAGTTTATTTTACTTCGCGTTTTGTGCCTCTTGGCTAATTTGCGAAGATGAGGATGAGTGATGAAATGATGAAATTGATGAATGGACATTCACAAACAACCAAGCCCGACCAGGATTCGAACCCGGGACCCTTGGCGTCGCAGCGCGATGTGCTAACCACTCGGCTACAGGGTCGGGCTTAGTTCAGGGCTCTCGTGTAAAATAAATACTTCTATATTAAGAGATTAGAATGTAGAAATGCTCATGAATGTCGTCGCAGAGCAAGCTGTCCTTTTTCCCTCAATTGACGCATGCGCAGCATGCACCGCATGCGTTCACGAGACGTATCTGTTAGTATCCCACTTTACACTGTAGCTTCAGTCCCGATTAGCCCTTCTGTGCATAAAGTGTACATAAAAACAAAAAGAAACAAACACATCTACACTGCTCAATGAATACTAGCGTGATTAGTGATTAATTTAGTTTCATAGCTTGTACCTCGCTTTTCTTCCTCTTTTAGTTAATCGCGAAGATGAGGATAAAGGGTAAAAAGAGGAAATGGATGATGGAACAATCACAAACATACATGGGCCTCCCCCATAGCGCAGTGGTAGCGTCATTGCCTTGTAATCAAGGGGTCCCGGGTTCAATACCCGGTGGAAGCACAAGTGGTTCGGATTCCACTTTAAACTGTAGGTCCAGTCCCGATTAGCCTTACTGTGCATAAAGTGGACTTAAAACAGCAACTCAAACCAAACCAAACAAACATACATGGACGACACAACACGAGCCCCACAGAGAATTATACTAGCTATAAGTTCAGACACCATAGCCTCGCTAGTCTGCAAAATCCAATCCAGTGTGGAAGGGATGATGACATTTGGGTGCCTTTGGATTGGAAAGGGTCAGCCCTTACACCCCAAATGAAAACTAGAGAAATGGCGAAAACACCATATTTTATGTAAAATAAAATGCGCTCTAAATCTAAAATATATAAAATATACCCCCAAATATGTGAAAAATGTAGATGTATATCGTTCACAACATTGTAATTCGCTTACATTTGTCATTTTTTGCTTGGCTGCAAAGGAGAAATATGTATTTCATAAAATCCGGGCCTTACTCATTACCAAAGACCCAAATATTTGCAAGTTGGTTTGTCTTGTTACGGGCATTGCACTGCAACTTAACTCAAGCACCTTGGGCATCTTGTTGGTTGGCTTGAACCAGTTACCCGACTTCACCTTTGACACGAGAAGTAAGTGCGTTCCTTAGCCTTTGTACGTCTCCCAGAGCGGCCAAAGTGCGCAGGAAAATCACCTGAGGGTTAAAGTGCTCTCAAAAACACCGACACTCGGCAGAAGAGGTTGGCCAGATAAATGTCATAAATGTTGACTCAAGGCAGAAGTAGATATGGAGGCACTAAAAGCTCCAACCTTACAGTATTATCTTTTTTACTTTTTTTGCCTTGATTTCAAAGGATAAAGATGACACAATCCACGACCCTTGATCGAATAGTCAGGCGCGAAAACTGAATAGGGGGGTCACTAGTGTCGCTTAGCGCCAGACTTCCATTATTCCTCCACTCTACCGGGTCTTCTTCTGTCGTTAAAGATCCGTTTCTACGATACACTTCAATATGAGATAGAGAGAGCGTGTGTGTGTGTGCACGCATTTATAGGGACACTACAAACTTTCACAGTGTGTAGAGGACACCAAGATGAATAATTTCTCTTCGCAACGTCTTGCTTGTTGAAGCTACATTTCAACGGCACGAGCCCTCGAAAAAAAACATTTTCTCTGTTGTATGCTGTTCCGAATCACGATTGACACCGACAGTTACTATGGTTTTCTGTCGGGAAACTATACCTTCATTTGTTCATTATGGGCAAACGGTGTAGCTATATGGTGTATCTGCTTAAAACTATTGTCAATAAAAAGTCTCACCAATGTTTATCTTGATGAGAAGATCTGACATTTAATGAACCTTTTTTGGGGTGAAAATTAAAATGATAGTGCATATTTTGTAGCTATTAGTATTTTTAAAATTTACGCGAGGTTGGGACTGTGCTACAGCGCAGGATATGAACTTGAAACCTTCGGGTGTCGAGATAGTGAATTGACTCTCAATATGGTCGACGCAAACCTGGTGTCGCCTCCCGGGTGGCGTAGTGGTAATTCTGTCGCCTTATAATCAAGGGACATCGGGTTCGATACCCGGTGGAGGCACACACTGGTTCTTCGGATCTCACTTTAAACAGTAGGCAAAGTTTACCAATTACCCAATCTGTGCATTAAACGAAACTCAAACCGAACACAAGCCAAACCAACCTGGTGTCAGCTAACTGAACTTTATTTATGTTACGATATTGTTGAGTTGAGTTGAGCTGGTGTTTTAAGTCCACTTTATGCACAGTAAGGCTAATCGGGACTGGACCTACAGTTTAAAGTGGGATCCGAACCATTATGTGCCTCCACCGTGTGTCGGGACCCCTTGATTAAAAGGCGACGACGCTACCACTGCGCCATCGGGGAGGCCCTATATGTATGTATGTATGTATGTAGTATGTATATATATATATATATATATATATATATATATATATATATATATATATAAGATACCTTTTTGTATGCCAATTTCTAGGGGAGATGAACCAACAACTATTCTCCCTACCTTTAACTAAGATTCCTTACAGGGCTATATAAATACAACCATTTTTTATTCGGTTTATTGTTTACTGTTTTGCTCGTCCATGTTGCAACGAAGCACTTACGACGTACTGGCAGTACTCGATTTGGCAATATCCCCCACAGTTTTTATTCTTGCCCACAGCTGAGTTCTTATCAAGAGTTCTGTCTCAACTTCTCCCTCCCCCTCTCCAAGGAACAATCACTCCTTTGCGCACTATCTGTCACCTTTGCTTGGCTAATTTTAGACGCGGGAAGGGGATTCAACAAGTTACACGTCCAAAGGTCACGATAAGCACCTTCATGTCACAATCTGGTTCACATGAAGCACCTCGCGAACCCTGTAACCTACCGAACACAGTACGGGTCGCTTTTCGAACAACGATAACACCTTGCTATCGTCCAATTCGCCAAGAACAGGAGTAAAAGAGGAGGGGGGGAGGGAAGAGGGTGAATCATTTTTGCGTCAGTCAGTGTTTTCAATAAACGTGTTATCTGTTGGCAAACGTGCTATGTACACTAGATTGGGCGTCGAAAACAACACAAATAAGCACGTTGCAGCAGGTCTACAGAGTATATTGTCTGGACTACAATCATTCCCAATCCCAACTAACACAAAGGAGCAGAGGTTCGGCCATGGAAGGAGGGGAGAGGGGAACCCCCTTTGCACCACCAGATTCTCACAATATTAGTTGAGTTGTTGTTTTACGTCCACTTTATACACAGATAGGCTAATCGGGACCGAACCTACAGTTTAAAGTGGGATCTGAACCACTATGTGCCTCCACCGGGTATCGAACCCGGGACCCTTTGATTACAAGGCGACAACGTTACCACTACGCTACCGGGGAGGCTCCTCACAATAGTAGAACCAATAATAAATCATTGAAGAAGGTTATGCAGTACACAGTAGCGCGCAGGAACGTTTTTGATTTAGTGGGTAGGTTGAAAGTTCATTCTCCATGCAATATATATATATATATATATGTGTGTGTGGGGGGGGGTATGTGTGTGTGTGTGTGTGTGTGTGTGCATTTTTATATATGCAGAATAACGGAACATATTTGGACGTATGGATTGATTGGTTTGGTTTAATTCCCTTTCTGCCACTTTTGGCAAATCGTGAAGATGAGAATAGTGACGATATGATGAAATTGATGAAGGGACATTCACCGGGATTCGAGCCCAGGCCCCCCTGGAGTCGTAGAGCGCTAAGCTAAACACTCCACCACTTACTAAACCCCGTACCAGCTAACTGTAGACCAGGCGAACGAGAACAAGTCTCTGCGCAAGTAGTGAGCCATTATAGGATTGATTGCTTCACCTTTTCGTCACTGCTGAAATGTTGGCCCCAGAAAACTGCGAGGGGATGTGTTTCAGTAACTCCCGGCCGAGTTCCTGTCGTATGCAAATCGTGTGGTGAGCAGTATGCGGGCGTGCATTGTCTTGCAGCAACAGAACGCCTTTCGCGGTCAAACCAGACCGTTTGGTGATTGTGTTAAAAGCAGTGGCGTATGCTGACTCTAAGACCAGGGCTATCTCACTGACACCTGGTCCTAGGCTATGGAGGAAGGGAGAACTCTTCTTGACGTCTTCAAGGACGCCACGTTGCCATCCCAACGGTAGTCAGGTTGTAAACTTATAACAATTCAGGTTGCCAACTCCTAAGAATTCAGGTTGCCAACTCCTAAGAATTCAGGTTGCTAACTCCTAAGAATTCACGTTGCCAACTCCTAAGAATTCAGGTTGCCAACTCCTAACAATTCAGATTGCCAACTTCAGAATCGCGATTATCTTATTTTTCAAATCAGCTTAATTCACACAGTTTCTAAGATATTTATCTTCAGTATTTTACTTTCTAGGCTTCAGGCTTCGCAGATAGCCTAAATAGCCTGGAATATATACGCTCCTGGTTAAAAGTTACCACAGAAAGTTTTGTCTGTCCTGCCACTTGGCAAGATGTTATCCGTCGTTGTTCAAGGATCAGTCATTTCACTCACTGAAGATTCCAAAAAACGAATGCAGTGGATTTCGAGCCACCTCGGGCGGAATCGCCTTGCACCGTTTCTGTACCGAATGTTTTAGCGCAAATAAGGATTGACATGGTCAAATTGCAGAATTCTCGATTAGCCTCTGTGTAATGCAACTGGTATTCTTTAACTACAATTAAAAACAATCTCTTTTAAAGCAGTCACGACCATTTTTTTCTCTATTTTATCTAACCTCCTGTATATTTTGCTTTTAGGCACGTCCTTTTTTTCCATGTATGAAGGGCAAAAGTCTGATTATGACAAATATATATCAGATTTTTACTCTTTAACGTGCAAGATCAGAAGTTAGTCTACCGCAGACCATAAATCATTTAATGACAATTTTACAGTACTAACGCGCACAAACACGCACGCACAAAGTACATACGAATAATAAAAATAAGCATAACATAAAATGTAGAAGCTATTTAGAACTTCACAAAGCCACGATTGTGAACACTTGTGTCACAGTGCGGAAATTTCTCGCCATAGAACTATAAAGTGTTTTATGCTTCAAGCTAGTGAAGGTCTATATAAATATTTAATTTGGTGTTATAATTATTCAATTCCCTGATATATATTTTCAAGGACACAGTCAAAGGTTAAAAGAAGGTGACCATGAACATGCATGCTGTAGGACTATATCAGTATAAACATATACAGGGTGTTCTAAAAGTCAGTGTACCAAAAGAAAAAATAAGGAAATGGAATGCAATGTTGTAAGGATTACAACAATTATTGTCGTAATGGTTGCCCACACTGCAGTAACTGCTATTGCTTCCCGACGGAAGTGCCAGCTACTGGCCAGGTGTGCTGAGTGCGTCAGTGGAACAATGTAGCATAAACAAAAGAACAGCGTATGTTTATGTTGCAATATTGGTAGAAGGCAAATAAAATTACCTTGGCAGAGTGGAAATGTTTTCAGAAAAGTATCCCTAGACCCCAGCGCCAACTCGACAAGCAATCCACACGATAAGCAAACGATAGACGAACTGTCGTTGTGCCATGTGTATAGAACGAAAAGGTACATATTTTGATAGGGGTGGCTTGTTCTAGCACAGATCTGTACGGATTTGTAGTTATTTTCACATATTACAGATCTGTAACATCCGACACTGACATTCGTTTCTTCCGATAAACCAGAAGCAGCCTAAGAATAAAAAATTATCGGGACAAGGTGATTTTTTGCCGCCCACCCCTAATTTCTACCTTACCAGCCCCTAACGTTCGACCCTACTCCCTCTACTTTTCAGGATCCCTCAATTAAAAAGATGACCATGCCATTCATTTGCGTTTTTAACGAGGAAAAATTATAGCCTTACTTTTTAAATACCTTAAGTTTTACCATTAAAGAACACGTTTATTGTAGGTATGTACTTATTTAATACTTAAAGCATGCATTATGAAATCAAAATAACACTAATCCCTAGCTAAAATTGCTGCGTGCCGCAGTAACCTCGAGTAATTTTTGTCTACACAAATCCCAACTTCTTGAAAACAAATAGTCACGCTTATATAACCAAAAAAAGGTTTTTGTTCTACCCAATTGGGGCGCACCGGGCAGTCGCCTGAGTACTGACTTTTGAGCACCCTGTGTATATTCAGAGGTAGGTCGAAGAAAATGTTCTACCAGAAAGAACATATTATATTGCCACTTCTCCTCCCCAGTGGAGATATCTTGTATGGATAGCTGGGGCTGAAGCCTCTGCTTGTAAATTGATGCTATTTTTTCTAATATTGAATTGGAATGAAGGTTAAGCCCACTTCTTTCTCGTGGAGTCCTTGACCTTTCATATCCACTACCGAGACAATGGTACACCAGAAACTTCTGCTTCCAGGTCAAACCCTTGTAAATACATTTGCAACGCTCTCTTCCATGTTTGTTAGGGCAGAGCTCTTTTTAGAAGCTCTTCATAGAATGTCGCACGGCAACAGAAGAAAAACAGCAATTAAAACAAAGGCCACGGAAGCAAAGTTTATCAACCAGTGGTCAAGGAAATCCACGATCACATTGAAGCCAAGCATTTATCTTGCAGCTAAGGGGAACAAAGGAAGTATAAAGACAAGAAAGAGCTTACCACGAGCGAAAAACATTCCTTTCGAATTGTTTGTCATGAAAGCCACAGGTGACTTTTCCCCCCTCCCTGCAAAAAGAAGAAAAGAAATGAAGCTCTGTACTTTCACATTCTTGCTTCAAAACAAAGCAAAGAAGGCGGGAGGGAGGGGAATATCTGGGAGGTTTGTCGTGGCTCTTTAATTTCAATGTTTGCAAGCAGGGAAGAGGTCGGTGGCACGCGATGAAAGAACAGAGGTTACAAACTCATCCTTCATGTTACAACCAGCGGCTATTCAGGTACTCCGCCTTGCATTTCATCGAGCAAAGTATCCTTCCGGGTAAACTGCTAAGAGGGTATGAGTGAGTTCCTACTTTGGAATATGTGGAATGTGGCTAGTGCAAAGATCTGGTAAATAAACACCGGATCAAGAGACGGTACTGATTTTCCTGATATATTCAATGCTGGAAGAACCTGGTTAACATGTAACTGGCGTGGCTAACTTTTTCACAAATTATCATGTATTTTGGACCTTCTTTATGGAATTATGATAAACGTTTGTCCACTATTTCCGTTATTTCGGTTTATATTAGTCAATCTGTTCGTTTTTCGTAAACGGCTCTCTAAATACATTTTCATGCGACTGTAACATACAAAAAATCAATTTGTTGTTCAAGTTCGTAGTAAGAAAAACATAACTTGAAATGTGCAGAAACATGCGATGTAAAGTCTGAGGTGGGTAATTTCAAACGTTGAATATAGCATAAAATTTGTGGTTGTATCATGGAAAATCCGACGTATATTTTAGGTCCGCAGTGAAGATCACAAACAAAGAACATTGTATTTATATGTGTGTGTGTTTGTATTGTTGTTTTAAGTCTATGCACAGATAGTCTAATCGGGACTGGATCTACAGTTTAAACAGGAGTCCGAACCGCTGTGCAATGAGCCTCCACCTGATATCAAACCTGGGACATCTTGTTTACAACATCCTGTTTAAGAACACATATTTATGACATATACATTCTTAATGTGTGTTAACTTAACTTCTGACAACTGAATGAAAAGAAGTCTTGCCAAAAATCCTGCCAATCACTGAAAAATCAAGAAGATGAGCAGAAACATTCCTCGAGGTATGCATCGCATAAATATTTACAGTGATTTTACATAATCTTATTACAACACTTCGTACTCGGTGAATAACAATAAGAAGAATCAGGAGAGGGTGGGATTTGAACCTACGATGTTTCGTTCTTCCCCAAAAAGTATAGCAAGACGACCGTCTAACCAACTGCTCCAGGAGATTACTAACATGAATCTCCGTAAAACAAGTTGATCTCAGTTGAATGAAAATTGTGTCGGAGTTAAAACCATTTTTCGCCACAGATCAAGGAAAAGACGCACTTTGTAGAATCGTCCGGTATTGTGCAAGGTATCTTTACTGTAATTTCGTCTAAAATTGAGAGAAATTTGCTTCATTGCATTCAAATATGATGTCAATTCTCTCCAGGTGGTGGAGAACCAGTTCAGTGTTTCCAAAAAACATAGTTTTTATTTCCAAATTACGATATTTGTTTAATTGCGTATTGTATTACTGGTTTAGGGTTTCTAACTTCATGGAATGTGAATCAATGAAGAAAAATCACAAGAGCGTTTTCATTTAGAAAGAAAAACTGTTGCTAAGTTGGATATTATCTGATGGCTCTGAAGTGCTATGTTGACAAATTTACGAATTCAGGACTTTGAATTTTTCAAAAAGGCTAGGGTAATTTAATCTGGCGTCGTAGCGTGATCGTGGCACGGAGGTCGGCTAAATACAGGGTGGGCACAAAGTCGCTTTCCCCAAGATTTGATTTCTTCATATATTGAGGAAAGCGACTTTGTGCCCACCCTGTATATATCAAATTTGGCCGTTGGTGTAGATACAATAGCGTATCTGAAGTTCTAACCTTGATGTAGTGTCGCTAGTGTAAACCTCAAGGATGGGGGGGGGGCGAGCTTGATGGTTTTAGGATAGGTGGCAAGGGCTGCTGAAACATATGATTATGAATTGGATTGATTTGTTGTTTTAAGTCCACTTTATGCACAGTAAGGCTAATCGGGACTGGACCTACAGTTTAAAGTGGGATCCGAACCACTATATGCCTCCACCGGGAATCGAATCCGGGACCCCTTGATTACAAGGCGACGACGCTACCACTGCGCCATCGGGGAGGCCGAAACATATGATTATCTCTTGTATTGCAAAATGTAGATGGACGAGTGAGGAAGTTTTATCACAACATGTATTTCTGAGCAATTTGCCAGTCCCGAACGACGGGATTTAAAAAATGCACCGTTCCGACGAAAAAATGTCCATCCCACACACCCAGGGGTTGCACTGGCGTACGCAGGACTCTTTTTCAGAGGGGTGGAATTGTGAAGGTGGATATCACATATCTGCATTCTAGTGGATGAGGGGGGTACACACTAAAATATTTCATAATTCCAAATTTAACACTTGTCTTAAAGGTTTTTTAAAAGGCAATATAATTAGGGGTCATTTTAAAGCCGGGTTTCAGCTACTGCTTTGGTTTTCATGAGTGCTTTGGTGCTTTCATTTGAAAATTTTGATTTTCTCAAAATTTTGGATGCAGAGCCCCATCAGCCCCCCCTCTGCGTACGCCAGTGCCTATTTGTAAGCATTACTTGCAATGCTTAAATGCACGCCACGTTCCTGGACTGGTGCATATCGCTTCGTTAGGAATTTCAAGAGAAAATTGTTTCACAGGTCGCTTCAGTTGAACTCTCAAGCACGGGATTGAAATTTCGTTCACGCGTCCGAAGAGACATAAATATGATGCTCGGGCAAGACAAGAAGCGATCGCTCACCTTGCCATATTTATTTAGCACACACGCACACTATAATGTGCACAGGAAGCAAAAAAAGGTTCCTATTTGCCGCCGACAACAGAATTCCCTTACCCAAATTTGTCCACGAAAGGTACAGACGCGAAGAAAAAAGATCAGGATTACAAGCAGAAGAGCAGCGTTTTCGACTCGGGCGAATTAATCAGGCAAAATAAGCAGGCAGTTGACGCCAACAACCACGCAACATATATAACAGTGCTCGTACATTTGCACTACATACTTTGCATATAGCGCAGGGCAAGAACTGCACATGAATTATTCAATATGTTATAATTCTCCCTTCTGACCACGGTTCAGGCGCTCTGAAAGTATCCCACCTCCTACGGTTGCAGTTCAAGAGATTTGCAAGCGCATGATTTATTGTTATTGCGTAAACAAGTGGGTGAATGCATGAATATCTTGGCAGATGGTTCTTCTTATAATATAATTACATGCGAGGGTCGCATAATCAACTTGGTACCCTGCTGACGAGAGACTGACTAATGTCTCCAATGGCTTGTACGCCTCTCAACCTCGCCTCCGTTCAATTTCAAGAACATGCTCGTTTAATAACGCGAGTTTTCTTGTACGTTGATGCATAACGGCAAGCTTTTCGTCGACTTCAACCATATGTAATGGTAATCCCGTCCCGTCGGGCCATCGCGCTTATTTAGCACGTGATTAATGAAGAGGACGAATTGCTAAGCAAAAGAGTGAAGTGAAGAATCGTGTTAAGTGAAGAAGACACAAATTTGCTCAATAGGAAGTTTTAATAAAGCTGCACATATATGGAAACGTAGAATGTAATTTGCGTACAGGGTGGTCACAAAGTGGGCGTAACCCCTTTTCTTTTCAATACTACGTTAGGGCCTGGGACTTTATGTTATAACATATTTTTCATTTGGCTTCGGACCTAATATTGGGGTGAGATCTTTACATATCTGATCAAAATCAGCCGAAACAGACAAACTTGACAAATCATATTTTGACATATTTCACCAATTTCGCGTTTCTACAACATATTTCTTCAATTTTGTTGTATTAAGACATATTTCTGTATAATTTCGTAATTCTCTCGCACATAATCGGTTATTTCATATTTTTTTCTTCGTAGCTTTAGCACAAGGGATAGTTCATATTGTCGATTGCAGGATATGGAAATTGCGGAGGAAGAAAGGTACCGTCTTTTCTTAGTACAGAACAATAATACCTCACTTTTTTTTTTTATCCCGCCGACAATTGATAGCCATGCAATCATTATTGAGGAAAAATGTTCTCTCTCATTGTTGCACGGGAAGTGAATTAGTTTCGTTCTCATTTCTTTGCCTTTTTCGCTTTTCACAAAAATCAGTCAAAAGTAAAAATAACATTCGGTACATTACAGCCCCTACTCTACTCTCTCGGGTATGGGAGAAATTCAAGAGTAGTGTTGTGCATATTTTTGGCTTTACTGGGAATATTTCTGCATTTTTCCGACATATTTGTAATTTTTCATGACATATTTTCCAATTTATATGACATAATTACATACATATTTTACAGTTTTATAGGACATAAAGTCCCTGGCCCATTGATAATAGTTGGATTACTTGATATGAACACATACCTGTGTCATTGATTAGCCACCTCTGGAACTTCTTGGAGGCCCTTCAGAACGTATTGAGGCGAACGTCACCGCCCGGAAGAAGGTGTTATTCACACTTGCATCGCGAAGTGTGCCAAAATATGGTGCAGAGTTCGGCCGTGCTACGAAAAACACGGTCTCCATACCGATGTTCTGGACACTTAAACTCAGGTATGTGTCTATATCAAGCATTCAACCATAACCACCGTAGTGTCGAAAATACGGAGAAGTCGGTGGGGGGTGGATGCCCACTTTGTGACCTCCCTGTACAGTGACATTTCGTTCTGTGGCATAGATTAGTGCTGGTCGACGTCTGGAGTTCAGACCTTCTTAAGTCTTCAGCAGTGAAAGTGATTGGTCGCCATGCACCGATTTATCGACTGACAATTAATTTTATCCTAATACACACGCACACACACACACACTTGTAGAGTGACCATGAACTTAGTAGCGACGGTTTTATTTAGTTCTCTCTTCGTATGCAATCATTTCTATATTTTGCCACATTCTTTTTTTATGAATATTGAGTCAAACGAGAAACAATCCCCACTGCCATACATAGTGTACACCCAACGGCAAAAAAAATAGTAGGCGAATTGTCCATTACCATTTTATTCTGTATCCTGTGTTGTTATAAGATATTATGTTGATGCGAAGCAGATACTGTCCTCTGCTTACTGACATTTTCATGGAAAATTCGTTGGGTGTACAGTGACGGACACCTCAGGGTTGTAATAATAGCATCGACTTCCGATGGGGTCGTTACAACCCAGAAGTGTCCGTGACTGTACAAGTTGTGTTATCTTGTAGATCCTCCAATAAATGAGCAAAAGTCAAGTCTAAAAGCAATTGTTATTCCAAACGAAGGTGATTTACTAGGAGCGTTTGGCGGATTTAGCTAGGGGGGCAACAGGCCACTTGCCCCTCCAACTGAGATGACTAAGTATTATAAAAAACTATTGACAAAAATATATTACAACGATTAAAAATGTTTCAGCAGGCCCTCCCCTTATGGTAAAAGAATAACACGACGTGCAGGACAAATACATTTATCGGAATTAGATTTACTAGACTTGACTTGTTGGCTACAAGACAATAACATTAACTGATGGACACAAAGGGAGAGCATTCTATGTAGGTCAAACATTCCATGTCGCCCGAGAAAATGAATTCTAAAGCAAATTTCTTTCTTTCTGTAATCATTTTTGATGCAAATAACATAGAAATAATTCTATTCCACCAAAAAATACTAATGCTATCATCTTAAGACAAAAGGATCCTTGGTTCGTTTCCTGTACAGTGGTTCAGATTCCACGTTGAAGGTTCAATCCTGATTAGTGTGCCTGACCCGAAATACCTACAACCGAATCCTTGTCATTGAATTCTTGTCAGGATTTTTTAAGGTCCAGGAATTCTTTAATAAATTCAATTCCGGTCCAGGAGAGAAAATCAGCAAGAGTAAATGGGTTCTGGACCGTAGATAACTTTTTGTCTGTAAAGCACAGGGTGTCCGAAATGAAACGCTCAAATTTCAGCTGTCTGTAACTCCACATGAATTTGATGCATCCAAATGAATTATACATTAAGGAATAAACATAGTCCTAAAGAATCATATACTTGTGGAGTTACAGACAGTTGAAATTAGGGCGTTTCAATTCGGACACCCTGTATTTCAATTCGGCCCAGGAACCTTTTTTCCGGCTGAATTTAAATTCGGTCAAGCCGTCCCCGTGGCAGAGGGTTAGCAAGTCGCACTACGACGGCAGAGGGTTCCGGGGGGGGGGGGGGGGTCGAATCCTGGCCTTGGCATGGATGATTGTGAGTGTCCATTCATCTATTTCATCATATCATCACTCATCCCCATCTTCGCAAATTAGCCAAAAGTGGCACAAAAGACGAAGTAAAATAAAGCAAATCAGTCAACTAAATTCCGTCAAAGAACCTTTCTTCCGGGTCAATTTAAATACGGTCCTGGAACCTTTTTCCAATGAAACAATACGCAACTTGTACCGAATTTAAATTGTGCTAGAAAAGAGATTCTGGTCCTGTTGCGCAACCCAATAGAATCCATTAAAATTTATAGGTTCCTGGACCTATAACAACTCTGCTTGATGTCAATATCATAGTCTATATGTGTACACACATACAAACACAAACACACACACACACACACACACACACACACACACACACACAAAACGAGAACAGAATGTTTTTAATATGTCGAAAAATGTACAGATTATATTTCCAGTGTTACATCTTATATGCTTACGGCATATTCTGTGCTTTCAGAAAAAAATCTACAAGGTATATATGCTGTATATTTAATTCAGATAGACAGTTTGTGCATTACTTCATATTAACCACCTATAATGTAACTTCATCATAATTTGTCATTGTAGAGAATAAACAGAACTGTATTTATATCTCTGTATCTCACAAAATGTCACAGCAAGGACTTAAATATTCTACAGTGTCATTCAGTAGTCGCCTAACCCTAACTCTGGGTGAATATAAGATGAAAAAATGTGAGAGATACTGTATATAAATTCTCGTTAATTGACATCTTTCGAGAAGTATTTTTATAATTATCTTTATGTGGTTGTATGGTCAGTGTGTGAGTGCATGTTGTTTGTCTCTGCTGCCAAAATTCAGGACAGTTGCGGTTGCTAATCAACAAAATATGCCACTAAAATATGCAATTATAATGAACGTATCTCTTCCTGGTTGAATTGAATGAAAGCATGCACACAGCCAAGAGCTTTGATTACGGATGTACAAGGGCTGGATAAAAAGTAGAGGCAACCCTGTTGTCACGTGTGAGTCGTTAGTCTGTGAGTCAACTGGGTTGCCGTAGCTGGTAACGAAGGTTAGACGTATCTCCTGCGTTAACTGGCAATGGGATGTACTGAAACACCCACCGCACTCAGCCGATTTGAGTCCGTGCGACTGTGTGATTTTGACCTCTTCGCAAAAATGAAAGAACCACTTTGGAGAAAGCATTACGACAGAAGAGAAGCCTTCATCCGTGCCATAGGGTCACTGCGCGACATTAACAGAGATGGACGTGTACGACGCCTTTCACAAGTGTGGCAGGTGGTCGACATGGAAGGCGATTATACTGAAGCAATGGATCTGGTGTTTACTTTGCCGACTGAGCCTGGTACGAATTATAGCAGTGTTGCTACTACTTTTTATTCAGCCCTTGTATATTCCGCAGCATGATACTGGATCGAGTTCGTCCACTTTGCTCCGATCCGGCATCTGTTGTTTCGAAGGATCGTGTTTGAAATTATTTCTGAGTATACATTTGTCACCAAGAACATTCAAAACCCTTGCCAACCGATACGATATCATGGCAGGAGATGATTTATAACCCGTATGTAATGGGATTGCGAGGGAAGTCAGTTGTGTTCCCTTAATGCCTCTTGAGTTCTCGACTAGGCGTGTCACCTAATGCCAAAAGATGACAGATTGGCAAATACTTAGTTGTTTTCATGTTCGATAATTTCTGGTTGTGTACCCTCCCTGAATTCAGCTATCTGACCGTCCACCTGCGCTTCGATTGGACTTTCTCTGGCCTCTTCGTAATTGTGTCACCAATATATCTGTACCCTAGGAAAGTATGCGAACTAAACAAGCTTTCTTCGACCTCCAATATTTATCTCCTGGGTTCGAATCCCAGCTTGGGTATGGGTGTTCATTGTGAGTGTCCCTTCATCAATTTCATCATTATCATCACCACAGCAACACCACAAACGATTAGGGAATCTTAATTGAGGAACTCGTTGCAGAACTAAATTTGAATCTGGAGAATCAACCAAACAACTCACCCATTTATAGAGGAAGAGCTGGGGCAAGCAGTAACATTGACCTAACGTTAACAAACGATAAAGCAACTAGTTTTCCAGTTCGTCGTCGATTTTGTTTTTCGTCGGATTGGACCAATATCTATTGTTGATCATTTCCGTCATCAAGTGAATGCTGCGAGTCTTCATGTGATCATTTTTATTGTTTGATTTTAAATAATGTTCTTTGTATAAAAGAAGGTGTCACACTATGACACAATACTGTTACATACAGAGTGTAATAAAGTGGCTTAAAGGTTTCCATTAATTGCAGTGCCATCTGAGTGTGTGTGTATTTTGTGGACAATTATTATTTTATTTCTTTCTGTTGAAATATCGTTAATGTATTGTTCATTTCGCCAGGCAGTTTTAATTGTTATATTGATACCTTATCCTTATCGTCGCGATTTGCCAAAAGTTGCAGAAAAGCTACGCTAAACCAAATCAAATCAAGTTAAATGAAAATCCAATTTTTCCTCCTGGTGCCAAAAGCGTAGTTAGCCTTGACGACTCATTGACAAAGTGGTTTTTCCTATTTTCATCTTATGCCAGCAAAGTTCAATAGTATTCAAATCGTCACATGAAGAAGTATAATAAAGTCGTAATTCACAGAGGTATGCTCATAGGATTTCGAAGTAAGGAAACTTCAAATTGCTTTGGGTTTCACATATCGCCGACCTCTGTGGCGGAGTGGTTATCACAGTGCGCTAGGACGCCAGAGGTCCCGGGTTCGAATTCCGACCTGGGCATGGGTGTTCCTTGTGAACGTCCCTTCATCAATTTCATCACATCATCACTCATCATCATGGTCGGAATTAGCCAAAAGTGACAGAGAAGCCAAGTAAATTAGCTTAATTCAACCAATAAACGTTTCATAGACGTAAATGTTGTTTTTGAATGATGATAAAATTCTTGAAATGTTGATTATTTTGTGTTTTAAGTCCACCTTGTGCACAGAAAGGCTAATCGGGACTGGACCTACTGTTTAAAGTGGGATCCGAGCTACTATGTGGTTCCACCGGGTATCGAAACCGAGACCCCTTGATTACAAGGCTACGACGCTACCACTGCGCCAGCGGGGAGGCCCCCAAATCCTTGAAATGTGCTTGTTCACATCCCTTAGGCTGTTCGCAATGAAAGTCGAAGGTAATTTCACTGTAGTTATTAACAATGAAATATTTACTTCATCGACAACACAATTGTTGCTCTGATTAAAACTTACTAAGTCTTACTTAGTTGCGGAAAGGCAATACAATGCAATGTCGAATAGAGTTATTTACGTCCCATAAAGCACCTCTTGAATTTTACTGCCCCATGTTAATGAAGTTCACGATACACTGATTTTGACATTCGTATTAATTCCAAGAAATCACGCACGGCACTTCCTTCGAAGCCGTTGAACCTTGCAAGTGCAAGGGAACGAATAGGTACTTTCGCCTCGAGATTTTCAGTCAGTAAATACAGATAAACAGAGATTACATTAGTCTGATTTGCTGCAATTCCCTTCATTGTTTTCCTTTACTTCCATTTGCACATCGAAATACTTTTGTTCGACGTTTTATGCAGGGTGGGACAGAAAAACCTGACAATTGTTAATATAACACAGTAAATAAAAAGCGTTAGTCTTTATTCATGTGCTAGCCTTATGATTTACACCAACATTAAGTGCGGAAAATAATATCTTGCAAATTGCGCCCAGTTTGGTCCACACACTGCTGGAGTTGGCCTCCCCCATGGCGCAGTGGTAGCGTCATTGCCTTGTAATCAAGGGATCCCGGGTTCGATACCCAGTGGAGGCACAAGTGGCTCGGATCCCACATTAAACTGTAGGTCCAGTCCCGATTAGCCTTACTGTCATAAAGTGGACTTAAAACAGGAACTCAAACAATGCTGGAGTCAGTCGGGATCGCATTTTGCAGCATGTTTCTCGGCATGGCGGATACTTCGTGTTGAATCGCTGCTCTAGTTCAGGTAAGGAACGTGGTTTATCGGCGTACATTTTGAATTTTAATTAACCCCACAGGAAAAGTTTCAGTGACCGACTGTGTTATATAATTTTTAAAATCATCATGTTTTTCTGCCGCACCCTGTATGTTGGTAAATATTTCATTGGGTAGGTCTCCACAAAGTTGGTGCTCCATTGCCCTGTCAGTCATGCAATACACAACGTATTTTCATGGCACGTAGTGAGGGTCAATGTTGTCACGTACATAAAATGCTTGATAAGTTGCAAATGTGAGATGTGTAATTCTTAATAGCTCCATGTCATGCATCACATTTATTGCTAGATGGTAATAATACTAATAATAATGTTATTGTTGGTAGTTATTTAATTATCTGATTGTATATAAGTAATTCATATGTACCCGCCGACCTGGGTGAGCACAGCGCGCTAGGACGCCAGGAATCCTGGGTTCGAATCCTGGCATGGATGTTTTTTGAGTGTTCATCATCACTCATTCTCAATTTCGCGATTAACCGAAAGTGGCAGAAATCGAAGCAAAATAAATTAAATAAAATCATTAAACTAAAACGTTGAAACGTCCAAAGGAATATCGACAGTAACACTGTCAGAATTATCGATATAAGTTCTTGTTGAGTAACAGCAGTTCGATTATTATTAATTTCCCAGAATTCCCACACGTAATAGAGGGAACTTTGAACTTTGACCACACGTGTAACTAGGGTGACCATAATATTTTAACCCAAAAACGGGACATCCCAAAGAGGTCACTTTATCCTACTCCTGAAAAATCTGAAAGGTCTAATTATACATGTATTATTAATTTTTATTATCATTAATACTGTATTGTAATTTATTAAAGTGTGGATCGCAAATGACAAACAAAGTTTTAGTGTTATTACTATGTTATTATTTATTAAAGTATGGATCACATAAATGATATAAACAAGAAATAAAATATGATCCTCTCTATCAAAAGGTATTAATTATAATTAACGCTCACTATAACTTACTCAGTGGCCGCGGTGGTTCAGTCGGTAACGCGTCTGACTACCATGCTAAAAGTCCCGGGTTCGATCCCCTGCCCCCCGGCCGGTTCAAATCCGGGAACCTTTCTAACGTTTGGAAGCGCCCCGGCGCCCACCCAGCGTCGAATGACATGGGTACCTGGGGGAAACCCTGGGGGGTAAAGGCGGTCAGAGGCGTGATGCTGATCACATCACCCCCACTCACGACCGGATCAAGAAAGTGTGGGGCGTTACCCCCACACCCCCTATACGCCTTCATGGCGTGGTGCTAAGCACAGGGGAGCACTTTACTTTTACTTTTTTTTTTTTTACAGAATAACTTACATGGTGTTTTTGCTCCCTCCTGATCAACTTTGCTATTAGGTCTACGCTGAAGTTGAGGAATGCCAAAAGCATTTATCATAATGACTAATATTCTTGAAAAAAGCTCTATTCTTCACCAAACCGTTCATAAAACTTCCCGCAATTCTTGGTAACCAAGATTTTTCACATCTCCACATATTGTTCATGATTGAAAAAAGCACGCTCAATAGAGGTGGATGTACCGGACAAGTATAACACCATTTCCGCAGTTTTCAGAAGGACGTCATACTTTATTTGTCCCATTTTCAACTTACCAAAAATCTGTATCTATTTATCCGACAAACCTTGATTTCTTTCCAGTCTTTTTGGAGATGTACGATTTCTCGTGCACATTGTCACTGATAGAACAATTTTGTTTCGTCTTCTGAACTAGAATCATTCGCTACCTTATTAGTAATTCTGGAAATACGGCTTTGAGTATCGGACAGACATGGGTGTACTCTGCAGCAGAACCCACTGAAATTTCTCTGCTCCACTATAGCTAATTTCCTATTTCAGCAGGTACTGTAAAATGTATCAGCAGTGCCTACCTCGCATGAAATGTCTTTCAACTTTAGACTTTGTTTTCAAGCTAAGTTCTAGACTTATATAAAACTGGACAAATTGTATGTTTTTATAACGGAACGGCCGGGACACGCCTCAAAATCAGGACTGTCCTGGACAAAAGGGGACGTATGGTCACCCTACATATAACTTGGCACTTATGAAATCACAGGCCTATATATGAAATCACAGGCAGGCAAACTGCCTCTTATCTGTTGTTTTGTGTCGTGTGAGTAATTGTCAGGTCGCGTTTGAAACAATGGCATTAGCTACAGGACAAATAATGCAAACATCCGTTCTAAAGGGTGATGCATGCACTCGTGACTGAAACGTGGAAAACATTTTCTGGACATGAACGGTAAAATGCATCATTGTGCAGTGTGGGTAGAGAACAAGATGTTATGGACAATGCTTGGTCTCCATGCTGTAAAGCAACAATGATAATACTACTGAAGGAAAACGGTACAAGAATGGCTGCTGGTGGCATATTCGATGAAACATTACGCACACGGACGGCCGCAGAAAAGTTGACATAAACAGTGAGGTCATGGACGTCCGCAGAATCCTTTCGGGGGGGGGGGGGTGGAGGAGGAGACAAACGAAGCATAATTTCTCTCATAATAGTCTTCTACCCTCAAAAAACATTGCTGGCCTCCCCGATGGCGTAGTGGTAACGTAGTCGCCTTGTTATCAAGGAGGCTCGGGCTCGATTCCCGGTGGAGGCACATAGTCCTTCGGATCCCACTTTAAACTGTATGCCCAGTCCCGATTGGCCTATCAGTGCATAAAGTGAACTTAAAACACAAAATCAATCACTCAAACAACATTGCTTCAGTTTGAAGTTACACATATTACTGTGATTGAAATGAAATTATATGTATGAAATATATAATGTTTGCATGACTTTCATTTTCCATGGGAAGGGTACGGCCCTCCCTTGCCCCAGTTCCGGTCGTCCATGATTGGGGTCAAGATCGAAACGTTGTGTCCATATGTAATAAATGAATAATAACCCGTGCCCGTGAAGGGCAGTTCTTACCTACCGACTCCAGAGGTGTGATATCATCTACCCTGGGGTGACGTGTGGTCAGCACGACGAACCCCTAGTCGTTGTTATAGGTTTTCCATGACCGGGTTACGCTAATTCGTAGCTCCCCAATTTCCTCCGCGATGGTAGGTGGTCCCATATTCCGGCGGACTCAGGAGAAAAGTTGTTACGCCCCCCCCAGGAGACTTTATAAAGAAACATTTAAGCGTTGGTTTCCCTTGTCAATATCTCTCAATTCTCTCATATGTCAGTTTTACACATTTTCTATTTTCACATTCGTGGCAATACAAACATCCATGTCTTACTCAGGATTCGACTTCTTACAGACTGTCATAGGTTCGAGTCCCTGCCTGCGTATGGGTGTTCCTGACTGTCCCTTCATCAATTTAATCTAATCACTAGGGCTCGGCCCGACCTTGTGGCCGAGTGGTTAGCACATCGCGCTGCGACGCCAAGGGTCCCGGGTTCGAATCCCGGTCGGGCTTGGTTGTTTGTGAATGTCCATTCATCAATTTCATTATTTCATCACTCATCCCCATCTTCGCAAATTAGCCAAGAGGCACAAAACGCGAAGTAAAATAAACTAAATCAATCAATCACTAAGGCTCGAAAGTTGATGACCTTAAAAATCTAAAAAAATGACCAAAAAATGGTAAAACAAATTACCAAAAAATAATTTTCGCACTTAAAATGAAAGCTTGATTATTTCATGAATTGCAACAGAGTAATTGAATAATTAGACAAAATCTGAAGCAAACGGGGGAAAAAAACAGGTGTTAATGAAATTTTTGTTTATTTTTGCTTCAAGGTTTCTCTGTGTAAGTCATTCACCTCCTTTCAGAGTGGGCGTTCCACGATACACAATACTCGGTCAACATCTGAATATACAGTTGTATTTCGCGTACATCAGATTATATTATTTTTATACTGTGACTAAAACCGTAGATTAAAGCGATTATAGTGGCCAGGAAAGTGAGCCTAACAAAAATATTTTAAGTGCTGGAGGAAAATTAATTTTACCACACTTATTTATTTTATCCATTGAGAAACTTTCAGTTAAAAATTGGCCGTATTTTCGATTAAGAGTGAACTTGCTAAGCTATAAAGACCATGTCAGGAAATTTACATACATAAATTAAGCTAGCAAATGCATTAAAAATTCACGAAACAACAGGGGAGATGAAAAATAAACCTCAAAAATTAAGAAAAGTGCAATGAAGGCGGCAAAAAATACTAAAAAATGATCTACAAGCCAAAAAACGCCGTAAAATATCAAAAAAGTGTAAAAACAATGTGTTCTGGTTCTAAATTATGGGAAAAGGACTGACATTAGGTTTGGCATTATTTTCAAGACTCGTAAAAAAAAAGGGGGGGGTTTTCATCAATTTCCGAGCCCTACTAATCATCCTTATCGTCACGGTTAGCCAGAAGTAGCAGAAAAGTGACGCTGTACAAGAAAAATACAAGATACTGGTTAAAGCTTGACGCCCACTGAAACGCGGAGAGACGCGGCCACATAACCCAACAGAAGCGTTTCCGGCGTCTGAATGAGCGATAACCTGCATACTTCTGGCACGGAATTTCCCCCTTCGGTTCCGCGGATTTCCCTGTAGTGGGCGTTACACCATTTGATTTCAGTAGAAGTTCCGTTGCCACGTTTTCCCGCGTCTCAATGGGGCGTTAAGTTTTAGAATTGCGTTAAGATGTCGGATGGAAATAATAGACCTACTGTATATAATGTCAATGTTTAAACACCCACAGGTACATGCTCAATTTCCTTGGAGTTTTAGTATCACACGTGGCTTATCTTCACTTCCAGTTGTAACTGAACTAAAGTTCCACGTGTAGAATAGAGACAAGTGTCACACAGTCCTCACGGGGCTGCCTGTTTCATACGTGAGCCATAAATGACCTCAGCACATCTGAAAGTGGAGCGTCAGAATAATGATAGTGTTATCAAAAGGCGTCCACGTCCTTGCTACCTGTCTATCCGACAGTTTAAGTGCTATACCCAGTCAGCGGTAGCCAATTCGTACGCTGTGGACCGGCGCGTTTACCACTAAACTCACGATCTCAACACTGGGTCCCAGGTTCGAATCCTGACGGTGGAAAGGGTGTTTGTGAGTGTCCCTTTCTTAAATAACCATTCATCCTCACCATCGCGATTAACCAACAGAGGAAATAAAAAGGAGACTTAATTCAGGAAATGCGTGTTACTTTTCTCTTCATAAATTGTTATCTTCTCGTATAATATATAAGAAACTAAAAGTTGAAGTATACAAAACAGTAATTTTGCCTGTAGTATTATATGGATGTGAAATTTGACCCCTTACATTAAAAGAGGAACGTAAATGAACAGAGTTTGAAAATAAATACTTAGAAAAATGGTTGGACCTAAAAGGGTTGATGAGACAGGTGAATGGAGGAGTTTACATAATGGAGAATTGCACAATTTGTATTGATGTCCAGATATTATTGGAATAATTTAATAAAGAGTACTTTGGCGGGCAGGCCATGTGGCACGAATGGGAGAGGAAAGAAGAATTTTTTGGGAAACCTGATGGTAAGAGACCTGTAGGAAGGCCAAGACGAAGATTGTGGGATAATGTTAAGATGGACCTAAAGGAAATCGGTAAGGATAGAAAAGATTGGATTGATCTTGTCTCATATTCTCTCTCTCTCTCTCTCTGCTTCGTTTCTTTATCCACCCTTGCCTCTCTCTGCCTCGCTTTGTGTCCCTTTTTCTCTCTGCTTCGTTTCTTTCTTCCCTTCCTTCTCTATTTTGTCTCGCATCTTTACCTTCCTTCTCTACCTCTCTCCCTTATCCTTCCTTCCTCTCTGCCTCGCTTTTTTATCTTCTTCTCTCTGTCTGCTTTGCTTCTATTCTCTTTACCCTTACATCTTATATTTCCCACACTTTCTTATTCTATAAGGTTTCCTTTATGTACTTCTTTCTCCTCTTTGAAATATGTTTCTTATGATGACACGTAAACATGACGTCACCCGAGAACAAAAATTTTCGATTCCCACCTACCCCCCCCCCCCTTGGAAAATTTTACGCGAACGCCCATGCCGAGACTATTGTTTCTACGTCTTCGGTTAACCACACATTCCAACCAAAGGTTGGTGAAGTGACATACAAGGAAATATATGAACCTTCAGGAATTCCAAATCAAAGGTTACTTCACCCTCCGCTAGGAGCCGTTCATTTTCTTCAGCTTGTCTCCTCCGCAACTTCGGTTCCTGTCGATTCGCCATTGAATTTCACGTTTCTTAGTCTTGCTTTTCAGTTGAACGTGCAGATTATTTGCTCACTCGACACTTCACCATAACAACACGGAGAGGTCTCGGTGGCAGACTTTCGAGCTTGCCTGCAACGGTCCGGGTTCGAGTTTCGGAATAGACATGTAAAAATACCATAAAGAGTGTTCTTTGTGAATATCCTTTCATCAAATCATTGTCGTGATTAAAGAAAGTTGCAGCAAAGAGACGCTAAAATAACCAACATACAAAACAAGTTAGATAATTTAACAGGATTATTTTCCCTCTCATGTTGAAGTTTTCCTTTAACCTCAGGTTTCTTCTATTGTTTCTTGGTATTGAAATATGTATTTCCTGTTTTCCTGTATCATTCAGGCACGAATCTAGAAATATATTTCGGGTGGCTCCGAACCAAGTGTCTCAAATAATAATAATATGATTTATTGATTTGTTGTTTTAAGTCCACTTTATGCACAGATAGGCTAATAGGGTCTGGACCTACAGTTAAAGTGGGATCCGAACCAATATGAACCTTCACCTGGTAACAAACCCGGGAACCTTTGATTACAAGGCGACGACGTTACCACTACACAATCAGGGAGGCCCAACAATAATAATGTTTAAAATAAAGGGTGGTAAGTGACATTTTGGTAATTTTTGCGTTACAAAGTAAAATGTGCCATCCTGCAATTTTCAAGTGCAATTGCCATGTCATATAATTTGCATTGGACTCAGTGGAGCCTTCTGAAATTGGTAAACACAATATGAAAACAATTTATCTACAGTATAGCTTCTAATAACCAAAATGTCACTTACCATGTTTTACACCCGACCCTTTCAATTAAAATAATTATAACTGTATACATTTAATTCAAATAGTAAGAATTAAAACATCCAAATAAATTATTAGTATATTATTATTACATGAAAAATAGGGCATAAGGATAGTGATATAACAGCACGTATTATCTACCTTACGTATAGTTAAGGTAGGCAAAATTTGTAAAAAAAAAACTGATTCCCTGGACACCCCTTAAATACGCCCTTATCCAGACGTTACTTGTAATCCACTTTACGTGTTTGCAGGAGAGATTGAACTATTAAAGGAAAGAAAAGGAAAAACACAAAATAATGGATCAAAAGCAGTCAAATACGGTCTGATCCTTAGAGCCCTCTGATTATAAGGAAGAACTGTTAAAATTCAACTTTGAGTGTAGATCATTTAACCATTGTTACGTAGTCATCACACAATTTTTGTTACTTAGCGTCGCTTTTTTGCCACATTTGGCTAATCGCGATGATGAGTACGAGTGTTTATTAGATGAAGTTGATGATGGAACACTCACAAAGAATACCCATGCCCAGGCCGCGACTCGAACCCGGAACCTTCGGTGGCTAGATCGAAAGTTGACCAATTAACGCGCCCGGACGCCAAGCTGGCAATTCATTACGTTGATTGATTGATTTGGTGTTTCAAGTCCACTTTGTGCACAGTAATCGGAACTGGACCTACAGTTTAAAGTGGGATCCGGACCACTATATGTGCCTCCACCGGGTATCGAACCCGGGACCCCTTGATTACAAGGCGACGACGGGGAGGCCCTTGGCAATTCATTACATAAATTGCTTTATTTATACAAGTAATTTCCCTATCAAATTCACCTTTATAAAACAATGTCTTGACAACGTCAATGTCAACACCATTATTCTTGAATGGGGAATTTTCGCAATTACTTAACATAAAATTAATGTTTGAAAAAGTTATCTTGTAACTTGCCTAAGGTCAATGTGCAATGCATCTGAGCAGGTGGAAGCTATTTCTGGTGCCCCTTCCCACAATATCGGGATGGGTCTAAGGGAGAATATGACCTCACCGATCCGCGTCTGGCAGCAAGTGCAACGACACCAACTGAACGTCGTGGTGCAGTGCTTCCGGTCTTTGGGTTCTATTTCATAAGGTCATCTTCATTGCCTGTTACGTTGATTTAACTTGGCATGGTATTTAAAAAAATATAAATACACGTCGTCTTGTAATCAAGGTGTTCCGGATTCGACACTCATAGATGTTCGGATTCCTCTTTGGACTGTAGGCGCAGTCTCGATATGTGCACAATGAGGATTAAACAAACTTAAACCCAATCAAACGTTTTAATCGTCAGTGTAAATAATGCCACTGTAGCTGTTTCCTGTCTGAGTACATTGGACTCGATCAACAAGGCGAAATAATGCACGAAAAATCTATTTTTACTTTCACCTATGCACATCGACGGTTTTACCTTGGCGATAACATCCTATTCAATCCCTTCTCGCTCGCTAATAAGAAAAATCCAGAAAGGTCAACCAATCCCGGGCTTCCATGATACTTCAGGACGCCAAAGTATTCAGGGATCGATGCCCGGTGGAGACATTATAATGATCCTGATTCCACTTTAAACTGTAGGCCCAGTCTCCAGTCCCGATCAACCTATCCGAGCATACAGTGGACTTACTTGAAACAAAACTCTACAAATTCCTGTTCTTTCCACGCAAAAATTTGCACTAACTTCACCTACATTTTTTCACAAAATAATGGTTTCCCGTAAAGGAACTGACCCCATTCCATGAATTGCTCTGAAAGTGCGACCTTGTCATTCAACCGAGACAGTGCGGTGAGCCCTGAATGACACCTGTAGAGTGAAATAAAAATTGCTAAGGTCAAATTAATAAGCTAACAAATCAGCGTGACCTACTTACCAAACTGCTGGTTGGTCCCTTGCGCGGCTCCCGTAACGGCACCACTCAAAACTAGTTACCAGCACGTGAACAGCTGTAAACACATGTTTCACAGTAACCGACGTCAAACGAGAAACTTAGTACTTGTACGAACTTTACGTAACCAGCTGATGTTTTCGCCCTTTCTTCTGTTGATTCTCACGCTCCTCTTGTCAAGACGTTCCTTGTTTGTCACTCGCACCGCCTAAAACCAGCTTACACTGTTATGAATCGCGTGTATGTATTTGTGCCCTCCACGCCCCATTAATACACAAGGCAGAGTCACTGAGTAATGAAAACGACAAGTTGTTACAAAACTTCACTGCTTATCCCTTTACAATGTCGACAAATGCAACAAAACGAAGCACTGCATCACAAACGTAACTTTCCGATTCCGATCAACACTACTTTCCGCACACGCGAAATAATAACAATAAAAATTCGCGAAAAGGAAATATATCCCTCGAAGCGATATGTTGATGTAGGTGGGTTTTTGAAGTTGGCAGTCTTTACCGCGAAGCTGTCTGCTGGCCCGTGCCGATCTCGCACGATCGTGCACGAAGTTTCCCGAGCGTCCGCGTTCGGAAGGTGAGGTGACGAACGTATCCCAGCTCCCGCTGCGCTTCCGGCGTTCGACCCGATGCACTGGAACGATGCGCTCACGTGGAGGACTTGCACGGTTCGGCACGGCACGGCTCCTCTGTGGGCAGGAAGGAAGAATTGGCCACTGCGAGAAGGGGAAGGGAGTTGCGAGTGGGTGTTCGCACTTCGGAAATTTGCGACGATGTGCGCTTCCCCACAATTAGGGATAGAAAGTGCCAAGTGAGAATGAGAGGCGCACCAGTGCTCTAATCTCTAAGTGGTAGCAACGATAATAATAGAAGATTTGTCCAATTGGTGTAAATATGCATTTATTTCTAGCTTTGATTGTTTTGACTGATTAATTAATTTTCTTTATTTTACTTCGCTTTTCTGCCATTTTTGGCTAATCGAGAAGATGATGAGTGACGATATGACGAAATTGATGAAGGGATACTCACAAAGAAAACTTATGCCCAGGCTGGGATTCGAACCCGGCACCCCACACGTCGAGCTTGGATTGGAAATGAAAGACTGTTTTGTATTGATACTTAAGGTGATTTATTATTTTCAAGTGGAATTCCCCTTTCCTCTTTACTCGTAGCTTAACAGTACACAATATTTTGTTCCTGAAAATTCAGTTCTAAATTTTTTTTCACATATTTAGCTGATACATTTCATTCTTCCGTTGAGCATACCACTGAAGCTTCTTACCACTTATTACATTTTTGTAGTAATGGCCTGCTTCAAAATATTGAAGCTCAAAATTTTGTAAAAATGAAAATAAAAATGTCAATTTCAGGGCCCTGAACAAGGACTTATTTAGAGGGGCCTTGTCCAAATCTCACGAAAAATTACTAATTTCTACTTTTCAAAATTAATAGCTCTATTATGTTTGATTTCATTTTTGTTATTGAGCGTTGCATTTCAACTTATTTTTGCTAATCGCGACGACGAGGATGAGTGATGATATGATGAAAGTGATGAAGGGACACTCACGAAGAACACCCATGCCCAGGTCGTAATTCGAACCCGGGACCCCTGGAACATTCGCATGTGACATTGTGTGTAAGTTGTTATTGAACAGAAGATGTTGAAACTGAAACCAAATGATACATGATAAGATATGTTAGTCAAGATTCTAAAATACTGTTCGCTGTAACCCTGAAAAGTACTTCTCCACTTATCTATTACTGAAATACGAAGTGTATAATATGTACTATAGGTGTGTTTCATCTACGTCACAAACTGTTGCATTGTGAGATCGAGCAGCCATGATTGTGACGGGTTCTTGTAAACATTCGGAATTCAAGCGGGCGGGGGGAGATTTGAACCTTGTTTACGGTGGTATACTTTGTTCAATATTAGGTTGTTTAGGTCTAACAGGCATTCACGTTTATCCTAGAATTATCCGAGAAAGAACAGAAGGTGCAATTCACGGCACAGGATTTTCCGATTGTTGATTAGAATACGGCGTCATGGCGAGAATAATTCGTGCCAACCTTAATGAACAAAACAAATAGTACAGAGCGGTGGAGTGAAGTTCATATATCACATTATATCTGTGACTTTTAGTACAAATGGATTAAACTGGTGTTGTTTTTTTTAATCATACTTGCAAGTAGCGTTTCCTTGTTATTGTTTTATTTGGTAAAAAGGTATTGACGATAAAAATGGCATCATTCAATGTTAAATTCATCTTGATACAAGGGTTGGAACTTAAATAGTGGCAACACTGCTGTGGAGACACTATGCAATGGAATGTAGTAGTGGCGCTGATAGCACACGTTGTTGACATACCTACCTTACCTCCGGGCAAATGGAATCGCCCGTCCCACGTCACAGGCAGGCGCACAATCGAGGGAAACACAGTCACTTGTGAGCGAGCGGTCTAACGAGAAGGTCACTATCTTTTCCAAACAGGAACAGCGGAGTTGGATCAAGATTGAATGTGCCAGAGGTCGTACAGCACGACAGTGTCATCAAGGGCTTCAAGAGGCGTGCGGGGAATCGGCATTGCCGTACAGAACAGTGGCACGGTGGGTAAAAGCCTTCAACGAAGGTCGGCAAACTGTGGCAGACATGCATCGGGCAGGTCGTCCTAGCGTCTCTGAAGAAGAAGTGCAAGCTGTTGCCGCGTTAGTGGACAGTGATCGAAGCATGACGATTCGTGAGCTCGCCCACGAAACCGGATTAGCGCATACGACTGTGCTTCGCATCCTGAAGGAACGCCTGGGCATGCGCAAAATTCCATCACGATGGGTTCCGCATGAGTTGACGGAAATTCAGAAATGGATGCGTTAGGACGCTGCTCAGACGCGCTATGAGCGCAAAGGTGAGGCTTTCTTACGCCGTATCGTAACACTGGATGAGACATGGGCCAGACTTGCGGTGCATAACTGGCTTCATATTCAACAACCGGGATTCTTAGCTCCATAGTCTGAATAAGGCACTTGCCTTCATCAGGTAGGGTATTAGGCAGAGCTTCTCCTGTAGAGTTTAATGTGCTGTACCTCATCAAAGCATTATTATCATTTGCAGCTCTTCTAAATGTGATTCTTAAACCACCCTTCCACATAATATCTTTGTAATCTGAAAAGAATCCTGGCAACAGTCGCATAGGGAACAGCACTGTGTGGTTCTTAGATATAATTTTATCACCAGCCTCAAATCCACCTATTTTGTAGTAAGAAGCCTCGGTTTTGAATAATTTTAGTGTGGCCAAAGCTGTGGACGTAATGCCGGGATAATCCACTCTGTTTATAACAACACCATGCTTTCTGATCTCAATTTCAGAGAACAGATGCGGCACAAAATTGTCTACCAATCTTATATTTGAATTTGCCGGATAATCTGTTCCATCGAGCTTTACAACATCAAATTTGATGTATAGATCTGCTCTGTGGGGGTGTATAAAGCCATCCCCTACATCAAGATCAACCTCAATCTCTGTGTTGGGTTGATTTAAATTTGCAAATGTCCTCCTGTTTGGGGGGAATGATTGTAGCTCATAACTCTCAATATTTTCCATTTTTTTTGTATGTATTTTTATTTAAATATTAATCTCTATGATAGCAGTTGTTGTGGCTCCAGCAAAATCAACTAATTCTTCTTTTTCATTAGTGACCATCAACTCAATGTTATCTATTCTATTATGGCACACAGGAAAATATAATGTTGGGGATGGAGTGTAGATGATTGGCTCCATAAATTCAGAATTAGGTTTAAATGTTGCAATGATGCCAGTTTGTTTGTGAGTGCCTATGCCATTTGATTTGGTGATCATACCCTCAGCCACATTACAGTGAATATTCAGAGTCTCTATGGCTAAGAGGGCCTCCCCCATGGCGCAGTGGTAGCGTCATTGCCTTGTAATCAAGGGGTCCCGGGTTCGATACCCGGTGGAGGCACAAGTGGTTCGGATCCCACTTTAAACTGTAGGTCCAGTCCCGATTAGCCTTACTGTGCATAAAGTGGACTTAAAACACCAATTCAAACCAATTCTATGGCTAAGAATTTAGGTATATTAATAGCAGTGTGTTTGATGGCTGGTTCAAGTTTTGTGTTGTTCTCAAAGCCTAACAGCTCTCCTATAGTACCCAGATCCACTGTTTCTGTCGCAGATACAATCTCTACTCTGTGAGTGACAGAATTTTGAGTTAAGACAATACCTCTGGGTAATTGAGCGTTTAGAGTGGACAGATTATACTGCCCTGGAGTGATGACAATATTTTGATCACCAACTGCAATTTTGTTGTTGTGGTGTGTAATATTAGGGATCAAGTACATGCCATAAAATGCTCTGAGAGCTATTGTTTTGGGATACACTATATCATCATGTAATTTGAGTTTCAATATTGAATTTTGGCTGGTGAGATGGAATACCCCCATGATGTTTCAGATACCACAGGGCCTTTTGAAAATTTTCAATTGATGGTTTATTTATTTGAGACATATATCTGAGAACAGATAAACACAAATGTCCACAATTAGGCTAACATCTTTGAAGTTTTGAACACGGGCATTATTGTAATAAAGATTAGCTGATTTTAGATATTTTATTAAATTTTCAGGTGGAACACCTCCAAATGAATCAAACACAAATGCCTCATTTTTTAAATATTTAAGATAACAGATGCAGTGAGTGCCCTGATTTTTGTACTTATCCAAATTAACAATGCCACACTCTTTGTTGAGTGGTTGCTCTGGCAAAGAATCAGACATGTACACACCTTTAAAATGTTTGATGCCCAGTGGCTTGATTAAAGCTTCAATATCTTGGTTTGTAAGCGGCTCTTGTTTTTTTTAAACTTATTCATGGCTCTCTTAACACCTTTGCCTTGTTTCTCCATGGCCAGGTTATGGCGCTTCAATTCATCTAATTCTGCCCTATTTTTCTTGGCATCTATTACTGTTTTTGCTATGGCAGCTGATCCCCCAGCCAAGCTCCCAACAGCCCCAAGTGCTGCTAAGATGGCCGGGATAGTAAATATGAAACCCCCCACATGTGATTTTTTTCTAGATTGTTGTAATTTTTTTAATTGGGGGGTACTAAGCAACAATTTCATACCATGGCCCTTGGCAATACAAGAATTTTTTTTCTTGCGCTGATTTTTGGTTAAAAGACTATCAATAGTTTTAAGAGATTTAAGACCTGCATAAGGTATTTGATACATAACACCCTTGGCCTTCATTCTAGGTTTATTATATACATATTCACAGCCCCCACCCCAGTTTTTGTTTGGTGTTCATAGCTATGGTGGTCCCCAATGCTGCTATTCTCTCACTTAAAGAAGCATCTTTGCTTACAAATCTACCAAATGCAGTCTCTTCTAATTTCTTGTGTGCAACATGTCTCTTGTCAAGATCAGAATGTGTGTTGTATGCTATGTCTTGGTCTCTACAAGCAGCATCTAGGGGATTAACACCAGAATCACCTCTGTTTAATCTATGGTCCAATTTTGTGCCTGGACCACAATACTGATAGCCTGGAATATGTAGTTCAAATGGCAACTTGTTTATAATGTCATTAACCAACCCCCGACCCTCAGAAATATTCCAAAATTTAGGTGGTAGAGTATTAATAATTTTTATAAGATATCCAATCCCCTTAGTGTCATTCACTATAAAATTAGACAATTTGGTGCTTATCATGTCCATAATTCCAACCTTTTCATTGTAAAAATTGTGGTTGCCAGCATTTTCCTCCCCAGCTATCACCAATAACCTATCTACAAGTTTCCTGACATCATCAACCCAGACAAATTCTTTAGGCAGGGTGTTGTATTGTTTGATTCCACTACCTGTCTTGATTTGTGACCATATGGGCTTGATTAAGTTGTTGTATTTTGCTCCACTGCTAGACTTGACTCTTTTTTGTGTGGGATCATTGTTCTGGTATAGAGCATCTGATTTTATTAATATTTCCTTGTAATGTTCATAATCTTGATCTGTATAGCTGCCAGGCCTTTTCCTAGTCATCAGTTCCCACAATCCAGGTGTGCCAAGCTACTTAACAAAAGCACCTCTTTCTCCAAGATGAGATTCTGAATATACAATTATATCATCTCCCATAAATGTTACTCTGAAATTGCCAATTCTATGTATGATGCTACCATCACGCTCTGTGTCAGCATATAAGCCAAAGACCTCATCTTTGTTGTCTTTAGGTGTGCTTAAATATTTTTGAGCAAGAAGACCCAATTCAATAGGATCCAGAGTAGCTTCAATTCTTCGAGGAGCAACAGGACTAGGTGTATGAATACTAGAAAGTGGGGTGATTGGATAATCTAATATGTTCCTTGCAGCTACAGGTACAAGCTCTGTGATCAAACTTTGATTTTGCTCTGTAACAGTTTTGATATTTTTACCTAATTCACTAATAGCATCAATAATAGGCTGTTCTGTTTGTTTGTGTTGTTCATAAATTCCTCGGTTCTGTGATTTCCATCCCTTAAATCTTTTTACAAGATAATCTCTTAATTTAAGATCATCAATAATTGGCCTTTTCATGGTTATTTATATATATTTCAATGTCTAGAAAATTGTTGATTTTATTTCTGTATTTGCCACTATTGGGTTTTCTTGTCATATCAGTTGTAACAAACCCATAACTGTTTTGATTCCAGCACCTACTGCAAAACTTGGAAAAATCATTGTAGCTCAAGTCCCCACCTACATATTCATCATGTATGTGTTTGAGGTTGGTATGATCTTGATGAAACACACATATAAAATTGCTGTTGTCTCGGATCAGCTGCTTCGGTATTTTAGAAAAAGTCTGTGCCAGGTAGAAGTAATGAATGTTTTTGTGTCGGCCCTGTGTAAAGAAATTTCTAACCTTGTTTTGATTATCCAGTATAATGTCATCAAACACAACAACAGAATTATCGAGACATTCATGGAGTGGCTTAACATCTGATTCAAAAGTGGCAATATCCAGTCCATCATATAGCTTCATCAGCTGCTGATATTTTAATTGTTCCAAGCTCTTAGAGAAGACATACAAGTGCCTGTTTTTCCAGTCTAACCAGTTGGGTGCCAATAAAAAATTATCAATCATTAGTGTAGTTTTACCACAAGCTGATGGCCCAACAATAAGACATCTAATATTATCAGGCAGCAACTTGCCATTTCTCTTAATCTGCTGTTCAGGTTCTGGCAGCCTTTTTATAACATCCCAGGTGCTCATATTATCACTTTGTCTGCATCGATCCAGCTGTGTTCTGGAAGTCCTAGCCATTTGACAAATAAATTGTTGCCTTTTCTGCGGATGATTTTTTCTATGAGATATGTGTCAGGCTGTTTAGTTTTGTTGAGTTCTTCTTCATAGAACCGGCCTTTGAGAATTTCTCCTCGGTGGTCTTTTATTATATATGTGTTAAGGGTCCCAGGTTTAACTTGAACCACTGTAAATAATTCAGTGCTCCAGTTTCTTGTAAAGCCTCTTTTGAATAAGTGCTTATATTTGCTGATTCTTACTTGATCACCCACCTTGTATTTGGCTTTTCTTGTTGTTGGCTAGTATCTAGGATAATAAACAGTCCTGATCAATTTTTGCTCATCAGATGAAGTTACTTCAGAGGGTTTCATGTTGATTGTGGAATGAACCGAGTTGTTATATTTATGTAGAAGTTCTGGAAGAATATTAAGCCATTTATAATTACATTGAAGTGTAAATTGTTTATACATAAGATTTTTTAGGGTTTTGTTGAATCTCTCTACAATGGAGGCCTTGAGATCACTGTAACTCGAATAATGTTGTATTGACTGGCTTTTAATAAATTGTTGGAACACAGAATTATAAAATTCTTTGCCATTATCTGTTTGCAAATAGCGCGTTGATCTTCCACTCTGATTGATGATTGTCCTGATGGCTTCTGTAACACATTTTCCAGTCTTGGATTTGAGTGGCACCGCCCAGGCAAATTTTGAAAATGTATCTATGACAGTAACTAGATACTTGTAGCCCTTGTTGATTTTGTCTAAGTTTTTCAGCTGTCCACTTGCCATCTCAATCAAGTCGCTCTGCCATAAATCATCTATGCCTTTTGTGACTACTGGCAGTCTCTTATAATTATGTCTGGCTTGTCTGTGTAATTCATCAACAATAATTTGTCTAGACATAATATGAAAACAAGAATATTGCAACTATGGGGTGTTCAGCAGCTGATACTACAGGATTTTCTAAATATAATTTGTCTCCTATTTGTATATAAAATTCCAGAGAGCCATCATCTTCAGCATAAGATGTTTCTAATGTATTGGGATCTGTAAAATCCTCTAACTCTACACTGGTGATTTTTGGTTTGTTGTCAGCATTTGTTATTGATAAGGTGGGGTAGTGGTGTGCCTGTGGTTGAAGCCAATATTTGATCTTGATTGGTCTGTGTGCCCCCAACAAAAAACTGGTAATAGAATTGTGCAGGGGACAGCATATATATTTTGCCACCTGGTGTAAATGGTGAATCATATTCTTTGTTGGGGATGCTGTACAATTCAAGAATTACTGTATGTTTTGGATTCTCAATTATGCCGGTTATTTCTTTTTCTGCTGTAAGCAATCTACTTGTTACAGATTCAAGGTGCTCATTGATAGTCCTAACAACATCATCATGGCCTGGCTTGATTTTTATGTCCACAACAAGTTTCTTGTATTGTTGCACAATCTCTTGTAGCTGGGTGGCAAAAACAGACAGAGCATTTGCTTGATTGGATTCCATGGTCCCTAGCTGTTGCTTGATATTAGCTACAATTTGTTGCAAATTTTCAATAACTGCCAATTTTGAATTTTGAGCAGTAAGATCATGGACCTGTCTTCTGATATCCTCAAACAGGGCATGCAGTTCATTAATATGTTGATTAGTTGGTAGAGTGGCCACTGTCTGAGTAAGTTGTTTGATCTCTGTCTGGATATTCTTGATATCTTCTGATTTCAATATGCGATTCACAGCTCTCTTAATATTTTTAAGTTCCTGTGATGTAGGCAGATTTGTTACAGTATTTTGCAAAGATACAAGTGCCAATTTCACATTATTTAATTCAGAAGCATCAGCCACATTTTGCATAGCATTTTGGAGCAGGGCTATATCTGCCTGAGTGGGTGTTGATTGTTGTAAAATTTCAAGTTTTGTTTGAATATCATCGATCAAGTGATGAAAATGAGATAGCTCAGATTCAGTGTTGAGGTTTTCAAGTTTTGTGATCTGTTGCTGGACACTGACAAGGGTGTCTACAATCCCAGGCAATCGGGATTCTTGTACATTTGTCAAATCACTTTGCACTGCTGCTATTGTACCCTCAAGATGGGTTATGGTACTTTGAATTTTTCCAAAATCTTCATATGTTTCAAGTTGCAGCTTAATGTTGGCAACACTCCGAGTTATTGCACTCAAAGCATCAGAAGATGGCAAGTTGTTCATAAAATTTTCAAGTGTCTCAATTTTTTCTTTAACTTCGGCTATGGCATTGTTCAGAGGGTCCAGATTAGGTATTTGGAGTGATTGAATCTGTTCTTTTAGAGTGGAAATCACTAGATCAAAATCTTCTTGTGATTTTATGCTTTTGACAATTGTTTGGAGCTGTGTCTGGATATTATTTATCTGCTCTTCCAATTGCTGTTTCAATTGCTCAGAGTTGGTGGCCTGGGTCTTAAATTTGGCTTGAAGAGCTGCTACAGCTTCTTCTAAACTTTGAAAATTATCCAATGTGGCCAAGTCAGTATATTTTTGAAGCAGCAATTTGAGTTCAGGATCAATTTTAAGAAGAGGGTCCATGCATTGTGATTGTAAATTTGTAATTTCTAGTTGAAGACTGGCATTGAGTGTGGTTTGTAAAGCTTGTAAATCACTTCTTAATTTCTTGACTCTGACATCAAGCATCAGAATCTCATCACTGTGATCTTCATGTCTTGTATGGCCAAATATATCATTAGGCATTTTTGTTTTAGTGGTTATTTATTATTGAATATCTAATTCTTAATTCTATAAAAAAAGGTATAAGCTTGTCATATGATCCAGGGACCTCAATATATAAGCAGTCACCAGCAGAAACAGTATATACAGTGCCAGAAATCATGTTTGAGTGCTTAATTCTATAAATATTTCTCCCCACTGAAATCTTGACATTACCCTCAGGGGTTGTAATAAATTGCAATTGACCACCTACAGGTAATTGGTAATGATTTAAATTATTGTTAAATATGTACAATGTTTTACCTGTTTCATCATCAACATCTGTAAGTATGCTGTTCAGATGAATAATTAACAAAGCACTTAGTTTAGATATCATATCAGAAGAGGGTTGTGGTGTTGGCAGGTCCATAATAGCCTGTTTTTTGAACCCAAATAAGTTCATAGGCATGTTTATTTATTTCAAATCATGCTCTGTAATTGGGCATTGTTTGCCACTTTTCAAATCACAATGACCCCATGGTAGAGTATGTATGCCACATGACAAAATACATCTCTTATCATCATGTGGGTCCAGAGCCACTTTTCTTACAACATTTGTAGTCAACAAGTGATCCACACTCTGAATTCTGCATTCTGATGTTCTGATTGTGCTACATGATTTGAGGCAATTTTTGTAATCTTCAAATTCAAGCTCTTTGTCTACAGTCACTCTGCCAATGCCCTTGGCCTTTTTGGCAATAGCGCCACTACATGTTTCAAAACTGTACATCTTGGCTCTTAACCCAGCAAATGTAACAATAACATCACCAAGTGTCTCATATTTTAACTTGCAAGGCACCTTTTTGTTGTGGGGTTTAATTTTTGAATGTTCAGTGGTATCAAAATATTTAAACAATTCAGGCTGTGCTATATCTTGATAAACATCTTCTGTTTGAATATCAAGAACAAAACTATCTGTGTCCATGTACATCAGTTTTACACGATCCTTATAAAAAGGCTTCAACACATTATAAAACAATTTTAACATGTGTAATTTGGCCAATTCCAATATCACAGCCCCTACATAAATAGGCTTATCAAACTTAATCTTTGTTTTTTCATGTTGAAAAGTGCCATATTCTCATCATAAATTCTTCTGTAATTGAAGTTGGGCTTTGCAATCAATTTTTTGCTCCGGCTGGGGTCAGTAATTATTTTAACATCAAATGTTTTCTGGCATTTTCAATTGTTTTTCCATACACTGAATTGACCATCAATTTAAACAAAGTTTTATCAAATTGGCTCATTGCAGATGTTCGAAGCTCTGTGTTTGTATCAATATATGGCTTCAACCATCTTGAGTGCCTGAACCTCAAAACTTTTCCAACTTTGGTCACTTGAACACCATGATTCATCAGGAACTGGAGGTTTTTGTAATATATGACATAATCCTGTTTCGGTTCTAGAGTCATCATCAATTTCTTCTGTTTAGAGCCAGGTGAACACTCAACCTCAGGAATTGGGGGCAGATCAGAAAATGTGTTGTGTAAATCATCAGGAATTGTCAGATCAACCTTAAGAACAGGCCATAGTTACTGTCATCAAAATCCTTAAGATCTTCAATATTGAAATCTTCAACCCACTCAAGCCCTGCATATGGCAATTTATCCATCATAGCATAACCATAGAGGCTGTTGGCATCTACATACAGTATATAATTTGATGGCAATGCTGGATCATAATCAGGAATATATTTGTTATTTGCTCTGGCATATCTCTGAGAACATTGCACCATGCCTCCTCTTATACATTGTTCCATAAACAGATACATGTCCTGATCCTGGATCAGATCCAACTGCATTTTAGTGTTTAAAAACATTGCAGACCATGCTAGGCCCGGAGAACTGTAAAAATACATTGGATCCAGTTTATAATTTTGCATGGAAGAGTTTCTGAATGCCTGCAGTATATCAGCTAAGAGGGTCACATAAAGTTTTAAATATGCCTTGTGATAATCACCAAATGTCTGGCATTTTAAATTGTTCCACATCAACTGGGCATGGTGATAATCTTCATCTGTGATTCCAGATCCTCTGATTTTGCTGTAAAACTCTTGTTGTGGTGGCAGAGAACACTCATCAAATTTAGAAAAATCTGTAACATAATCATATGGATATACACCCTTCTGCCTAATTAATTACAGGTCCTGATTTGGAAACAAAGCACATGTGATTTTGAATTGATCATCAGATAATTGAGTGGCCAGTGTAGCCAGGCTAGCAGACAGAATTCTGTATGAATCAAGAAATCTTAAGTGAATAGGAACACCATTAACTTTAATTATTTTGCTAATGGCAATATATTTCTCATTATTTTCAGCTAAAATATTTAAATTCTGCTTGTCAAACCCCTCGTACCTAATCAAATGATGAAAATCATAATTGGATGCACCATGGCAAAATATAGGGATAAATTTTGGTCTCTGGATCTTAATATTACAGCTAATACACAGGGCCATTAAGAATTTACCATCTGTATGAGAATGGTGATGAACCTTGATATTTGCATCTGAAAATTCAGAATCACATACCGGGCATTTTTCTGCATTGTTGAAATCTTCAATCTGTTTCTCTGTTAAAGGCAACATGGGTTTTGATTTTAATAAGACATTAGATGCTATGTCATGGCACTCATTTTCTATTTTATGTGCAAATTCTTTGATGGCATCTGCTCCCATGTATAAATCTTCTTTACTAACAACACCATCCTGTACAACCACATAATAAAAACTAGAAGGTTCATGTAGCTGATATGATGTAATTGAAGGTTCATCAGGATCTGGGCTACAGAATGCAAGAGGTTTGAGATTTGATTCAAAATCACAGACTATATATGCTGGGTGTTCCAACAAGGCTTCAAATTTTTTGAATTTGGCATTTTCACTTGGATTAGGCATCACCATATGAACAGGTTTATGGTTGCCACAGTATTTCAGATGCTCAATTAACTTGTTTTTAGCAATTTCTGCATTCTCTTCCCGAACCCCATTCACCATTTTTTGACCATCAAATACAGACAAACATCTTCTACACAACTTGAATATTCTATGAGTTTTGTCTAGTTGTGTTCTGACTAAAGCTTCAAGATTATGTATCAGAGTATAATGGCGTGTATCATCCCCTTCAATTAAGAGCAGATCAATCGGAACAGCAGAATCATCATCAAATGTACTGATTCTGAGAGGTGCTATCAAGCAATTGCCACGGCCAGTAGAACAAATAAATACATTAATAGATAATTGTTTACCATTAATATCCCGGGCCTTTTTGTCAAATTTATCAATATTCTGAACAGACATTGGATATTCTAAACCCTCCATTGCCTCATCAAAATCATGTTCATGTTGTTTATAAAAAGTTATCCGCTGAGGATTTTTTGAAATTGGATACAAAGCAGCTAAAATACACCACAAAAAGCATTTCTCATCATTATTTTTTATATTAACCACGGCTGTTTTGTTTTTGATATAGGCAGGTAATGGCAGATATGTGGAACCTTGTAATGGGCTGAATTCAGAAATATTAACATAGAGCTTGTGTGGAGATCCGCATAGGCTCCATCCAGACTCTTTTGCTGCAAATTCAGAGTGTTTAATATTCAATTGATCTATCAAACTGATTATTATTTTGTCTGAATTTGCATTTGAATATACCGGTACAGTTTCTGTTATGTGGGGCTGTGTAAATTTTGTGCCATTTGGCTTCTTATATTGTGTAAACAATTTGAGGGACAGCTTATAAGAGCCATTTTGTGCATTTAGAATTGCCTGCACATCTAGATTTATACTATTCAAAAAATTCTTAATACCACATTTTTGCTCTGATACAAACCGGTAATCCCTTAATTGGCCGTTAAAACTGCTATGGATAGGTGCATAGCGTGGCTGCTTTGCTGCTCTAGCATTAACAGGTGCTTCATGCTTCCTTTTCAGACCAGATGTAGATGGCTGTGGGGGCAATGTTGATGACTGTGCAGAACAAGTACCTTTATGTTTATATGTGAAGTATTCCATGCTATATTTTCTATGGCATTTAGGGCATATTTTTGTGGGAGTTCTATATTTATCTGGATTACAATTCTTTTGATGCTTAGCCCAATTGGGGCTGGATATATTCTTTTTGCATTGATTACAATGTTTTTGATTTGACATTTTTTGTTGTTGTTTATTATATAAAATTTCTTGGGGTTCAAATCAAAATTCTATACTTAATAAAAAATATCAGTTGGGTTCAGCAGTGTGTTTTGTATATTTAGTGTGTGTGTGTGTGTATGTGTGTGAATATTTTTGGCTTTGGTATTTATATAAAATTTCTTGGGGTTCAAATCAAAACTCTATACTTAATAAAAATATCAGTTGGGTTCAACAATGTGCTTTGTGTGTGTGTGTGTGTGTGTGTGTGTGTGTGTGTGTGTGTGTGTGTGTAGGTGTGTGTGTGTGTGTGTGTGTGTGTGGCATTTTGCCTTAGTTTTTAAGTGTAGCCAAAAAAAATATCAAGAGGGGCATATTTTTGACAAGTTTATGGACAACAAACTGAGAGATGTAGCTTTTACACACATGGGTAAATCTGTCTGAGGGGAGTTCTACACTAGAATTCAAAATTCTTTAGATTTAAATATGTACACACATAACCGATTGGGCTATATGCCCCCTCTTGACATAATTTTAAGTGTGTGCAAATCGGGGCATATGAACTCTTCTTTTATACACTAGGATTCAAAATTCTTGGGGATTAAGAGCATATCACACTTGAAGAAATGGGGAATAAGAGGATCTTGGCATAATTTTAAGTGTGGGCAAATCGGGCTGTTTAATCAAATGACCTCTTCTTTTCTACACCTATAAGTGAGTTTATAGTACCTCAAATCACACTACTTGTGTGGGTGTGTGTGTGTGGGTGGGTGTGTGTGTGTGGGGGGGGGGTGTGTGTGTGTGTGTGTGTGTATGTATGTATGTGTGTGTGTGTGTGTGTGTGTGTGTGGGTGGGTGTGGGTGTGTTAATACGTTTGCTCTAGTTTTAAGTGTAGCCAAAAACAATATCAAGAGGGGCTTATTTTTAACAAGCTTATGGACAACAATCTCACAGATGCAGCTTTTGTAAGTGTAGCCAAATCAATCTGAGGGGGGTCATACTTTCCCGGGAAATTCCCGAGGGCATTTTTACAAAAATCTTGGATTAGACAGGGTTCCACACTTGAGCAAAAAGCTCATATGGGCATGTTGAGCAAGTTTTAAGTGTAGGCAAATCTGCCTGAGGGGGGTTCATACTTTCTCGCGCCAGTAGTACCACAAATAACACTACTGCAAGCTTAGAAAAATGTTTTTAATAAAGTGTCCGAATTCTTATTAATTCAGTTCACCGACAGTTTAACTGTATGCTTGCACAACTGAACGAACGAACGAATGATTTATTTATTTCACATCGCTTTTCTGTCAATTTTAATTAATTGCGAATGATGATAATATGAAATTGATGAAGGGACAATCAGAAGCATACATGGACGAAACAACACGAGTCCCACAAAGGATTATACTGGATGTGAGTCGAGACGCCAGAGCCTCTTTAGTCTGCAAATTTTAGTCCAAGGTTTACTACGCGAGAGGGAGGTTGCATCTACATCCTTCCTCTGCTAATTACTAAAAACAGGGCAGTTGCCTTATTGTGATCAGAGAGCACTGGCAAACAAGCACACCCTACTAGGAATGACTTCAACCTGTTGAATATTTAGCATTTACTACTCCGGTGAGTCATTGGCGTCATATTTTCAGCATGCTTCTAGCCTCTCTCTGGCTTTCAACCGAATAACACGTATGAGTGCGTGTGTGTGGCTATTCAGAATGTAGAGATGATAGAGGCCACAGCATCCGACTTCACGGATGACATATTGCCTATTATAAGCGAGCAGGGAAAGCACGGGATACGTCAACACTAGGAAGACTGACTGTCGCTCCTCCACACGAATCTCTCTCCCTTCTCCCACTTCGCTCCAAACGGTGAACAGGAGGCTGCGTGCCTCTATGTAAATCATATATTTCTACGCTCACAACAGAACCAATCAACAGATTTTTTCTCACCTATGATGGATGACGGTGGTACCGTAAGAGACAAGATCTCCGCTTGTGGAGGAAAAAAGAAAACAGAGTCGATCGCTTGACAGGGAGGCCATGTTGTATCTTGAAAGATGGAACTGCATTCTAGCGTAAAACATGTAGCACAATCCGGCAGTCATAGTTTTAAAAAAATGGCAAATATTTGCAAAGATTTATCTGTTTATTTTTTGTATTAAATTATGTTTTTATTAATGACGAACTGCAGACCATTTGTTGACCATCTTGTTAAAAGAATAATTTTAGTTCTTCTTCTCTTCTTCTTCGTATTGATTGATTTGGTTTATTTTACTTCGCTTTTCTGTTACTTTTTGTCTAATTGCAAAGATGAACATTAGTGATGATATGAAGTTGAAGAAGGGGAACTCACAAAGAACACCCATACCCTGGCCAGTATTCGAACCCGGGACCCCTGGCGTCTTAGGACGCTGTGCTAGCCACGGAGGTTGACATGCGAGACGCTATGTAACTTATGTGCAAGAACCTTTCGAAACTCTAAAACGGTCAAAAATCTGGAAACGCGTTCTTACATTTTAGTGAAGTTATTATTCAAGTACGTTCACGAAAGTCATAATACTTCGTCGTGCTGTTCTATTATAAAGCAGATCTGCCTCATTTTTACAAAGTTTTATATAATAAACGCTATTGAATTAACAATTTTGTGTATGCTGCAATAATTGTAATAAATATATTGTACAGTAACGCATTATAAATTACCTAATAGAACACAGGAATATATAATGACAAATGTAAATTTCGAATCTCCTTAATTTAATTAAATTTTTTCATCGGTTAAATAGTCTCTTATTTCTCCATATTTCTCGATGTTCCAACATGTCTTCGATTCTTTAGCAAGCTCTTGCTCTTAATTTCTAACCTTCGCTACGGTTAAGAAACAAAAGATTTTTATTATAGAAGGGCAATATTAATATAATTTTAGCTATGGATACGTAAAGAGGCTAGAGAGAGTTGTTGTTTACTGGCTAATACGTATAAAAAACCAATTGTTCCAAGCAGGGGGTGGGCGCTAATCTATTCTAGGCTCGTGTGCAGAAATCTCTAGCTACGACTTCTACACATGGTCGTTTTGTGACTTCATTTAAATGTGAAAATAAAATTTTGAGATTAAGTTCCTCGCAAGGACATCGAATCTATAGCCAAAAGGCTCAGTAAATATCAACTTGCAATACCGTAACGTAATTGTGACAGCCAAAGTATATTACCTGGCTGCCACCTAATTTATTTTTTAAGTAAGTGCAACTCAGAAAGAACAAAAGTTTGAAATTCAATATCCAGCAAACTAGAAGCACGTCAAACGCCAGTTTAAAACCGTTCGGTAGGCCTATGTACAGTCACGAACACTTCTGGGTTGTAAGAATTCCATTAACTTTCAATGGTATCATTACAACAAAGAAGTTTCCATGACTGTACACTCAGCGGCAATAAAAATAGGACACTTAGATCCTAAAATACTACCTTCCCTGCAGGGCGTTATGCGTGTTGCCTAACTCTACGGCGATTTTAATAGGAAATTTTCAATGGCAACTTCTACCACTGCCGTAGAGTTAGGCAACACGCTTAACGCCTTGAAGGGAAGCGATTATTTCAGGATCTAGGTGTCCCATTTTTGTTGTCTGTGACTGTATAAAGTATCTGAATCAATACTAAAAAGAAAAGGAGTGTCCAAATTGATGAGATACACCACTTTTATAAGAAAATCGATTCAATAGTTACCAAAACAATAAGAAAAAGAAAGTTGCATTGTCACACACGCTACTGTAGTATTTGTTTCATAATTGTTCCGGTTTCAACTTCCAAGAAAATCTAGCAACATAGGAACACGTACCAATTGGCCTCTCTTCATAACAACTCTACCTCGAAAACCATCCTCCGCCGCGGCTAATAATATGACTTAGAGAAACCAGGCGAGTTTATTTATTTATGAACATCTCCCATTCAAAATGTCAAGATGTAACGTTACCTCTCCCTCCCCCCGAGGTCTTGCTGTACTTACAAACAAGCAAGAGAGGTCGCGGGAGAAACGAGGTAGAACGGATATGGAATCCAAAATCGCACATTATAGTAGAACATATTTCTTTCGTCGCTGAGTTATGATTCTGGATGTTGCAGTGACCTGAAAACGATTGCTTCTTTAATAGAAGCATGTTCGTGCTAATCTTCAGGGTAGTAATTATCATTATTCTGCTTTTTTTCTCTCCCAATCTCATCCTGGATTAATTATTTTCAAGATTATGAAGGTTTCCTGACAGATCAACTTGCGCTAAATCAATCACCCCATCCCATTTAATGGGCAGCCTCCTGCAGTCAAATTGCTCCAGTATGTCCGAGGTAATTGGCGCGACTGCATATGCAAGACTGCTGCCGCAACCTGAATTCAGGCGCTTTTCTTTTATTTTTTTTATTTCTTTATACTGCTGGAAGGTCTTTTCGAGAAACAATCATTGCTCCAGTTAATTGGTTTCTTGACATGTTCGGATTTTCCACCGTATACAGTCTTGTAGGAAGATATGCAGCCCGTTTCAATCGGTGTTTCAATTTACAAATGCATTTTGACAGGAGTGTGTGTTGTGCTCCGGACAGTGCCCTGACAAAGAGAGGAAGTGAGCCTACACACCGACGTTTCGAGAAACTTACTTACAATATTGAAATCTGAAACAATATATGTTTCCATTTTCGTATTTCTGAATTGAATATACTGTATAATTTTTAGATTTTTTGTTATAATCAAAGGCCATACTTATCTCTCTATATACCCGGTGGAGGCACATAGTGGTTCGGATCCAACTTTAAACTGTAGGTCCAGTCCCGATGAGCTTTACTGTGCACAAAGTGGACTTAAAACACCAAATCAATCAATTATATCTCTATATACAGGATGTTATTTTAATTGCAAGACAGTAACATACAGAGGACATCAGAAAAAAACAAATATTCTCAGTGACATTTTTCTCGTTGGTCCGTCGTTTCGGCGCCACAGTCGTTCAAAAAAGCCCGTTTTGCCGCCTGAATGCCGGCAACCCAACACAAAATTTGATTGCATTTGAGATGTAATTTCCTGTTGTGAAGCGATGCGTGCCAGGGTTGCCAGGAACACACATATTCTGTGAAAATGACATAGCTACAACCAGCCACAACATGTACCGTAAAACAAAGGGAGGAAGAGACGGGTCGTTCTCGAGTTAGTGTAGGAAGGTAGAAATGACTTGCAGCCCAAGCTGGCAACCACCTGCGGATTGGCGAAATCGAATCATTGAAGATTCGAATCGAGGATTGGGATTCTGATAATTTTGGATTCGGTTAATTCGGATTCTGAATGCCCAACCTTACTTATAACTAGGTCTAGGATTTTTATGACCTAGAACTCAGCAAAATATGGAAAATAAAAAATGCTCTGATGACCTAAAATTTTAAAAAAATATGCATTATAATTTGAAAAATATGCCCTTACAACTGAACTGTTTCAAACATCAATATCTAATATATGCCGAGATATTTTCACGTACTATTTTTAGTTCACTTTATGAGCCCTGAGATGCAATATACAATGAATACTTTCTGTAAATTTTCAAATAAAAATGATTGCCTATTTTCAGCCAGCAAAGCCTTGCACTGAGAAAAGCTTCTTTCTACTTCGGCCGACACAGGAGGAGCATATTTAAATTAAACACTGTCATTATAGAAAGGCAATATTTCTGGCAATATTTTTCTTTTAGTAGAGCACAATGTATGATACCCATTCTTCCCCCCTCCCCAAACTTTCCTCATTTTCATTGACACTTGTCATCCCACTTGACCACAAGCACCATGTAAAATATTCACAGTTATATTCACAATTTGTTCAAAACTAGCTATAGCAGCAGATAGAAATTTTTTCACCATTTTTCAGGAAGAAAACTTGGACGTAAATTGTAAAAAATCAACTTGAGTGAACATGGGAATAAAAACGAATCCGCTTAGAAAATGTCTGTATATTCCCTGAAAAAGCGAAAATATGCTGAATATGACCAAAAATCTACAAAAAAAATGCTCTATCACCTAGAAATGGCCAAATAAGTCTAAATATGCCCTTAAATGGCATCTTAATTTAATTACTTTCTCCATAATATGAATGAATGAATATATATGGCACACATCACCCTAACGAAAAAAGTATGCTAAGTCATGAAAATCCTAGCCCTACTTATAACCAACAAATTCCTGATTCGATTTCCGGTGTTCAGTAAATATAATGCCGATTAATACCGTGTGAGTCACCTAAAATTACCACTGGAAATATTTCGTGAACAACAATAAATATTGAAAAACTGTTTTCGCAGATATATAGGTATGAGAGGGGCTCATGAAATTAGTGGACACAATACGTTCAACTACGTAAGGAAGTACGATTTTCAACACAAACTTAATTTTTTTTAAATCGAAACCCCATTTTATTTTCAGTTCATTTGAAAGTACGGAAAAATCATTAAGAATGGCGTTTGTTACATTGTAATACGTCAAGTAGTTCTCAAGTAATTGTATCCTGAAGTTGAGCGTGAAGGCGCATCTTTTAATATGCTGTCGGCATAGTCGAGCGCAAATGCCGTCGCGCATACAGCCTGCACGCTTGTGCTGCATTTTTCCTACACTCGCCATACATACATTTTCAGAGTCTGAAAATACTATTTTCTCAGCAACAGTTCTGACGTACGTACACTATCACAAACGTCTTGTTAATTAGTGCACTTTGTTACGCCCTTGCTTTATTTCATACATTTGATAAATCAATTTGAAGGAAAAAATGTATAAGCTTCAAAGGTGAAAACTTAAAGATTTGTCATGACCAAACGAGAAGAGTTGATTGTTCCAATGTATGTACTAAAATTTATGACGTAAATAAATGAAAGCCAATTAAAAATGAGAAAGATGTTAATGTACTAACATATATGTATGTAACTGATGGCGGAATGTTTAAAATTTATACTTTTTAATTAACAATTATTTGTTCACTCACAAAGATGTATCAGAACCTTTTAGATACTTTGTCAAAGCTTACTTATGTACAAACTACACATTTTATTGTAACCCGCAGTTCTTTGAACGTAACAACTTTCCTAAGCACAACGCATAGTATGCAGAAGAGTAATATGTTTGTTACGATACACGAATGGCGTCAAAAGGGGGATATGTACGTTACGACACACGAATCAACTTATGAGAATGTTTGTTTCAAGCGTCAACTTCAGGTTACAATTACTTGAGAATTACTTGACTATTACAATGTAAAAAACGCCATTCTTAATGATTTCTTCCGCACTTTCAAATGAGCTGAAAATAAAATGGAGTTTCCATTAAAAAAAAAACAACCAAATTTGTGTTCATAATCGTACTTCCTTACGTAGTTGAACGTATTGTGTCCACTAATTTCATGAGCCCCTCTCATACCTATATATCTGCGAAAACAGTTTTCTATTTATTGTTGTTCACTAAATATTTCCGGTGGTAATTTTAGGTGATTCACATTGTATATTTGTGATAAACTTTGCTTTATTGTTTTGTTATCTGGGAAAGGAGTGTTCACTTTCTTGTTGTTTGTTGTAATACACTATCAACACTTTTCATAATACCTAGTAATCATTTTTTGGTACGGGGTAACGAGTTACTACTACGTCATCGGAGAGGCCCTTGATCTTTCTGTTATTTGAGGAAAACCTCAAATAAGGCATAGCAACATTCACCAAATTATTCTTTGTAAACAGTTTCTTTTCTCAAAATAAAAGTAAGTAATTGAAATGCTTTAATTCTCTTACTACCCATATTGAGCTATTTTATTAGGCAAACAAGCAAGAACTATTAACAGGAATTCATTCAACTCATGGAATTAAGTGGGAAGTGGCGTCGTCCCGGTATGGGATGGTGGAGTCATAAAGCATAGTACCATAATAAGTTCTAAAATTAAATGGATATTTTGACGGTTTCAATACATATTTGCATGAATACTTTGGTCATTTTTAGTACATGTAAATCATGGAGGGGAGTCGAACCAGTCCGTCGACCCTCCCCCGGAAATTGGCTTTGTTCACTTGAAGTTACAAAAGATTAGAAACTTTGCTACTTTTATGAATAATGACAGAAATAACGTCGAGTTAGTAATCAAACACAGTGGCGTATACTGGGTAAAAAACCTGGGCTATCGCACCATATTGTATCGTACACAAGGCGTTGGGTAAAAGCGACAAGTCTGCTATTATCCTTAACATAGCAGGAAGCAGAGAAAGGAATGCTTAATAAGTAATTATCCAAACGTTAGGTTACTGACTTGAGAGACGGCTGTGTTTCGGGGAGAGGACAGTTCGCAAGTGAACGGGATTGTGACAGGATCGGGGATGAAGTGCGCAAGGGTGTGAGATCTGACAGGGTGGTGACGGTGACAATTGAGATGATTGCGTTCGAGAGGACAAGAGGCAGGTAAAGTCCTTTTCCTAATTACATCCATATTGGTTCAGTCGTGGAGAGTATAAAACACATTCGTTGTATATATCAATTCTTGCCATTCTTCTCGAGTGAGACCTCTCGCACATCCCACATTTAGGCCAAGCGAGTGATAACCATCTGGAAGATAAGTGATAAATAGCTACGCCACCCAATAGACGGTTCAGGGTCTCTAGTTCGATCCCAACGCATCAATAAGGTTGCATTAAGATATCATAGTGTTCGAATGTACAAACATTTGCTGCTGGGATGTTTTTTTTTAGTTCATTTGGGGGGGAGGTATTTGAAGTGATGTGCCATTGTGATTAAAAATATATACCTCATGTATAAAATATGGAAATATACACTATGTCCATAAAGAAAGAATTTCGAGAATTTCATTCTTATTTACATAATTAACAGGACCATATTGTGAAATATTTAGTTAGGCCTACATACGAGAATAAATATAAAACTTCTATCTACCTATTTTCAAGATTTGAAGTTCAGAACCTCCTTGTTGGCGCAGTGGTAACGTCGTTACCTTGAATCTGACGGGTCCCTGGTTCGATACACGGTGGTTCGGATACCACTTTAACTGTACGTCCGATCCTCATTAGCATAACTGCGCATAAAGTGGACATAAAAGAAAAATCCACAACGATTTGGAGCTTATCGTCATACGTACGTCGAATAGACAGCTTGTTAATTATGACCTTATTTCAGTTCACTACATAACACAGCACATATCATTCACAAAATTACAATCCACTCACTACTGTATTCACACGCTGCCTCTAAATACATTCCACGCACCAAGGAACACTTACAGACCATTCGACGCGATCTAGACTAGAACTGGTCCTGGTCATTTCGGTAATTTTTAGATTCACTCATAAATCATTCCCGGTCAGCCAACAATTTTCTCCTAGCTATTGTAACTCTAGTTGTTTGAAGGTCAACGACCTCTTTTTCAACTCGTCTGCAAGCGTTCAATGATGCCCTGCCATATGCCACACTTTACCCTTGCCTGCGATAATTTGGCTTCAAAATTCCCCGTTCCTGGGAAAATTACATGCTGGGAAAAATTGGTTTGCAACATTGATCCAGACTGATGAAGAAGTTCAGAGGGAATTTTCCCGGCATATGCAAACCTGTTCCTTCTTGTGTAACAGTATGGCTCCACAATTTGCCGTTCCTGGGGAAATTACATGCTGGGAAAAATTGGCTTGCAACACTGATCGGGTGATCCTTAAGATAGCTCTGTCACGTTCGCCCGTCACCCCGTGGAGTTGCCCGCCAGCCGCCTTGTGAATTCAAAGCAAGCGGGCAATGTTTCCAACTCCTAAGAAATCAAGGTGCCAACTCCTAAGAAATCAGGTTTATCTTCTTATTGAAATGAACAATTTTATGCACATTTCTGATAGATATTTTTTTCTGTATTTTGGACACTGAGTGTGTGCTTCGCAGATAGCCTAGATAGCCCTGAATATACGCCCCTGATCAAACAGAATATCCAAAGTAAAAAAAATGCGTTAGATAATAAAACAATAGTGTAAAATGTAGGAATCAGGGTATGTTCTTCATATTCTACAATATAATCCACATAATATTGATTGATTCATTTCGTTTATTTTACTTCGCTTTCTGCCACCTTTGGCTAACCGCGAAGATGAGAATGAAATGAGATACGATGAAATTGATGAAGGGACACCCACAAAGACCCCTGATCTCGTGGCGCGCTGTGCTAACAACTCCGCCACGGATGTCGGCCACATGAGATTCTTGTGAGGCTGCAAAGAATATTGTGGCTTAAAGTAAGTAAGATTCAATTGTGAATGTCCATTGTAAACCAATACGTTCGCATTACATGCCAAATCACTTCACATAAAAGAGCTATTGTTCAATCATCTTTCCAGCCTTAAACGGATAAACAGGAAGAAAATAATTCAATTCTTATCCCGAACGAATCTCAAAAGACGTATCCTTTGTTATCTTCTCTTTACTTGAAGAGGGTGTAGTACCACGTCAAGTCAAGCTTTTCCCTATTCACCGACTCAGACACAGGAACAAGTTGTCCTTGTCTTCTTTGACACTTTAAGCTGGTATTAACCTCTCCGATGCTGTGAGGTTGACCTTTGGCAGCAAGGATGCTTACCTCTCAATCTACATGCTTGTGTGCACGTAGGGCCTTCCAAATTTTCATGGCTTCAGCAACTTTTCCAATCCATTTCCGCCACGACCTCGTAAGGTATGGAATAGGAAACCTAGAACTTTCAGTAACCAAAGGATGTTCAAATTTCAGTAGATATTGCATAGTAGTAGTCAGTGGAGGCGATTGGGGGGCGAGTGGGGCAGTTGCCCCTCTTTTTGTCACTTTTGCCCCCGCACTATGCTAAACCTTATGTACCAAGGGAAAGTAAACTGCCCTTGCACCCCTAGTTTTAGCACCTTGCACCCCCAGTTTTGGAACCCAATCGCCGCCACTGGTAGTAGTAATAGTAGTAGTAGTAGTAGTAGTAGTAGTAGTAGTGGTGGTAATAAAAAGCCGCATCGGTAGCCAAGCATGTTGAGCAGTTGACTCAGGATCTTCTTACCGAAGGTTCCAGGTTCAAATCCTGTCGTGCTTGTTTACTTGGAAATATCCCTTTATCTATTTCATTCAATCTTATTTATCCTCATCGTCCCGATAAGCCAGGAGCAACGCAAAATACACATACCTACTAATAACAATAAAAAGTAAAGTCTTGAGCATTACAGTGTGGCATGAAGATAAATAAATATCTCGCCATAGTGGAGGTACTGTGATCAGTACAGTTCTCCAGACGCCTTTACCTCTGAGTATTGCTCCCAGGTACATACTGATTAGAGGTTGGGAGAACCCCAGAGAGCTCTTGGAAAAATTTCTGCTTGAGATCACTAATAACTGATTATCATTATTTTCTAATCAAGTTACATAGTATCACTTATCATTTTCTTCCATTTTTCATGGTGGTCTAGTGTTTAGTGTGGAACACAGATAATACTAACGTATTATGTGTGTCAATGTACACTCTAACAAAATATGCAACTGAATTGTCACCAAAAGTGGTGTAACACCGTAATTGGTGTAGTACAACACCTAATAGAGTGTTAAAGGTCTCCATACTTTGTGGTATGACATCAAATGGTGTAACAGGACACCAAAATGGTGTTAAACAATGCCAATTTCGCATTAACACCAAAAGGGGTGTCCTGTTACCACCACTTTTGGTGGCAACTCAGTTGCATACTTTTAGAGTGTAGCAATCGTAGCAGCACAGGGAAGGGGCATTTTTTGTTCAAGTGCAGGGACGGCGACAGGGGTGGTTGCCCACCCAATCAAATTCAATAAGTTCATATACTCGGGGATATATGAATGATTAAATATTTAAGTGTAACCTGGTGTTCATAACATGTATATTTTACTTGTGAATATTATCTATGCTGGAAATGTTCACGTATTATCAACCCATAAAAAGCCACTTTTGTCATTGTTGAAACAAAAACTGTGATCAAATTAATACTTACATGTTTAAAAGCAGCTAGTAGGCTTAGGAGGCTCAAAAGGGTCTGATCACGATTAAATCAGAATTGAGGGTGAACTTGAGGGCTGCAGCTCCGGGCCTCCACTACGTATATATATTGCGGCCTGGCTATGGTTAAAATAATCTCCAAATAAACAAATCTAAACATCTTAGCGTTACTTCCACCAGCAACACAATAAATTATTTCGACTTTTTAATTAATATTAGAATAATGTAATCAAGAAGACTTAGTTAGATGGGCAGGCCATGTGACACGAATGACAGAGGAAAGAATAGTTTACAGGATTCTTGCTGGGAAACCTGATGGTAAGGGACCAGTAGGAAGGCTAAGACGAGGATGGAGGGATAACGTTGAGATGGACCTAAAATAAATCGTTAGGGATGGGAAAGATTGGATTGATCTTGCCCAGGATAGGGACAGATGGAAGGCTTGTGTTGCTGCAGCCATAAACCTTCGGAGGGGTGTAAGGGGCGACCTTCCACGTAGGCGCCCAAAAGTCAACCTCACTTCCACGTAGTGCACCCTGGACTAAAGACTAACGAGGCTCTGGCGACTGGCACTATGGCCAGTATAATTTTGTGTGTATTGTCCTGTTTGTTGTCCTTGTGTGTGCTGAGTGCCCGTTTCCGGCCTCAGCTTTTAACAGAAGTCAGAACATTTTAACATTTTTAGTTATGCAACGCTAGAGTTGTTATTTGTAATGATAAGGGGCTGGCCCCCGTATAATGTGATGGGAGCAAAATGGCCTAAGTGCTGACGCTCCCAAAATTTTAAATTCAAAATTCAAAATTCAAATAAACCTTCGGGTTTAAGTATGCTGTAGAGCAGGCATGTCCAACGCGTCGATCGCGATTGACCGGTCGATCGCGGGTTTTTTGCTGGTCGATCGCAGTTATCTATTGTAATTATACGAATATACGTTATTTGAATTCAACTTCTATAATGTATAATGGCTGAGTAGGTACAGATTTTTGCAAAGATTAACGATTAATCGTAGCTCACTGCCTGTTGTGACAATAAAAAGTAGAAGTTGGACATGCCTGCTATAGAGTATAATATAATTTTAATTAGCTCTGCATTGAAATTCCAGAAGTGTCCCCTTTTTTTTTACAGTACAATTTTTATGTACCTGTCATCTTCAAATATCAATATGGTATACGAAATATCAACTTTATATTCGTTCTACTAATAAAAAGAAATCACAACAATCACTACAATACCGAAGTGAATAAATTTTAATAAATCAGTTATAAGGAAAAAGCTACAGAATTATTCAATTGCTAACGAGTGGCTTATCCTATTTAGAAATTCTCAAATGACACTCAAAATACAAACCCTCATAAATTATTACTTTGACAGTGTTCGATATAGTCACTCCATACAATCCAATGAAAAATAGATGAAGTATTACTGGTACGATGATCAACTTCGATGAATTCCTTGTGTCCTAAATCATTTTGTTACCTCAAAAAATATGTTCATGTAACCATACGTGTAATATGACAGTTCTTCAGAAAACGAAGAGCAACTTAACTAATAATCTCTTAAATTCTGAACAGATTTCTCAATCTTACTTGTTTATTACTTATGACGAGTGATATTTTGTCAAAATAGCCTTTCATTAGCCTAGGAAACCTTAATGGACAATGAACAAATAATTTGTTTTCCGTGTGTGTTTTAAATCATTCCTAATAAGACGTTCATTTTAATCCAAACATTAGGAGGAGCGGGAAGTGGGGGATGCAGTTCCCCAGCCACATTTTGCCACTTTTTGCCCCCGCACTATGGCCTCTTTATGCTAAACCTTTTCCACCAAGAAAACGTATATTCAGAGGTGCCCACGGGGGGGGATTATGGCGCAGGCTGCGCCATCGAGATTCTTTGGGGGATTTTTTCCCTTCAAATAATGTAAAATTGAACATTTATATATTTTTCCAAAATACAGGTAAAAATTTTACACCTTAAATTCACCATATTTAATCCATTAGATGAAGAAAAGAAAGCGTTTAAGGTCATTATTGAAGGTGCGAGAGGGAAGGGGGGATAAATATCCAACTCTTATATATTAGGCCTTAATTGACACGTGGGTTCTTGGGGGAATTCTGAATTAAACGTTGGCGGGGACAGTATTCAACTCTAAGTCTTAGATTATGGCGGGTATTTTAGTTAGAGGGACATTGAGCATTAAGGTATACAATTCTTGTGTATTGCTATTGTCTTAGAATGTTGAGAAATTGTGGTGTGGAGACTGAGAATTAATTTTTTGGAGGAGGCAATATCCAGTCTTCAATATCAAAAGTAAGTCTAAAATTGGCATGGACGTTTTTGTGGTAGGATTGAGTATTAAATTTAAAGGGGTAGATAGGAAGCTCTTGATAAAGTGTTAAATCTTAGATTGTCAAGGGATTTCTGTAGCGAAGAGAGAGTTTGAACATTAAATTTTGGGGACTGTATTTAGCGATATGGTATCCACACGTTTTCGACCCCGAACGTGCCAAAACAGAAGTTGAAAAAGACTAAATATCCCGGGATTATAAGAAAGTATTGACACCCCGTTAAATTAATATTCTTGAAAGCCTGCAAAGAACTGGATGTAAAAATGTTTTTGCTTGCTTCACTCGCAATAATGTGTTTGTTACAACAATGCCTGTTTGGCGCTTTACTGAGGTGGATGTGAATTTTTATGCTATAGCTGCATTACAAGACATGAGCGATATTCTCCATATTCATGAGTAACATCAGTTCTTAAAATATAGTGCTTATTTTTTGGTATACTGCTTATTTTAAAGCAGGTGCATCATTTGGAACAAAAAGCTAAGAAAACAGTTACTTTCGGTGTAGGGATTACGATATAGTTTCAGGGAGCAAATGATATGATTTGTTGGGGGGGGGGGGGGGCGGATGACATGGACATGATTTTTATGGGGATGCGCCATTGGCCTTGGGGGAGATGGGCACCCCTGCGTATATTGTCCTTTCCCCTCAAATGTTGGCACCCAATCGCTGCTACTACAAACATCCAGATAGATTTGTCAGTTGTACAAACCTTGTAAGCTAAGAAAAGTAACCCCCAAGGAGTAAGAAAACTCTTTCAGTCAAAAACTTATACGATTAAAATACTATGCTCAGGAACATGCAGTTAAATTACGAGAAATTTCAAGATTGTCTACCATCGCACTTTCTATCATTGTCGCCGAATACATAAAATCAAGTATGTGCCTTGTATTTGTAACACAAGCTTAAACCTAATTCACATTTATTTCACTGTATTAACATGCATGAAAGAATGTGATTTAGAATGTATGGCTGGGGTATGGCTGCGCATATGTAAACACTTCCTTGAAATAATTGTGTCCATCAGAGACAACACGAAAGGAAATGGAACAAGATGCGAGAATAGATTAGAAAAGAATAAAGAGGAAAACAAGGAAAGGGAAAAGAAGTAAGAAGAAAATCGGGAGTGTAAGAGAGAGGGGGATACATACGTCTTACATACACATATATACTATATATGGTCTTACATTTATACTGCCCACCCTAATCTATCACTATGGAGCTTCTGCCCACCAGGTCGAAAATTTCTGGCGCCGCCCCTGTTCAAGTGTTCATCTCATCGTCTTCGTATTCTTTATTCATTATCCTTGTCCCTCACATCGGACATCCTGTCGTTCTATACAATGCGTCAATATACTGTGCGTTGCTGGTTGTCTTTTTAAAATTGATTTAGCGTAGCCAAATGATTATACTGAACGCAACTCCAAGTGGCGGCTGGAAAACAGCGAATCAGCGATCAGTTGAATTTTCTTCGACTGAAATCGGGCATTTTCGAGTCACAAGGTACCGAACGTTGTTCGCAGGAAGAAACAAATGAGCGTTGGGTCCACCACATGTTGCCAAACGTACTGTAAAGAGAGAGAGAGAGTATTCTCTGGCAACGATATTGCCAGCACCAGAAATCAGCGGGTGTTAATGCTACAACTGCACACGTGGTCCTACTTGAGGGAGCTTCACACGCAAATACTCAAATAGACAACTGGGAAAAACAGAAGTACGCTTGGCAACGTTGGGAGAGCGATGTGACCCCTTCAGCATCTACTTCGCAACTGAGTTTGTTGACACCCATCGGGCCACACACCTCCGAAGATGATTGGGTGGCAGAAAGAGCCAGATATTGCCGTCAAGGTTAGCCGCCAATTGGAGTTGCGTTCAGTATAGCGCCCGCACGCGTTCTGTGGTGTAATGGACGACCCTTTTCGAAAGGCACCAAAACGTGAACTTCCCTTCCACGTAGTACACCCTGGACTTCATTTTGCAGACTAACGAAGAGCTGGCGTCTGGACTCACAGCCAGGATAAACCTCTGTGGAGCTTGCGTTGTGCTCTGTCCATGTGTGCGATTGCTCTTTCGTCAGTTTCATCATATCATCACTCACCCTCATCTTCGCGGTTAGCCAAAAGTGGCAGAATGATGAAGTAAAATAATGCAAATCAATCAATCGGAGAACGCGTTACTTCATATTAACACGAAAATGTGAGCAAATGCTAATCGCTGGTGAAACTACTCATAGAAGTAGCTTTTCACTAGAGCTCGGATTATTATGTAATATCAAAGTACATAAATATGTAACAATAATTGATAAAATATGTAGCTAAATATGTAGTATCAAAGAATATATAATATTAATAATAATCCAAGCAATTTCAAGAATTCTGCCAGATATTTATTTTATTTGAACGTATTCAACATAATTGTAAGAACATAGGTTGTTCAAATTAAAATTTGCATCAAATTTATAAACTAAAAAAAGACATAGCAACGTGTACATATTTAAGAAACCAATTTTGACAACTATTAATTACTTTTCACATCACACGTTATTGTAGAATATCTGAATTCAAGAAGAATTCAAGAAAAATTGAACGAAAATACATAGCTCCTTTTGTAGTTTTGTGCAAGCGAACATATTGTGTAATTCGCTATGTACAGGAAAGTACCTTTCTTTGCCATGTTTCTAGGTGCTTCCTAAATCTAAAAGCGAAACGAAAATATGTAACCAGAAAGGGGAGGGGGGAGAAACTCCAGCATCCTTCGATAAATAACAGTTCCAGAATTTTTCTTTTCGTCTTTCGACTTGGCAGTCAATTTTAGGTGACCGTTAGCACTATGCATCTCATTGATTAGAAAATGTGACGTCACATGAGCTACAAGTTTTCTTTAGCAAATATGTAAAATATGTAATATCCTGGCAAATATGTAAATATATGTAAATAAACTTATGCAAAATCATGTCGGTTATATAATTTGTTGACATTTTCATGTTCAAGGTATGTATGAGTATCTATATAAAGGAATATAATATGTAATTACATACAAATCCAAACTCTACTTATCACTGTATGAGCAGGTTTTCAGCCTTTTTTTCCCTACGAAATGGAGAACGTACTTCAATAACTTGAGAAATAAGTAGGTGTTCAGTTTTATTCATACGAACAATTTGTGTCAATAAGAATATGTACCCACTAATGAATCACCTTTCTGCAGCACATGTGAATGAAAAGTCTGAGCACATTATCCACAGTTCAATATAAAAAAAAGCACGTTTTCAGGGCAGATGCTTACATGTGTGCGCGTACTTATGTACGAGACATCGCCAGGTCTCAGAAATGCTAATATTTCTATGAGAAGTCGCTAAGTTGGAAACTGTAGAAGGGAGGCATTTATTCATACCATGATGGAACACGTGCTCACTTCTTGAGCACCTGCTCGGCTACCGTTTGAGCACGTGCTCACGAGTACCTAAACGTTTTTATTAATACAACCATTTATTGGAAAGTTTATAATAAAAGAGTAACCAAACCAGAGAACATATCCAACTTCGCTCACCACATGAAGTTTATAATTCATTGCCTGAAGCTTACCTTTACTCTGTAAGAATATTGCTCAGTTTCTTATCTACAGAAATGGACACTTACCTGTAAGAAAAGAAACAAAACTTAATTAGAAAGAATTTTTTACAAATATGTCACTTGCTTAAAGTACATTCTAGTAGTATACTTTGGATCACCTATTCTCTGTCCGGTGTAAGAATGAAGTCAATTTAGACAAATACACGTGGTTGTTCGAATGATAGCTGCGCACGAATTTTGCGCGTGGGAATATAGTGGATATGGTAAAGGCATATCGTTCAAATTAACTGCTACATTAAAATTGACGAACGTTATATTATGAGCTGAACAGTTAAGACGTTTATGGTCAAGGTACGACCCGAACTATCAAATAGGAAAATAACTATTTCTCAGAAGTCACGTGATTATGTTTACATTAACTTCTTCTTTACAGTCGATGGAGAATAGAATATTCGAATTGAAGTAATGTCGCAGGGCCTAGCAGTATCGACAGGGAACATAAATCTGAGGATTTTTCAAAAAGGACAAAAACGGATACTAGTTTTAACAAGTTAGAAGGGTGTGTTCGAAATGTTTTTAATGTCTGTAAATACCACTCAACAATGTATGAATTGAGACAAAGGGTTAATTTCAGCGTGTTATTCTGTTGTATTCTTTGCTATAGGGTCAATCCATATGAAATCACACCAGCTGGTTGCTTGACCATCTTTAAAAAAGTTTATTTTTTGAGTGGTGTGAGCCTCATATATTGACAGTTCAGAACCACTCTTATTTTATTTTTACTATCACCGATTTGAAGATGGCGGGCATTTTTTTTATCATGGCGCGCGTCATTTTTTCCATTCGTAAGCATCAGCGGCAACTTTTTTTTCTCAGCTCTGGTAAGTCCTACGACAATGAGACAAAATCTGTGATGTTAAGCACATTATAGGTTACAATTATATTTCTGTGTAATTTTCTAAATATTATTCCTTCATAATAAATTTTAAGGTTAAAATTGTGTATTTTAATCGCTCAAAATGACATTTTCGGACATTTTTTTTTGGGGGGGGGGGGGAAGGCAGTTTGTTTGATACTTGGATTTTTTTGTGCAAGTACCTGTGTACCAATAGAGTACGTCAAAATTACTTGAAGCTTGAGACTTTAATATTTTTTTTTTCTACAGGGTCATAAACATGTACTTTTTGTTAAAAAAAATCCAAGTTCAGGGTTAAATATCTCTGGTGGGCAGTTGTTTAAAAATCTGAAATTTGTACACAATACAGTACTTCAGGATAAGTAACTTCAGTAAAAATTTTGAGTTTGAGATTTAATTGGTTTAGGAGATACAAAACTCGTGAAAAATTCAACATTTTGCATTAAATATGGCATGCCTAATTTCATTTCTTATTAACATTTTGTGTTGAAATTCTGCAAACTGTAATTTGGAATGTCAATGAACAACATTACAATCCTGAAATGGCTTTGCAATAAAGTATATATACGAGGGCGTGCTGGAAAGTAAAGCTTCCTATGTTTTTATTTTCTTTGTTACCTTGTAAACGCATTTTGGATTTTGAGCAACCATACATTGCACTTATAAGACTTTCCAGCTTCTCCATTGCAGGTTTCAAACTTCTATCGCCAGGGGGTGCTGAACTATTGCGAGGAAAATGGCAGCATGTAACCATGCAATGTTGGTGAAGCGCCTGAAGTAGCGTGCAGTGATCGAGTTTCTAAACGCAGAAAATGTGCTACAAATTGACATTCATCTGAGACTGAGGGAATATTATGGGGATGAATGTGTAGACATCAGTACTGCGCGATCTTGAGTTTATCATGCTCTTAAAGAAAACCCACAGCTGAAAAAATCTCAGCTATGTGAAAGAATGGAGTGAAAGGCCAGGAACTAGAACTGATGGAGGTCATCGGATTCGTGTTCAGCTGAGGTTTTCTTCGGTTAGGAAAAAATGCCCGCCATCTTCAAATCGGTGATAGTAAAAATAAAATAAGAGTGGTTCTGAACTGTCAATATATGAGGCTCACACCACTCAAAAAATAAACTTTTTTAAAAATGGTCAAGCAACCAGCTGGTATGATTTCATATGGATTGACCCTATATTGATCTCTTTTGCGTAGAATACAAATGTTATGTCACAATAGGAGGCATTACTTTTCAGCACGCCCTCGTATATAATCTGATGTAAGAGAAACACAACTGAATTTTCAGATGCTGAGCTCATGCACTCAAAGGAGGTGAATGACATATTATACAGAAAAAGCTTGTGGCGTATTTTATGTAACCTTGAACTAAAAATAAAGAGGTAGTTTTAAACACCAAACAATGAGTTTTATCGAATTATTCATCTATTCTCTTGTAATTATGAAAAAATCACTTTCAATTCAAGATTGAAAATTATTTTTACGTCATTTTTTAATAATTTTAAGGTCATTCTATAGGCTTTTTCTTTAAAAATTTTTAGGTCATCAACTTCCAAGGCTACTTATGGATATCATTCGCACAGGGCCTCGCTTTTTTTTCACGACAACCCTGCAGGAAGACAAGAATGACCTCAGAATGCAAGACAACAACAACGTATGTAGGAGATGATACAAACACATCTGCCACTGAGGAAGCCAGGCTTTTTTGCACTAATTTATTACAGTATTTACTCCTTCAGCCATTTTACCACCAGAGATCCTCAATTGGCTTCAGGAATCTGTGCTTTTTTAACGACCACTTGGTGGCGCTATAGCAATTCCTTACTGCTATTAATGTGCTCGGCGTTTTACCGCTAATAATATTATTTGACGACGCACCTTCATTGGCGAAAAATCATCAGACGAACTTGTTAAAGAGCATCTTTTCGACGTTACCAGCGTAAAATGGCGCTCTCTCGTATTTGCAACGGCAGGCTGTTCACCTCGAGAGAGAAGAATTGCAGTCATTTAAGATTTGGCGAGGCGTCGGATCATCTTGAATGATAACTCACAATGCAAGAGGACACGGCAAAAGTACCGACCGAGCGCGAAGTGTCTAAACAAGCATCCTTATTGTCCTTTTTGTTACCGCTAAAAACCATCCGACGGCCACTGAAGAAGCCGCAGCGGCGTTGACGAGGAGCCGGGGAGGGGGGGGGGGGAACTCGGAGATGAGATTTATTGCAGTTAATGCGGGGAACCCGCTGAGTTCGCTTCCCAGCGACGTGAGTTATAGGATGCGACCTTTCGGCTTCGGCCATTCCCGCCGGACAACGTGTTGTGCATCTTGTTATTTCGCTCAGGTCCGCGCGCTTCGTTGCCGAACTTCCTATAGTTTATAAGGGAGTCGGTAATCCGCTTTGCCCTATTAAAATTAGTTGGACAATCTGTTAATTTATTAAACCAGCCTACGGTAGTCATTTCCTTATTTTGGTGGGAGGAATCAACTCCCTTCGGTTATTCTCACAGAGACGCTCCCCCCCCCCCAAAAAAAGGGGTTGGGGTGGCAGAACTGCCCTAGGGGTTTTCAGGTGGCCATGCTAGTTATAAATAATTGAGTACGGTTTTCTACGAGTTTATAGGACGCTTGTGCTTCAAATTCAATATCTAATATGATATATCCTGCATTCCTGGACTATTTTAGCATATTATAACATATCCAAACTTACGGAAATCAGATTCTAAACAAAGCAGGCTACTACATGATAATTGTGTTCAAATATTTGTATCAAAATTAGTTAATATGTTAATATATAATTCTTCTTTTAATTACATAATGAAATTATGATGTGAAAATATTAGTTTATATCAACCAATGTAAATTCACTACAGCGTCAAAACCCAATGAAAAGTATCAAACAAATAAGTAAAAAAAGATTTATGTTTTGGATATGATTAAATATTGCCACTTTTATAATTAAAGTAACAATTTGATATTGAACACACCCTGATTTTTAATTAAATATAATGAAGGTCGCACCAGGAGTACATCAGAATTGATTGATTGATTGAGTTGGTGTTTCAAGTCCACTTTATGCACAGTAAGGCTAATTGGGACTGGACCTACAGTTTAAAGTGGGATCCGAACCACTATGTGCCTCCACCAGGTATCGAACCCGGGACCCCTTGATTACAAGGCGGCGACGCTACCACTGCACCCTCGTTTGCTCGTTTACTTTAACATTTTGATTTACTTTTGCTTTTGTATTGTGTCCCACCTGAGACAAAAAGAAACAAACAATTATCTCATCTCTTTGTTTTAAATAAGTTATTTTTCATAATTTGAAAATTCACATAAATTAAAATAAATTTCTTATTAAGTAAAGGGGCAGTTTTTTATTTGTCCCACCCGTGACACAAAATTGTTCACTTGTAGCTACAAGTCTAGGAAAGTATTTTATATTGATTATTTTAAGTTAGTTTCATAATTAATTGCACAGAAATGCTGCTTAACTAGTAGAAATGTCAAAAGTGTAGTTTAGGTGTCTCACCCGTGACAATGGAATGCCTCATATAGAGGCTAGACCTTCACTTTCAAATGAAATGGAACCACCTCGTTTTCACCACGAGCTACCTACAGTGCTTGTATTAATATTAATAAGGATTTTAAAAAAAATAAATATATAAGCTTGAGTTTGACATTCTCAGGATAGATTTTGACTCAATCTTTGTACGTACAATATTTTTCTCTACGTTCTTCTTTGTGGGCACTGCCCATCCTGTAATATTCACGTTAGTGTCCTGGTATCAAGATGTTCCGGATTCGATTTACGGTGGTGACACATTTGAATGTCCAGTCCCGATTAGTCTATTTGCTAAACTTTATTTTCTTTTTTGTCTACAAAGCACATTACAGAAAGTAGCTGTAGACGGATTCCATAGATTATAAAACACCTCATGCCCCTTTGGAAATAATTATGACATTTTATAATGCTTGGTCATTCCTTTTGTGAGAGACACGTGACCCCGTGACCCTCTCGCTGAATCCGCGAGGACCCGATGGTGTAGTGGTAACGTCGTCGGCTTGTGATTAAGGGGTTACGGGTTTGATACCCTGTAGAGGCGCATAGTAGTGTAGATACCAACGGACTTACAACAGAAACTCCAATCGTGACAACGAAAGTGGTCGGCCTCGAGAAATAAATGGATAACTAGCAACGCATTGAAGTTTTTCCATGGTTCAATGCTAGTTTCCATATAACAACGTCTTGGTTATTTACCATGGCAGTTATGATCGTTATTCATGGCGTAACACGATACTGAATTTCCTTTTCGTTCATGAACGCCTGATGATGGACTGGTCATGGCCATGTGTCCAGACGCCAGAGTCTCGTTAGTTTGCAAAATGCAGTCCAGGGTCAACATTGTACAGTGAGAGTCAAAACACATTGATCTTATTTTAATAAGCTTTATCTACCTTCTTTAATCGACTCAGAGATCGACTCAGAAATTCAAAGTCAGGGCTAGCATTTTGAGAGAACCGATATAAATGTACAGTATATGTTATACGAAGTCCGGCGTTGATAGCAAAGTCTACCACACACTTGCTACTGCAATTCTTGTGCATGTGGTGGTGCTAATGTGCTCCCATCACATGAGGAGAGAATAACAATATGGGTGCTATGGAAACCTCCGTCACGACTGTAATCATAAAAACACCTGCTTCACTAGGAAAGGATTCTATCACGAGAAAATGAATTGTATTCCATTCCATTCCATTAAGCCATGCATTCCGTGTGCCGTGAGCTTTTCTCTTGCGTCAGCCGAGGCTTCGAATTACTTTTCTTATCGATGTAACTCCACCTAAAAGAGCACACCCAATTACAGATAAGAGGGACACTCCTTCAGATTTTTGATAGCTAGGGGAGGGAATTGTAAATATTAAGCTTCGAAAGGCTGATAAGGCAAGTAAGCTATGAACATAAACTCCACAGGGTTAGAACAGAGAATAACCATGGAGATACTCTGCTTATAAGCATTAAGTTTTTCAAGAGATCTGAGTACTATTCTCCATCCACTGCAAGAATGAAGTTTCTTTTATTTATTTATTTATTTATTTATTTAGTCTTCTTTTACATGGCGAAGTTAAGGCTGTGGAGTATTTTCTTCCACTTGACCATGTTTACAAAAAAATTGAATATGAAATAATTAAAATATTGAAAAAAAAGAAAGAAAAAAATATAAAAATTACAGAGAAATAAAAAATACAAAGAAAAATTACATATAAGAAAGGTAATCTAACCTATAGATACGGGCACACACACTCACTCGCACATACATATTTTTGCCAATGCCCTTACACACGTACAGTCACAGACACTTCTGGGGTATAACAATTCCATTAACTTTTAATGGAATCGTTACAACCCAGAAGTGTCCATGACTGTACAAGCAAATACATAACACTACACTTACTTAAGCACAGTCCAATATTACACATACTTAAAACACAGTCCAAAACTATATACTTTGACGATAATTCATCTTAACTATTACGCTAAATCATTTTTGTGCCTTACGTCCTTCTATCATTTTCTGTACCCGCCATATTATTAGGGAAATCAAACATTTAATTTTCATTGTATAATATGTGTAACTTTAACAATTTTTTGAACGTCACAATTGAGGAAGAGACATGAATTTCAGGTGGCAACTTGTTCCAAAGGTCTGTTGAGGTAACAGTAAAAGAATTTGCATAAAAGTTGGATTTGTGGAGTGGAATGGTGGGAGCCACAGAATTATCACGTCACGGTAGTTGTCCAATCCCCGTGTGCGGCAAAGTTATGGGACTCTCCTACACTGAGCCCTCTCAGGACATGTTACAAGAAAATAACGAACTGCTTAGCATTGTTCTAGGTTTATTAAAGTCATTTCACATTAGAAAAAATAACTAACTTGTTACCATAAAAAATCATATCCAAATGACAAGTCTAGATTGTTGACTGATAAGATAGAATAAAGTTATAACATTTCATTTAATTTAAAAAATTCAGATTCAGGGAATTTAGATTGGAATCCCCCCATATACTTCTGCAGTTCTCCCAGAAAGAGATTCTGGATCCGCCTACGGGTCCCGTTATCACGGTAAACCTAGGGGTACAGTACATGATGTAACATAACCACTAAAATCCAATATCGCCGGTAAGCTGGTGCTGGCAGACATTGTGAAACTTTTAGTACAACGAAAGGTGAGTGGTTATTAATTGCGCTTCTTATTGCAGGCGAAGGCCATTAGTGTTTCATAGGGCTATTCAAACACTTGGAGGGAAATTATGCTCGGGGTCCATTGTTCCGCCAAGGAAGCGCTTTGTGAAGATTACAATATTGTTGAATGTTTCAAGGGAAGACTGGGAGCGGTGCCCCCGCTGCGCCCGAGATTACGCTTTTATGAGTTTTATGAAAGGCGCCTCCCGTCGAATCGGTCGGTGAACCTTTTTTTAAAATTCCGTGAAGGAGTTCATCTTGCGGGTCACGGTGCCGGCAGGTAATTGCAACCGCTGTCCAAATGTACTCCAGAAGGAGGGGCCGCACTCCACGTCAGTGTTGCTCCACGAAGGGAAATTTCTCACTTGCAGGGAAATTTGGCTTGAATTTTAAGAATGTAAGATACAAAATAAAATAACGAAGTTCAGAATGTTAATAGCTGTAAGAGGTTATAAGCACACAGTTGCTAATCCCGATCGGCCAAAAAATGAGCTTCAGTAAACCCAGGCTTTTCGCCTCCAGTTGTGGAAGTTTCAAAGGGGGGAAAGTGGTGTTGCTACATGCCTGATTTTTGTTCAGTAGTACACGACAGCTTTTACTGTCCACGTGCACCATTCGCTCGTATTTTAGGGAGAGGCAGGGAATCGGAGACCAATTCGCTTGCTGCGCTGCGGCAACCATTAGGCTTCGCCGTGCTTGGCCTTGTTGAGGGTGCCACCTGTTTCGAAAACGACTCGAAACGAAAAATTTGGCAACGCAGAATACCACGAGAATTTTCTCTCGCCACGGCAACTGGACAGAGACGATTGGTTCAGCGGTTCATGTGACCCTCCTTGCCTTTCGACGGAAAATACAAAAATATAATGTTCAAGCTTGTTCTTTTACCGAATAGGCTTTAGTTGTTACAATGGATATATTTATATATGAAAATTTTATGTACTACTACTACTATTTATTATTTATTACTTATGCTATTTCTTTAGATGAAGGGAAAAATTGTGTCCCTTGGAATTTTTGGAAAGGGAAATTGTGCCCTCATAGTGTGGCAACACTGTTCCACGTGTAATAGTAGGCCGGCGAGGATGCTCCAGTGTTTCTCCTGTGCATATCACACAGCCTTCCACCTTGTCATGGTCCGTGGTGTGTGTTTAATATTCCAAAGACGCCGCTGCAAATAGATTACTGCTTGCAGTTCTCACCGGAGGGGGAAACGCTTCTACTCCTTCCTCTTCTTCTTTTTCAGAATTTTCGCATAAGTTATGTCCCGTGGATTTGCTCTTGTGGCAGGCAAATGGGGAGACTCCTGTGCTGGGTGAGGGACAGCGACGTGGAAGAGTAGCCGGAAGCGATTGAAGTTCTTGTACCCTCAATATGGCCTCCCTGCTTAATTTATCCCAGTGACGTATTTAACAATTTCATTTCAATGAGCTAAAGTTTGCTCAGCACAATGACAACTTCAGCTTAATCGAGTCGGTGCCTTGTCCCTACACCCCCCCCCCTTTTGTCTAAGTTACGAACTACATTAGAAAAAGTTCATTACCAAATTGCAGGTCAAGCGATGCACAAAAATTCCTGTATAGACGGGGGAAGGGGGATTCAGAATCACATCTTTCTCTTTTTAGAACTTGCAAATAATGTTTCCATTACCATGTTAGCATCATTAAATACCTACTAAAATGAACATTACAACTAGAGTAAATTCGGAAGTGAGTTGACATTACAAGACTCTACAATAAGAGCATTTCAATCCTGAAAGCTATTGAAAAGTAGCGTTATTTGAATTTTCTCTGTCTTTTGAAACAATTTCATGAGGGGGGGGGAGGGTCGTGATGAAACTTTTTTTTGGCTCGGAGGCTTGATATGTGAGTGAGTGAGTTAGTGGGATTGGGGTTTTATATACATGTAAAGGGTGGCGCAAAAGTCATCATCCTATTTGAACTGACCTTTATTTTGACATATTGTTGTTTATATCAGTAGTGTTATGTCATAATCCTATTTGAACTGACCTTTATTTTGACATCTTGTTGTTTATATCAGTAGTATTATGTCAGTTAAATAGAGATACTCACGAAATTTAATGTGTGCAAAAATGAATAAGTATACCCCACAAGAACGTGGAAAAATTGTGACAATTTTGCGTGATACTTTTCCGGGCAGAGTAATATCCCGTTTTGGTGATTTGCAATGGCCGGCCAGGTCGCCCGATTTAACCGCTCCAGATTTTTCTCTTTGGGGATATTTGAAGTCATTGTTTTATGTGAATAAGCCAGAGACGTTACAGCAACTAAAGGACAATATTCAGCATGAAATTGAAAACATTTCTCCGCAGATTTCCAACACCGTGGAAAACGCGATAAAAAGAGCCCAAATTTGCATAAATTCGAATGGTGGTCATTTATTGGATGTTATCTTTTAACATTGAGGACATAAAACTTACAAGTATCAATAAAAGTTTAACACAAAAAAAAACTACTTTGTTTAATTTAAAACCCATGCTATAGGCTAAGAAAATCAGGTGATGACTTTTGCGCCACCTTGGAATTTTTGAAGAGGTATCCTGTAACTAATAATAATAATATGCATGTCAATTAACATAGTTTAATTATAATAACAATAGTAAATAATGTCATATTTCACAATTATGTTGTTCATTAAAATACACATTCGTATCTATAATCTCAAGATTAACATGTTTTCAACACGGATATGCAGGGTGGAGCACGAAATATCGCACCTTATTAATATCTCATTAAAACTCTTATTGCTCTGCTGCCGTTTTTCAAGTAACTGCGAGTGGTTAGCACATCGCGCTGCGACGCCAATGGTCCCGGGTTCGAAACCCGCTCGGGCTTGGTTGTTTGTGAATGTCCATTCATCAATTCCATCATTTCATCACTCATCCACATCTTCGCAAATTACCCAAGAGGCACAAAACGCGAAGTAAAATAAACTGAATCAATCAATCAATCAAATGAAGTAACTGCAAAACCTGCTTCCGTCCAGAAAACTCATCTCAACGTGACCCGGGGAAGGGGGTGGGGTGTAGTGGGTGAACCTTTCTAAAGACACCCAAATGTAAACATCCCTTCCACGTAGTACACCCTGTGCTGTATTTTGCAGACTAATGAGGCTCTGGCGTCTGTACTCACAGCCAGTAAGGATCGTATTGTTACGTCAATATATGTTTGTGATTGTTCTCTCATCCATTTCATCACATCACCCATTCATTCCCATCGTCGCGATTAGCCAAAAGTGGAAGATAATCGAAGCAAAATAAATCAAATCAATCAATATACCTGGGAAGAGGGAGGGAAACGGAGGGAGGTGTACTCAATAATAGTGTAAGAGTAGCAGGACTTGTAGACTGTCCGGCCTACCGGAAGTACGTTGCATGTTTTCATCAATGAAACGTCGACGAGCCTCATTACTAGGGCTCGAAAGTTGAAGACCTATAAATTGCAAAAAAAAAAAGACATAGAAAAAGACCTAAAAATATAAAAAAAGGACCTAATAACGGAAAATAGGACGTATAAATGTGATTTAAATTAATTAATAACTTCAGTTTTAATTACATATTTAATAAATAAAAAAAATTCTGGTGGTATGGAACACACAGTGAAAAAAAACTGAAAGCTTCAAAACAAGAGAAAGTTGCCACTTACACCTTCCAGACAAGTTACGCTTAAAGGACCTTGTACCGTACCTGCTTCAGTCGTCCAAAAATATTTTTCTCTTGTTTCAGGGATGGTTCAAATATACAGGGTGATTCTAAAGGTATAGTACAAACGAAAACCACAGATACCTCCCATGAAATTGAGACGAAAGTTCCCCTTCCACTTTGCCGAGAGATGCCTCCGTGAGGAGCTAGACAACGCCGAAAACGTGTGAAAATGAACTTCACACCGCTGTACAGCCAGTACCAGTGAAGATAGAAAGGCGGAACAAACGAAGTCAAAAGGAACACCAAAGTCGCCCATCCGAAAAACACTAGGCGGCAGCTGCGCAACGCATGCGCATGGAGTTCCGCAAAGGAAATAGGAGTGTCCCGCAAGACAAGTGAAGGGAAAGGGTAGCGATCGACAACGGTAGGGACAAAAGAAGCAATGAAGCATGAAGTAACAATTGCACAGCGGGAAACAAACACATGCAGCGCGTGGGGAGTCCCCAAACACAGTGGGGAGACACCGCAGCAAGAACAAAGCACGGTTCAACAAAAGAGAAAGAGGACCGCACGGGGAATGGTACCTTTCAAGGAGACAACAAATGCGGGACGAGGGATTCCCCGTAGCAGCACCGAGTGGATGTCACACAGAGGTCGTGCGCCAGCAGGACAAACACAGCAACTACGGGCACAGGAGGTTTATTGCCACGCAAAGGTGCACTTACAGATAGGAATAGTACGTAGTACGTAGTCGTACCCCGGACTGACGTTGTTACAAAAGTTGCTCAAATTGACGACCACCACATTCAATGCAGGCATTGCAGCGTCGCAGGAAATTCTGGCGAACCCTATCAAAAATCCCTGGCATGGTACACACCTCGGCCTATGCTGCAAGTATCCACGCTACCAATGTTTCCTTGTCAGGCACCGGGGTCTCGTAGACGAGTGTTTTCACATGGCCCCACAAGAAGAAATCCATTGGTGTGAGGTCAGGCGAACGGGCGGGCCAGGGGACGGGGCCCTCTCTGCCGATCCAGTGCTGTGGGTAGGTACGGTGCAAAAGGGTTCGCACTGTGCCATCAAAATGTGCAGGCGCTCCATCCAATTGAAACCACATACGATGTCGCACGTTGAGGGGTACATCTTCTAGCAGCTCTGGAAGGACTGATGCAAGAAAGGTGCGATAGAGGCGGCCATTTAAACGTGGTGGCAGCAGGTATGGACCGATAATCTGTTCATCGATGATACCTGCCCAGATATTCACTGCAAACTGGGTCTGATGGTGCACCTCGACTGCTGCATGTGGATTTTCATAATCCCACACATAGCTGTTTCGGCAATTGAAGATGCCCTCACGGGTGAATGTTGCCTCGTCCGTGAAAAGCACATGGCGCAAAAAACGGGGATCGTCGGTACAAAACTGCAACAGTCGTTGACAGAATTCCACACGTCGTGGGTAATCCCCAGCCTGCAACGCGTGGACTCGCTGTGGATGATAGGGATACAGCAGATCATCATGAAGGACTAGCCACACTGTCCACTGTGATACTCCCACTGCACGTACAATGCTACGGGTGATAGTGGACGGTGTGTCGTCCACGCGAGCAAGTACGTCCTCCTCGACCGCCGCGGTGCGCACATGTCTTGGGTGACCGACATGATGGCCTGCACGTAACACACCCGATTCACCAAGGGTACGGTGCACGTTCGAAAACAACCTGCTGTCGGGTTGTCGCCTCTCCGGATACCGTCCGGGATAAAGGCGTGCAGCTGGTCGGCCATTGCCATCTGCAAGGCCGTAGACAAAATGCATGTCCCTCAGTTCTACAAATGTGTAGCGTTCCATGGTACGGTGAGGATAGTGCCAATTATGGAATACTGTACTGCAGTGCACAAGTGGCACACACACACACACTGGTCACAACGGCTTCGAAACAACGTACTCAATTGTCGTACGTCAAGCACACCACCACCGCACCGGCTCTTTCACTGACACGCTCCCTGACGCTGCACTTCAAATCAGCCCACACGTTTGCACGGCGCTGTGGTACAATCAGCTGAAGTTCCTGAGCCACCCGTGCCTGTGCTCTTCACTACCCGACCACTGCCGTGAGGTGGGGCCATGTACTCTGGGGCCTTGTCATCGTGGAACACATGTAGCGTCCTTCATTCTTGCCCCATTCACCCACAACACGTACTTCGTCCGTCTTGCTCGAGCCGACGGGGAGCACTACGTACGATCGTACCACTTAGCTTCTCTTGTCCCTACCGTTGTCGATCGCTACCCTTTCCCTTCACTTGTCTTGCGGGACACTCCTATTTCCTTTGTGGAACCCCATGCGCATGCGTTGCGCAGCTGCCGCCTAGTGTTTTTCGGATGGGCGACTTTGGTGTTCCTTTTGACTTCGTTTGTTCCGCCTTTCTATCTTCACTGGTACTGGCTGTACAGAGGTGTGAAGTTCATTTTCACACGTTTTCGGCGTTGTCTAGCTCCTCACGGAGGCATCTCTCGGCAAAGTGGAAGGGGAACTTTCGTCTCAATTTCATGGGAGGTATCTGTGGTTTTCGTTTGTACTATACCTTTAGAATCACCCTGTATATATATATTATATCTTTACTACAGAAAGGATGTTAAAGAAGTGATGAACTGATGATGATTCGAATTGGGAATGGGCAGTAAAAGCGTAGCCGAAAGAAGGTGAAGTTGCAAAAAAAAAAAAAGCCGTTAAGACCTAAAAAAAGGCTAAAAAAGGACCAATAAGCCAAAACACGCGAAAAAAGGCAAAAAAGGACAAATAAAACCCACCTCTTTATGGCTTCCAATGACCCAAAATGAACATATATTATGTTGGGCCTCGTCTTCGGACACTAGGAAGAAAAAGGATATTTCCTCAACTTCCGAGCCCTAGTCATTACGAACATGAAGCAACTGCCCCTCTCTTTCCCTTTATTATTATTGTTATCTTTGAGACAGGGTTGATAAAGAACCAGGAATCCATACATCTTAATGGGTTGTATTGGATTTCATAAAACGACCCGAAACTTTCTTCTCTCACAATTTAAATTCGATCCAAGTTGCGTAATGTTTAATTTCAATACGGAACTTGGACCCTATTTAAAATTATCCTGAAAAAAGGTTCCTGGACTGCATTTAAATTGACCCGGAGAAAAGGTTCCCAGATTGAATTGAAATACTTTACAGATAAAAAGCTACCTTACGGTCCAGAACTCATTTACGCTTGATGATTTTGTCTCCCTGGACCGGAATTGAATTTATTTAAAATGTTTGGACTTTAACAACTCTGCTTTGAGACTGCCACTGTCTAACTGCCACACAGGAGTTCCTGGTTTGATTCTGGGCCGAATAATTTCAGGTTTGATTTTCCCGTTGGTAAGCTGCCATGTGGCTCACTCAGCTCAATACAGAACCTGGTTTATTGTGACTGTCATGAACTTTCAACACTAGAGACAGCAGCTCTTCTAACTAGCTAGGTCGTTGGTCTTTATTCCTTACCATAATAATGCTTAGAATTGCGGCCCACAAATATAGCAAAAATGAGAGCCAATATCGACAGTCGAACTTCCAACTCGCACATCACTACAATGGTTCAGAAGGAATACAAGGACATAGAGTACTTGCACAGACTTCAATGCTACATAAGTGGCAACATCCTTGACAGACATTTATTGGAATAATGGCGTTTCTTTTGATTCCCGACGCAAGTGCCGCATGATGATCCTCCACAGCGGAACGTCTAAGTGCCTGAAGATCACGTGGAGGGGTCAGGTGATACCGACTGGCCAGCGTGTCCTGAAAATAACACCGGGATGGAAGAACAACAAAAACACTTGGTGTTGTGTAAATGAAAACCTCGGGAGATCCTTCAATTCGCATTCCCCTACTAAGTGTTTGGGTCGACCTCTTCGCCGAACGCGCACAAGGTAACTTGTATGTTCGGAGGAGATAAACGGTGAGATGAGTGGAAGATTTCAGGAGGGGAGGGGGCGGAAACACATGCATGACATGTCAGGTGTGCGTACGTATGTATGTGTGCACTTCTGCACCTGTGCACTTAGCATTATTAACCCAAATTTTCTCATCGGCTCTGCTTCATTCTTTGCCAGTCACGATCGCTAAAGGTTACCAGGAAAGGTGCCCTCTTGCGTTGCGATCAGAGTTGCCAACTCCAATGGCAAGTTGCTAGATACTCGTCGATGATCGACAAGAACTTTTTTATGAGTTAGAGTTTCTTTTAAGTCTACTTTATGCACAAATAGGCTAATTGGGACTGGACCTACAGTCTAATATGAAATCTGAACCACTATGTGCCTCCACGGGGTATCAAACCTCGGACCCCTTGATTACAAGGCGACGACGTTATCAATACAAAATACGAGAATCCATTTCTGAGTTATTAATTCGAGGCTGTTTTAGTAATAACTCTATAGACATTTCACATTATTTATCAACTCGGAAGTCCGAACCTGGTTGATTGAATTAAGTTATTGTAAGTCGCTTTTCTGCCACCCTTGGCTAATCGCGAAGATGAGGATGAGAGATGATATTATGATATTGATGGGCACTCACAAACAACACAAATGCCCAGGATAGGATTCGAATCCGTGATCCCTGGCGTCATAGCGCGCGGTGATAACCACTCATCCACGGAGGTCGGCTCAACTCTGAACTTGTAAAGAAATGAACATTGGGCATTCGCCTGCTGTGTTCGATAAATAAATAAACATGTCCATGTAGGATTTTGTTAAATGCTCAACTACCGGTTTGGGCGGGAAGAAATCATTGTCGAGTCCGCGGCCTCATTGCAATAACTTGGGCACTACGCATTAAAGAGGGTTGGGGCGTGGTACTACTACGTGGTACTATGAGGTACGTCGCATTCTCATCACATCTAACCCATCCCGTCCTTATGTCTCTTTATGGCACGGTGCAGTGCACAGGAATAGTGATTCTCTCTTTGCATCTTTCGTTCTTTCTCCTTCGGGCATTTTCCATCGGTGCTCCACCTCTTGAGTCAATCGTGACGACGATTGATTGATTGATTGATTTGGTGTTTTAAGTCCACTTTATGCACAGTAAGGCTAATCGGGATTGGACCTACAGTTTAAAGTTGGATCGGAACCACCATGAGTATCCAAGGGGAATCGAACCTGGGACCCCTTGATTACAAGGCGACGACGAGGATTAACTGATGGGACATTTACAATGACACCATAACATGACCAAGGTTCAAACCTGGAACCTTTGACTTCGTGGTTAAGTTATTCAAAATATTTTTTTGGACATGACTTCTCCTCAACAAGCACTTACTATCGCGTTGACATTTCATTTGGTGACTTCATGCCGAGCATTAGTGACTTTCTAGTCGCCTGCGTTGGCAACACTACCATCGATCACGATGGTCAATCGCAGAACTATTGAGTTCCTCTAGCAGCTTCTATAGTGAAGACGGTCCTCTTGCTAAACGGTGAAATATGCTCGAGAGCTACCATAATTGAGGGCATACTATCTCGCAACACAATAGAGCTTGCGTCTTGTTGATTTCAATTGCATTCCAAGCTTCAAGTAGCGGTTTTGTTGGAAAGAAAAGTAGCCGCTTTGCAGAACAGTATTTGATATCACATTTGCGAAAGCCGTGAATTGAAATGCTTGACTTTCCGCGAGGTGGGAGGTCATCAGGAGTCAAACAGAGGATGTTGTAGAGTTCGTACTACCCATTGTATAATGGCTACCACATCTTTGGTTGCTTCGTAAGTTTCCTGACTCTATCCAATTTAAACGTCTAGGATTGACATCCATACGAGACGAGGCTTGGCTGAATCTCATCTCGTCTCGTGTGTGACGAGGTCGTTCTCGTTCACAAGTTGCAAAGGCCTGTCTTGCTCTAGGTATTGCCTCGATTTATGAACATACGTCTCGAAATGATTAGTTTGATTGATTGGTTTATTTTACTTCGTTTTGCTGCAACTTTTGTCTAATCGCGACCATGACGATGATATAATGAAATCGACGAAGGGAAGAACACCATGCCAATACTGGGATACGACTTGATGTCGTAGCCTCGCTGTGGTAACCACTCCGCCACGCAGGTGGGATTGAAATGTATAGGATGAACATCATGTATAACGTGTCACCGCAAAAACTTTCACACGGAAACAGCTATTCTTAATAACGTTTTTTATTGTTATTGTAGTTGTTTGACGACGCGTTTCGATGCTACCAGAACTAAAAAACTCGGGTTGCGTAGTAATCAAGGGGTCCCGGGTTCAATAGCCGGTGGAGCCACATCATAGTGGTTCGGATTCCACTTTAAACTAACTGTAGTTCCAGTCTTGATGAGTCTATATCTGCATAATGTGGACTTAAACCAAAAACTCGGAAAACGAATTTTTCCTTAATGTATATGTAACCAGAGAACATAGGTCCTGTCACTGATGGAATGGTTTTTAGATTGATTGATTGGTTGATTGATTTTGTGTTTTAAGTCCACTTTATGCACAGTAAGGCTAATCGGGACTGGACCTACAGTTTAAAGTGGGATCCGAACTACTATGTGCCTCCACCGGGTATCGAACCTGGGACCCCTTGATTACAAGGCAACGACGCTACCACTGCGCCATCGGGGAGGCCCAGGAATGGTTTTAGACAAAATTCGTGAATTACCTATAAATAATTATTATAATCAGGCAGGTGTCCACTTGGTATGTCTGACTAACTAGCACAGTAAAATAATTCTAGTTTAAGTAAATTTTTGATTATCGCACAAAAGTCTCAAACGAGACTCAGAATGCCAGTCTCCTATCGATTTTACAGACGTCTGAGTCGGCAAGTCTCGAAGGTCTTGTCTCGCTCTAATCTAGATTTTTACAAGCTCTTCTCGGTAAGAAAACGGAGAACGACCGTTCCAATTCGGCAACGAAATCTGGCAACATTGGAAAGCAGAGCAGACACTTGCCACTTCAATACGGGAGCGTCGAAAGGGAGCAAACAGGTATGAGATCACAAAATAACAAAGAGGCTGTTATCAAGTGTCAATCTCTGTTGTAGAACAGACGGAAAATTGCTAACCAGATGCAAACATTATGTGTACTGACTTGTCGGTAAAAAAAAACAGCTTGTTAAACGGGATGACGCGAGAAAATTCTGTTGGCCGACGATCTGCTTTGCATTCCCCGCTGCACGATATGCGCCTTCACCCGAGGCTCATTTTATCCAAAACTTGCATTCAAAATGTCCGCAACAGGTTGTCTCTGTATCAGAGGGATGTCTGATGGATTACTGTTATGGTTTTGAAAAGCAGACTCGCAACACACTGTAGGCACTGTGTCTTCAACATTATAACTCAGCTAGCAAACCACATGAAAGCTGGAACTCGCATGCGTGTACAGGAAATTGCAGACCAAAGTGACAAGCGACACGCAACTGTCACTTGGGACTGCAACAATCATGAATAACTTTGCACATCGCAGCAACACGGCACGCTGTGCTCCTACCTACGTGGCTGAATGGTTAACACAGAGTGCTACAACGGCAGAGTACCAGTTCGATTCTTGGCGTGGACATGTGTGTTCTTTGTGAGTACCCCCTCATCAATTTCATCATACCATCACTCATCCTCATCGTCGCGATAAGCCCAAAGTGGCAGAAAAGTGACGCAAAATAAGAAGAACCAACCATTTAAAACGACACTCTGTGCAAGACAACGTTCGATTGGCGAAATTCACAAGGGACGCGCGACATGTGTCGCTTGGGTGTGAAATTTCTCCTAACAAGTAGGCTACGCAAAATTAACTAAAGAAAGTTAAAGGGCACGACCATTTATTGGTTTACCCTAAATCCATTCCACTCCACAAATCCAACTTTTATGCAAATTCTTTTACTGTTACCTCAGCAGGCCTTTGCAACAAGTTTCCACCTGAAATTCATGTCTCTTCCTCAATTGTGACGTTCAAAAAATTGTTAAAGTTACACATATTTTATAATGGAAATTAAATGTTTGATTTCCCTAATAATGTGGCGGGTGCAGAGAATGATAGAAGGACGTAAGGCACAAAAATTATTTAACGTAATAGTTAAGATGAATAATCGTCAAAGAATTCCGTTTTGGACTGTGCTTAAGTACGTGCAATGTCGGACTGTGCTTAAGTAGTGTAGTGTTATGTATTTGCTTATACGTGTATAAGGGCAAAAATATGTATGTGTGAGTGTGAGTGTGTGTGCCCGTATCAATAGGTTAGATTACCATTCTTATATGTACTGTTTCTTTGTATTTTTTATTTCTCTGTAATTTTTATATTTTTTTCTTTCTTTTTTCAATATTTTAATTATTTCACATTCAATTTTTTTTGTAAACATGGTCAAGTGGAAGAAAAGGCTCCACAGCCTTAACTTCGCCATGTAAAAGAAGACGAAATAAATAAATAAAGATTATAAAATTGCTTGAAATTAAGATACTTATCAAACGAGCAGTCACTCGAACCACTTACCCACTTCAATTCTTTCGTGGAACCACATACATTCATAATACCAGCTCTCCATTTATCCCATGCGCTCTTCTGAGTACTGATTGAGAGTTTGAAATTTATTAGTGTGTTACTTAGTGCAGACTTACCCTGTGTGTATATATTATTTCCACATAATTTCCCTATAGTCAATAAAAAGAAACCCCTCCCAAGAAAAAATTCTGGCGACATCATGTATGATATTACCATATTTATATTTTGATGTGAACAGTATACAAACGGTAAAGTTGAAGTCCTGATTCGAATGCCACTTTACTTCAATGAAATTTCCAAATATTAGTCTTCCTCTGGTAACCATATGGCAAGTCCACATCAAGTATATCCTCCCCAGCAACCTTTCCCACCAATAGCGTCCGTTCAAGGAACTGGCAGTACTTGTCAAGTCCACGTGGAGTAAATGAGATGTGTTGCCAATTCAATTTCATTAGAAATTGCATCTACCTTTGCTAGGTTGTGCTATTTTTTTAATACAATGTAGAGCACTTGGGACAGAAACGTCATTGCAGTTCGTGTTAGATGTCTAGAATACTGCAGGTAAAAGTGACAACAAAAAAGATATTGGCCTGGCGTTCGAATCAGGACTTCAACTACATGCAAAGGTTCATCTCGAGAGTACGCAAAGTAAAATGATCGTGTGAATAATACTGACACAAGCAACCGAAGGATAAAATGAAACAGTATGTAGAACTTTGCAGGCAACTTGGTGGTCATTTAAGCCTCAACTCCATGAAAAACTTTTCTTTAACTTTTTTTTATTTATTTTTTCAATTTTTTTTTACACACACATGAATTATCTGAATCAGCCCACCTTGCCATTCACTACCAGCATGTGCTTGAGGGAGACTGGAACACAACCTTTTCCAAAATTATAGCTTTCAGTGTTGGAAGAACATGTCAATAACTTTTCGCCCAATGCCCCGATGTAGAAAGTCACTCTTTCATGATGCCAAATTTTACTATTAAACCTCGAAAAATTCAGTTTCCAAACGTACTGATACACACGAGACTCAAGAATAAAAAATAATATTTGCGCAGAGCGAGAGAAAATGGCGGTCAAAGAAATGTAGCTATTACTCTTGCTTGATTGACACCCCACATGATTGCTAGCAGCATGATATTTTTTACAGAAATGTATAAATTATTTAGCCAGAGTTCCAGCACTCCTGACGTAACCTGCTCACACACTGCTCATTCTGACATTATCTCACCGTAAATCTACAACTGACTTGCGTAGTCCAGGGCTTGAAATTAGTTAGGAAATAAATGCAGGAAATAAACTTTCAGATCATTATGGGTAAAGTTTATACTGAATAATAGTTACATTCTGTCATGTCTCTTCTTTAAAAAAGAAAGTTTCTTCACATACACACTGGCAGATCCAGCCCTAGGGTATACATTTGTTGAGCTACCTTATTGGTAACCTGGGGATGTCAGCGTGTATAGAAACCCGATTTTCATTGCCCAATATTTTCTTTATTGAGAACACCATTGCGGACCGCGAACATGGACAGGAATAGGGGCAACCTCAATTACCTTAATTTCCTCTCCATAGTATAATTCGTTCCACTCTCATGGCACCTATTTTTCTCGCCACTTCTCAAACGCCACTCCCCTCATCAGCAACGACTTCCTCCCGGCCAATGTCTCTCACATTTCATTACTCAGCAATGGCATTGCCCAACCGGAAGTCGCACCTGCATTCCTATTTCGAGATCTCCTTCTCTCTCCACATTGTGCCGTCCATAGGCATCCACTTCGTGGCTGTTATTTACATGCAATTATCACCCTGTATACATGTCACAAACGTTCATTAATACACTATCACCTTGTATGAATGTAACAATTTCAAATTAGAGTTCAAGATCTCCTTCTCTGTCCACAATATATTTGAACACACTTGTACTGTATATTGCAAATTGTATAGCATTTATTCTTATAATATAGGGCTATTGATAAGAATTTTTTAGAAGGTTTGCCTTGGACTTGCAGTTTCACATCATGGTCTACGCGGGAGCACTGAAGTCAGTTGAACCTCCCTCCTGGTGCACAGAATTGTTCCAAAATACACACTTTCTCAAAATTTCCATAAAAATTCCGAAAATAATTTTAGTAGTTGTTCCTTTCAATACACGGAAATAAACCTATTTTTTGATGATTAGGGCTCGAAAGTTGATGACCTAAAAAATCTCAAAAAGTGTCCTTAAAATTATTAAAAACTGACCTAAAAATAATTTTCGCTCTTAAATTGAAAGCTTAATTTTTTCCGTAAATTACAACATAGTAGATAAATAATTTGATAAAACCAGTTGTTTGGCGGTTTTTACTTCAAGGTTACATAAAATACACAGCAAGGTTTTTCTTTTTGTTAAAAAAAAAATCATTCACGTCCTTCAGAATGGGCCTTGCAGGATACAGTAGTCGGTGAGCATCAGAAAATGCAGTTGTATTTCGCGTTTATTTTATTTTAAAACCACAGATTAGAGCGACACTAGTGGCCAGCAAGGGAACCTCAAAGTATGCTTCACCCAAAGTATTTTAGATTTGTTGGGGAAAAAATAAAATTACAACAACTGCCACTGCCAAATATTTCAGCTAAAAATAATATTGTCCATATTTCAATTAATGGCACACATGCTAAAAAGACCATGATAGAAAATTTCAATATGTAAGGTATGCTAGTAAATCTAAAATTCACGAAACAACAGGAAAGAGCAAACAAAACCTAAAAATGATAAAAGAGATCGAACAAAAATTGCAAAAAATGCTGAAAATGATCTAAAAGTAAAAAAAATAAATATTGGAAAATGCAAAGAAAAAAATCAAAATCAAAACAACGTTTTTTGACGAAAGCTAAGGTCCTTAGACGAAAATATATATACTGTAACTGGCAGTCTGGCATTTTAGATCAGAAAAGGTTGACCTACAGTTAAATTTTAAACTCACTATCACGGAAAATGAACGATTATAGCAACCTGATCAGGTTCTTGTTTTTCAGCACCCATTATATGTAGAACCAGTAGCATGTTAAAAATTCACAACACTAATCGGTATGCGTTTTATGCTTAAGTGTGTTTTAATTGAAAGCCTTCATGGGTTAAAATATAATCAAATGCTTTCCTTGGAAAAAACTTGCTACTCACAACATGAAGGCATGGAAATTTCTTGCACCTCATTATGGTTAATAACACGTCCGGTGGTTGTGATAATCAGAATAAGAGCAACTAAAAGATAATAGTGAAAATAGCTACTGGGATCCAGCACTGCCGTCTTACCATCCATCATCTTTCGGTTCATATTTATGGTGTGAAAGAAACCCGGAGATAGTTGGAAAACGAAGATGGTGATTAACGTGGTCCGATGAAAGGAAGGGTGGAGCAACAACCGTTAACTGTCAAACTTCTGACATAATGTTCCACACGTGCCTCTATCTACAATTGGATAGCTGATGAATAGAGCTTTGTAGTCCTTTTGTTGTGGTTCTTCAACAATTACAAGTGAACAAACAAGGTGGAAAGAATGAGTGTTCATCATTGAGAAGGAGTGGAACGGATTTTTCTGTAGTCAACATTGGTGCAGGAATGAAAGTTGTCTTATGGTTCGTCGAGGCCAGGTTATGTAGTGAAAAAATGTTCTGAAGTTCCAAGATCAAATCAAAAATTCAGTGTATCCCGTTACTGTAATTGTAATCTAATATCCAATAACATGCGACTAAATATCTTCTCTTCGGCTTTACAGTTATTTGATTCGCCATGAAACTCAAATGTATTGAAAGCCTAGTAGCCTTACATTTCAGATTGTACAGTGGGATGCAAAAATATTGCTCAGGAAATTGTCCACGACTATTTTTATTGATTTTTTTCTTGCATCGTACGTGTTTCTAAGGACTGTGTTCTTACCTGTCCTGGTGCAGAGGTTGCCAGCGGCTTGTTTGGCGCTTTGTTTAATTTTTGAAACTCTCCTTGCATACCACAAAGTGAATTAAAATGGTGATGGACAATTTGCTTGGTAATACTTATGTCTGCCACTGTATCGCTGTAATTCTTGACGGATCAGAAGAATAGACTTGTTGACATTTTGTACTATCCATCAGCCCAGCATGGCGATTCAGGTTGTGTGGTACTTTTTCTCAAATTGATTAATTTTATTCATTATACGTCCTTTCCTTGCCATTTATTGCTAATTATGACGATGAGGTTGAATGGTGATTAGATGATGGATGAAGGGTCTGATAATAACACTGTTAAGCCTTGTTCCATGCTTAGTAACACACTAAAAATGCTGATCAAGGTAGAAATTTATTTTAGAAAACACACTAAAGATTAAAGATTTAAGGTTTGTTCGAGTCTGAAAAAGACCTTGCTATATATATATTGAAACGACACGTGTATAGTGTGTTTTCTAAAATAAATTTCAGACTATACTGGTAGTTTTGGTCCTAATAGCTCTGATGGGCAAACTGCTAAAACAATCTGATACGCGTATTTTTCTACATTAAAGTACACTATGGTAGTAAAATCCTGTAAAAAAAAAAAACAACTTATAGACATTGAGACTCGACTGAGAGTGGAGCTAGAGAAGAAAAATTGAAAGAAAATATGGTTAAAAAATGAGAAAATGTGAAGATTGATGGATCTACAAAGATAGAAATAACTCTATTTCAAATTTTCCATTTAGTACAATAATACTAGTAGTAAATGTGCTCCTTGGACAAAAACATTCGAACCCTGAGAATAGGAGGATGTTCTAAAAATTGAAGTTTGTAACAAAAATGACGCACACATTTAAACTAAATTGGGACTAAAAGTGGTAAACGTTGTAAGTCCCAAAAGCGAAAGTGTTGGGAAATCGCATCGTTCCGCACATCATCCACACTAGTGACCTCTTTCCACTCCATTTGAACCACTTAGAGGACTACCAGCCATTTTTCACCTTTACCACATTATAAAGCATGGCACATTTCACAGTTTAACGTGGAAAACGTTGTTTGAATTATTGTAGCACTTACAGCGTTTACCAATTTCGGTCTTGAATTGTTATTTCAGAAAGCGATTTACAGAAATTACAATAACAGGAAGTGTACTCGAAAATGCGCAGATTATTATTTTTCAAGTGTCTAGGTTTTACCGTTTCTGATACATTGACAAACGAAAAATTCACTGCGCACCATGACTAAGACACACGTGACGAAAATAAATATTATCAATTTTGAACTACGTAAGGGTATTATTTTCTGCAATGTTCGAGTAAGAAGTGCTGAACCACTTCACATGGATTGACCCTATATACTAACTTGCATAATATTGAACATGGATGATGTAAATAATAAGGAATACTAAAACTTTATATTGCAAATGGAATGCAATGATATTGAAATGTTTACATAATAACAATTACTTATGATTAAATCATCGGAATAGTGTATGGCTTAATTAACAGGAATTATTATAAAAGCGTTTGTTTATTTAAAACTGGGGAGTTAATTTTATTTACTATAAAATGAAATAGCACACTGAGCCAACAACTGAAAAGTTAAGAAACTAATAATAATAATGATATGAAAATAATTAGGCGGGGTCGAGCCTCACGGGCTCATATAAGTTTACTGTACTGTATGTGCTTGTATTTTACAATGAAAAAGAATGTAACAAAATACCGTGTTCTAGAATGCCTTTTAAGAAATATTTCCAAAATGTATTAAAAAAATGGTGACACTCATAATAAAAAAGCAGAAAAGCAAGTAGGAAGAGTGACGTTCTTCTGCAATTTTTTTTACCACTGCATTTTCTTTAAGTAGGATAATAAATACAGGCGGCCGGAACTAGCGGTGGCTGTATCATGTAGCGCCGGGTTGGAGAATGCTCGGAATGAAACCAGCGCCCTGCGATAATATCTTTTTTATGGCGTCGTCAGGTGGATATTGCGGCATGCGAAAGACGAACACTTGATCTCCATACATAAATAAGCACCAGACGTGGAAATTTATGAGAGTTAGGAAAGGAAGGCCATTAATTTCCTTTAAATTGATCCAGATTTCTCCCATTCTTCGTTTGACAGGGAATTTTGAATTCGATAACCTCAAGGTTTATATCTTCATTTGCTTCCTTGGTCGTGTGTAGTTTGCCGACCTCCGTGGCGGAGTGGTTAGCACAGCGCGCTATGATGTCAGGGGTGCCGGGTTCGAATCCCCGTCTGGGCACGGGTGTTCTCTGTGAATGCCTCATCATATCATCATCCATTTTCATTGTCGCGATGAGCCAAAAGTGGCGAAGTAAAATAAACAAAATCAATCAATTGGTCGTGTGCAGTTCTGGAATTTTCCAACTTTATGTTTAGATTTTGTGAGCATACTAGCTGATTAGCCGGCGTTGCCCGGGTATTTACTTATTCAAGTCTTGTATCAGACAGGAAAATAATGAATTCTAACTATAGTGTAAAATGTAACTAGTTTAAAATGTGATCGTGAATGTCACCAATTAGCTTAGCTTCTGCGAAAACTATGGATTGAACACTAATGTCGGTCATTTGTTGCATTTTATTTTTCACCCCCTTTCACCCACCATGCCGACAGGTAATGAACTTGGAGTTGCACCGCATTGGGAGTGTCACGAAAACTATGGATTCCATTCCAAACACAGCCTGAATGTTAGACAACCCGAGAAACACTATCGTTGTGCGGATTGCATAGAGTCCCGGATGTCTCTTTGTGAGGAATTTAATATCGGTACTTCTCGATTATTTTTACATGTCACCCCTTCCCACTCCCACCCCCTAGAGGTGCCAGGGGTGTCTTACACCCACAGCATTTATTTCCAGGTTGCAAGTGACACGTGTACCAAGTTTGGTTGAAATTCCTCCAGCCGTTCGAGAGTTATGCCGGAACAAATATACACACTTAAACACACACATACATCCATTTTTCTATATATAAAAATATAGATTTATCCTTGTGTTACATTGTGTCACGTTGTTTTATCGTATATCTGTATGTTAATTGTTGTTTCTGATTGGTTTCATTTATTTTACTTTGCTTTTATGCCACTTTGGCCTATTAGTGAAGATGAGGGTGATGTTATGAAATTGAAGTGACTCTCACAAAAAACACCCATGACCCATGATTCGAACCCGGGCACCCTGTGATAGCCACTCCGCCACGGAGATCTGCTGTAAGTTAATCGTAATGATAAAGATAAATGATAAAATACACGTAGAAACGGAAATAAACACAAAGAAGCATCAATATTTCTATGTGTGTGGTTTTTTTAAATCTTATTCCATTTTTTAATTGAATTGGATTTGTTTTAAGCCCACTTCATGCAAAAATAGGCTAATCGGGACGGGACCTAACGTTTAAAGTGGGATCCAAACCAAGTGCCCAAGTGGAGTGGGGACTTGATGGGGGTGGGGGGTTGATGGGGGTCCTTCCTTTGGCCTAGTATTTGTAGATAAAAAGAACGTCAAAGGCAAGAAAATATAAATTGTTACGTGAAATCTGGTTGGGGATTGAGCATTAAACTTTTGGGCGACAATATCATATTTTTGAATAACAATGTTAAGTATATTTATCACGGGAATTCTAGCAGAGGTATTGAGCAATATATTGTGGAGTACGGATATTATATCTTAAACTGTCACGAGAATTTTGGTGGAAGGACTGAACATTCAATTTGGTGGGGACAATATCAAGCTCTTGAATATCATGAATTTCCAAGGGAACTGCCGGTCTTGAATATCAGTGTTAAATCTTAGGCTGTCACTGGATTTCCTCAGTAGCGAACACTCCATATACCCAGAGGTAGTGTGGCTATTCGCCTTTAGCGGAGGTTTGTCAGCTCATGTTGAACATTTTTGTCAACATAGTGAATGTGAAAAGAAAGTTAAATACGTATATAGACACCTTTCTTTCTTCATTTGGCTCTACAACTCTATGTAAGTCTTGGCCTGCTGACTGATTTTCATTCACTGTCTTCTATCTTGGGCACATCTTTTCCATGTCTTTATTTTCATTGTTTTCGGATTTTCAAATACATTTTTGGCCTTACTTTCGGGCTTGTTAAGATTTTTTTTAAACAGGAAGCTATTTTCTTTGTCACTCTTTTATGCTGCATTCGTTCTGTGTGTCCTAGCCATGCAATTCTAGCTTTTATTTCTCTTGCAATATTTTTGCGGTACTCTTCTCAAGCTTTCTTCCGTGGCAGTGTGCCAACTTAGCTCTCTTAGAGCCAGATCTGGCTCTTCCGTGCACTCGTTCCGCTGTGAACTGAGACGCCCACTCCCGTGCCCCACTACGATGCCATCACTGGTTCTGGCCCACATAGACCAACGTTTGTAATAATTATACATTTTGCACGTAACGTGATATTGTTATATTGACTGCGTCGCCCCATTCCCTCTTCTCTCCCCAGCTACTTCTTTATAGCGCCGTGTTTGACGTGAAATTGACATAATATTGTTATCAGGGAATTCATTATTTTCGATTTCATACGACCATTACGTGGGTTATTGAGATGGGTGATGCCGCCGGATTAGATGGTGAAAACTAAGAATAAATTGTCATCAATTTAAAGTTAACTATATTAGCAGCGCCGCCCCCTTTGACAACTAACATTACCCTAGGAGGCACTATATCCAGCCTTCGTAAATCTAACTCCTTGAAAGTGAGTTTTAACTCCATTTAAGGTGAAATTTAGCTCTTTTATGCGCATCAGGTTTGGCAACACTGACAGGGGGCAAGGAGAAAAGAATTGATCTTATGGGAGTATGATTTGATTCGTTCTCTTGGGAATATAAAACTTCCGATGGAATAGAAAAATATATGAACGGGAAAGGGCAGTTTGAAGATGGATTTTACCAGAGGAAAATTCGAAACTTCCATTTGATTAGCCGTAACTTGATGTTGAAGTTGAGTCCCCATAAAAAATCCTTCTTATTCATCATAATTTTCAAACATCGCGTCTAGCTTAATAATCAGCATAAAAGGACGCTTCTACTTGCAACATAGGGTGAAATTCATACTCTTGGATACGTCCAGGTTATTTTTTAGTAGTAGTGCCCATTCCGACGATATTGAAATAAATGCAGAACTGGTGCGTAACTGTAACTCCTCCCCTTAATCAACAACTCAATCTCTTCTTTTGTACGAGTATTTCTTCTCCATACTTCATTGTCAATTTAGTAGGGCCAAAAATTTTCCGCATTATCTTTCTTTCAAAGATCAACAACTATATTTGAAATATGAAAGGCGTGGGTGGGTGTTTTGTAGCTTCGACTTTACCTCTCTTTAAAGAAGAGTTGTTCGCCACTGACTGGAAGAAGAAATTTTCAGAACTTCCGTGTTCAAGATCTTATACACATTTATTTTTCAAGTAAAAAAAATAGTGCCGATTTTTGCTCTGAGAAATTCCAGTCCAGGAAGAGTTCGCATTTTGCAGGTCAATCCACGACCACAAATTCTAGAATTAAACTCATTTCCTTGTGAGCTTATTTTCGTAACATCTTCGACCGCAGCAGAAATTCGAGGCTAGTTTTTCTTCACCCCATCTCCTCGTTTTTTTTTATTCTTCTGCCTGAACCCGATCAGCAAGGCGCCATTTTTTCCCACTTGGTTGCCAGCTTTATTAAGAGACTAGTAGGAGGTGCGGCTGACTTATACATGCTGAGAGCACCAAGTCGAGAACTGAGGAGTTAATTATGTTGTTTAGTGGTGCAAAACCGTTCACCAATGCTGGCACGATCTTTCGAAACGTTCTGTTCGTAAGAGAAAACCCCGGTTCAGCGCTCCATGTATGGTTTTACAACCTTGTTCTGGGCCCAATATATTTCACCCTGAAAAACCTCCTTGGTGACATTGACGAGGTTGTAGCGTCCCACAATCTGAATACGACCCGCGACGATGTCTTCCACAGTAGACCTCTTTGGACGACGTATCGATACGATAATTGACTTGGAATAGCGTTGCCAACCTCGAGACATGAAAAGGTTCTGTTTAATTTGTGAAATTGTGCAAAATGGTTTTAAATTGTGTTGTGAGTTGGTGTTTTAAAGTCCATTTCAAGCACAGTAAAGCTAATTGGGACTTGACCTACAGTTTAAAGTGGGGTCCGAACCATTATGCTGCTCCTGCGGGAATCGAACCCGGGACCCTTTGATTACAAGGCGATGACGCTACCACTGCACCATCGAGGAGGCCGCTTATAAATTGCGCTAGGACCTATAATGATAATACTGAATTGTTACTCTTATTGATAATTAATAATAGTAATTCATCATTATAATTCTTTTTTCCTGAGATAACTTCACCATTGAACTACCGATTTATTGCCATGAAATGCCGGCCCCCGTGGCGGAGTGGTTAGCACAACGCGCTATGACACCAGGGGTTCGAATCCCGGCCTGTGCATGTATGTTCGTGAGTGTGCATTCATCAATTTCATCATATCATCATTCATCCCCATCTTCGAAAATTAGCCAAAAGTGGCACAAAACAAAGTAAAATAATGAAATCAAAAATCAATCAATCTTGCATTAAATGTTCCTCGCGAGATAAACTGGGGAGAATAAAGAAAAGATGAAGAGAAGAGGGGGTGATTGGACCGGAAATAAGATCTGGATATAATTTGATTTACAATTCCTCAAATAATCGTGTTTTGAAGTGAATTTCTCCCTCCCAGAGAAGCAACTTTGCAAATTATGCTAAACTTTCCCATTATGCAAACACAAGGTGCTAGGTGCCAATGAACATCAAATTGTGCTAGGTTTATCATTATTATACTAGGGTTGGCATCGCTGACTTGGAGCGTTGTTACGAAAGGGACTTCGGAAAAACTAGTTCCCGCGTCGGAGTGGCCAATTCGACAAGGTAAAAATTGAACGTCAAGGTTTCTATTTCGCAGCAAAAGGAACAAAGATTGAATGCCTGGAACATAAATATTGGCATTTCCTTCTTATCTCTTGTTAATGTTAATTTCGAGCGAAGCATTGTTGCTTCTTTTTTTTAATGTTACAATGCTGGAACTGCTCATTCGTTCTTTTTGCTTTTCTTGAGAACAAGCAGTGAATTACACTAATTAATGTGCCATGTGGTAGAAGGAAGGGGTTAAAAAAGCTTATGATATAGCCTGAATTGGCTGAATTGGCTTTGGTAATGCTTGCCTCGAATCAATAAAACAGAGTTATTATCTAATAAATTAACATTTACCTTGTCGTCCACGACTTGCAGCTTTAAATTTCAAGCTTTTTCCAAGTGATGTGTGTGTGTGAGAGAGAGAGATTACCTTCAGGTTTCATAATGGGTCTGGTGCGGGCACATCTAACTTACACCAAATGTCAAAACTAAATACTAAGAGATCTAAACCTGGCCCTCTTAATACTAATCTAATAATTCCAAACCTACATTCCGCTTAGGTCTAGTAATGCATATGTGGTTAGGTTAGGAGGGGCACGTGCACTAAAAAAACGCAAAATATGTATGCAAATATGCACTAAAAAAGTGTAAAATATGCACTTAAAAATGCACTTTAAAAACCTGTTTAATTTATAAATGCTGTATATTACAAACTATGAAAGATTACATGTCAGGCAATGGTTATGCATTATTCTGAATGCTCATTCGCTACAATTTTTTTTTCAATTAATATGGTTCTGCGTTAAATGAAACACAATACATTGCAGCAAGATCATGATTGCATTTGATAAAAACATGATGTCTTAAATTTTCGAACTTAAAACTCCTTCTCTTTTCAGCTAGGATAGTCTTATATTCAGAAAACACACGTTCCACTACGCAAGATACAAGTGGACTGTATTGTAGGGACACATCAAGTTTCAGATCGACCACACGTTTTCTGTCCATTTGTATGCAGAATTTTGCAAACTTTCGCCATTGTTGCATACCCACTGTTCTTTTTCAATACTGCATCCAATTTCTGTACATACACAGGATCTTCAACCTGGGCGAGGGCCTCTTTAACGTCTTCTATAATTTTGATGCTTGTTTGAAGTTGTGATCCTTTTTTAATATATGCCTGTTAAAGTACATACCTTTATTAGTCTTCAACATAATCACCATCTAAATCGACACATTTTTGCCAACGTTCTGGAAGTTTGAAAATTCCTCTGTTGTAGAACTCCGTTCGGGCACGTCTGAGTATTCTCCTAACGGCGAGTTCCACTTCCTTGTTGGTGTCATATCTGTTTTCCCGCATGCGTTCTTTCAGAAAAGAAAACAAGTGAAAGTCAGAAGGAGCCAGATCTGGACTGTAGGGAGGATGTCGAAGGAGTTCCCACCCAAATCTGGCAACTTCATCCCTCGTTAGCTGTGCTGTGTGCGGCTTGGCATTGTCGTGTTGGAGGATAACACTATCCCTGCCAGGACGTTTTTCACGAATAGCACGACGAAGTTTTCTCAAAGTGCGCACGTAGTGAGATGCATTGATTGTTTCCCCAGGAGTGAGAAAGTCCACGAGAAGAACACCCTCCGAATCCCAGAAGACAGTTCCCATTACTTTGCCAGCTGATGACATTGTCCTCGGTTTCTTCTTTCTTGGTGATGTTTGATGTCGCCACTCCAGGCTTTGACGTTTACTCTCAGGCTCGTAGAGGTGGAAAATGGTTTCGTCTCCAGTAACCAAACACTTCAAGAAACCCTCGCCTCCATCCTCTGCTCGGTACCGCGCCAAAAGTTCCGTGCAAACATCTTTTCTGTTTCGTTTTTGTGCCGCATTCAAATCCCTTGGCACCCATCTGCAACACACTTTCCGGTAACCCAGTACACCAATCATCTCCTGGATAGCACTGTGCCCTACTCCAACAATGTGTGAAAGTTCCCTAACCGAAACACGCCTGTTCCCCTGGATGATTTCCTGGACGCGAGCCACGTTCCTGTTGTTCGAGGCAGTTCTCGGGCAGCCTGTGCGAGGGAGATTACTGATGTCTGTGTTTCCACCTCTAAAATGTTTTATCCATCGCCTGATGCTACTGGCAGCCATACACTGATCACCATACACTTCCTGCAATCGGCGGTGGATATCTGATGCCGATGCACCTTCCTTCAACAGAAATTCAATTACTGCACGCTGGCGAAACGACGTGTCAAACGGAGTCATTACTCGCTACTCGCTAATGCGCATACGTACTGCGCCGATCACCCCACTTTCAAGTGTATGTTGTCACAATAGATGGTTCTAACTGTCTTATACAGCGCATCGCTCTACGTGAACATTTACGTCTGAAATAAAAAGTTGATCACGACTTTCAGTACGCACCAAGTACATAAGGTTTAGCATAGTGAGGGGGCAAAGCGGCGGGGCAACTGCGTCCCTTGCCCCCTGATCGTCGCCACTGCTGCAATGTATTGTGTTTTGTGAACTTTCCGTTTAATACAGTTCCGTGTTTTGTTGTTGTAAGTATATGTAGGTGTAGCAACAACGTTTTCCAATGTTTTGCTATGTCAGGAATTTCAGAAGCAGGGGTGACAACATTGGCAGTGAACTGGTGAATGTTTCCAGTATCTCTGCAAGACATTTCACACAGTATCCTTCGCCAAGGTGAAGGAAGTTACATTTTAGGCACAGATATAAGAATGTTAATCAAGGATGAATGATTTTCCAAAACAAAAGGGCTCTTTAACTGAAGTGTACTTTACTTGCAACATACCTGACAAGTGAACTGTGATTTTTTAATTACCATATCTTATGGAGGCACATAGTAGTTCAGATCAAACTTTAAACTGTAGGTCCAGTGTCGATTAGCCTATCTGTAAATAAAGTGGACATAATAATAAACTCACTCACTTTATCACATCTCATGAACATAATGTCAAATGCAATATGGTGTTGTATAGTTTGTAATGTACTCAGTAACATAATGTCATTATTTGTAATGTGGTGCATATGTTGTAATGTAGTGTCTATCTGCTTTCCATGATGCTTTTTGATCTTATTTGCTGTAAGAGAACTAAGCAACATTCCAACTTCTTCAACTGTATGCTTTTCTGTGAAATAAACTTTTCACTTTAACTGAACACTTGTACAAAGGTTATTATGTGAACACTTCCTAATTTGAAAGAGAACAGCTATAGTATTGAAGATGATGATGACTGTGACTATTGTTATAGCACTTCCTGAGATTCTGGCAACTAAATGCAACTTCAATATGTGATACTTGTGCGTTTGTTGCTGTTTTAGAGTGAATAAAAGTTGCTTATCAGCATTGAAAGTAACCTTATATGTACTAAATTTCATGATTATGATGATGATGATGTTGATTCTGAAGATACCTTACGTGATTGAGAGAAAAGGATGCCATTTTCGAACTCAGCGTGGTCGAATTAGTAAATATCAACTATAATGTTCCAAACCGCAGACACGAAGTTAAAAAATGCAGGCCTGTGAATCGGTGCAGCTGTACTCAGTGAACGAATACATTTTGCTTACGGGGTGAATTCATTGCTGGATTCAGGTTGCAATTTTAAAGGAAATGTACTCGCTTTTGTGTGTCAACCTCAACGAAGAGGGTGAATAGTATGCATGAACTACAAAAACATGCGGTTTGACCGAAAATAAAGTATACTGAAAATTGGTTGTGCATCGTTGGTATTGTGTGGGAAGCGAGGAAGTGCAGCTCTAGTGTGAAGTTGGATCTCAGATGAACCTCAATTGGCTTGAGTATTCGAGAGAAGGCGTTTGTTGTAGAGCATTTTTTCGGCATGGAAGTGGCTGTTGTGGTGTGCCAGTAGCTACAACACGGAGATCGAAAGTTCACTACACATGCAAGTGCTGCCCAATGCATTAATACATTGCGGTAATTTTTACGAACTTGCAAGGTCGCCATGAGAAATGTTTGGTGTTGGAAGGACGACACAAGGAACAGGCATGCTGACTGCTCTCTTTGTGCCTCCCCGATGGCGTAGTGGTAACGTCGTCGCCTTGAAATCAAGGGGTCCCGCGTTCGATACCCGGAGGAGGCACATAAAGGTTCGGATTCAACTTAAACTGTAGGTCCAGTCCCGATTAGCCTATCTGTGCATAAAGTGGACTTAAAGCAACAATTCAACCAACAATCATGTTCTGTTTGTGTTCAAATGTGTGTATTGTGTAGATTCAAATGTGTTGATACAGGTAGCATTCTCATCATACTTACAAAATAAAATACAACAGTACATGTTCTGAATTTTCGATATTTCCGGCCATACTATACATGCATTAACCTATATTCGAGCCAGATAACCTTGCTGTGTAGCTTATGCTAACTTTCTATTTTCGTTATTTCACGTCCTTTGTATCACTTGGCTTAATCGCGACGATGAGAATGAATGACGAACTGAAGAATTGATTTGTGGAACACACGTCTGGGCTCACCAGCCCACCACGAAGGCCCACAGTAACATATTATTAGCATGAAGTACCGAAACTGTCCTTCATCTCGTAGGGAACAGTGTGAAGATGACAAGAAGACAGTCGTTGAATACATAATCAAAATATACTTCAACGAAGCTCGACCATCCGCACAGTAGCTGGACGTCTAAACGCTTCTGCAGAAGGCACGAGCATGCAGCACAGTACATCACGTTAAAAAACCATTCTTCCTACCTGCATCATATATATTGCAGAACTTGGCAACGAAACAAAAGTACCGGTATATCCTTTTTACAATAAGTTGTACCCGAAAACACGACACTGAGCGGAAAGAACAAAGAACTAGTTCTCAAGTAAAAAAAGAAAGCATAAGAACAATGAACCAAGAAGCGTACGTACTTGCTGCAAAAGGCGCGGTGCATAATTCACTTGGCACACAATGAAAACATGTCCAACGGTAGCCAATTTAGTGGAAGGTAGCGCGGGCCCTCTCCCCTCCTTTTCCCGGCAGACGAAGATTCAAGTCGCATTCTTAATTAGCAGAAGGAAAGGAAGAATGCGACCTTTGACCTTGCAAACAAGAGCAGAACACAATGTAATTTTTGCCTCATCGTGGACCTCAAGGCGAGGCTGTTGTAAGAATCGGAAAAAAACTTCATTACATGATTAATCCTCTGCAGATGCTTTGAATGCTGGACCATCAAACTGTCAAAAATGGCGACAAAGGGCAATTTAATAATACGCTTGGCTGTTCGGTTTTGATGGCGAGTTCAATAAAACATTGCTAATTCAAAGTGGGGCATACTAACTAGGAAGTGGGACGTCGCCCATTCTGATCAAATTGCTACCTTTGCGTTTGGTGTGTAAATAAAAAGGCTAAGGAACAAGCTGTGCCTGTTTTTTTTCTCTACATGGTCCAATCGTAGCGTGTTTTTGCTTTATTCCATGGTGATTAATGTGGTACAAACACTTGCAAACGCTCTTGCATACTAACGGAAAACCCATACTCGTTTCCAATCTCTTCCTGACTTCTTCCAATTTTATCTTTTTTTTTTTTTTTTTTTTGTTTATTGCTCTTCTTTCTCATTCTTCTTCCTTTGATTTTCTTCGACCTATCAACCCCTCGTTCTCTCTTTGGCCCCACCATCCCCTTTGTGATCCTTCACTTCGACAAATAACTATTTTTTCTTCGCTTAGAATACAAGATTCCCCGTCACACTAGCGCACACAATCACGTGATCAAGTTTCTTCAATCATTCATTGCTCCTTAGTTATAAGATCCACCGCAATGACAAGTTGTCTCTCATGAAAAAAGCACAGATTACTAACAAGTAATTTACAGTACTGTACGATAAATAATAACCCATGGTTCGACAGCCCTCGAAAGGGCCTGGGCCTATCTCCCGGCTGCCAGTCTCCCTCCCACAATCCTACACAGAGGTGTGGAGTTCATCAACAGGTAATGGGGTGACGTGGGGTCAACACGTCGAACCCCCAGCCGTAGTAGGATATTTCCGAGACCGGGTTACGCTACTCATTCGTAACTCCCCAATTTCCTCACGATGCTGGGTTGACACCGGTCCTATACACAGGCCGAAGACCCAGAGACTGAACCCAGGCGGACTCGAACCCATGCCGTCCCTCAGTGGGAGCCCAAAGCACAGCGCCTTAGACAGCACGGACCCGGAGGACACAGTACTGTACGAAGTGAATGAAAATACATTAAATGATGAATTTGTTCTAATCGGATATTATCGGTATACTTTCCAAGATGTACTACAAGGACTTCCGAAAAGCGCACCGCTAATATCCGATTAGAGCAAATTCATCATTTAAATTAATGCCAATATTAAAATTATTAAGTTTATTTTCAAAGTATCATTCACTTCGTGCAGTACAGGTTAACGAGGCTCTGGCGCCTGTATTAATGGTCAATAGTGTTGCATTCTGTGTGTGCCCTGCACATGTGCGTTTCTGAATGTAGCTTCTCGCATTTAAGATAATTGGCATTCATCGTCGCTATTACTCATAACCAGGATAGACAAATTCAATTATAAATCAGGTGCCAAATCCCTTTTTCTCAGGAGTCAACTTTTATTTTCAAATACTGGCTAAGAAAGCCATGAATCCAACTGAAATAAGGTATGTAATCTGACCTTAGAACATTTAATATACTAAAGTAATATAATATTGGATTAAAAGTAATGAGTTCTTGCGCCGGAGTGGTCTTCCTAAAGAAGGCTTAACAGGTAACAGCGTGAATAACTATGAAGTACATTCTAATATATGGCCCACTGTATCATATCGCTGCAGATTTTAAAATTCGGACAGAGGCAGACTACGATTCTCTCAAGAGTCCAATTTCGGCACAAACTTTTGGTTTATGATTTTTCACGTAAATGTATAGCCAATACTTAGACACATGTGGCGTGCGTCTGTTGACAATATTTCGACTGCTAGCAAGTTATTAGTTCATCTAAATTTTCTGTATGGAGAAAACTGATAATTTTAAGCATTGAAAAATATCTCAATGGATGAGACTATAATGCAGAAAACCCGGTGTAAATATCTCTTACTGTTTTCATGATATACATTTTCAAAGTTTGGGTTGTGCAACTTTTGAAACACTGTATAAGAAGCTGAGCATCACGATATTCAAAACATCGCTAAATCATTCTAGAAAATAGGAAATGGGGTGTTGGGGGACAAAGAGTAACAAATTATTACTCATTCTCTGGAATGTTCACAACGTTGATTAAAAAAAAAAAAAAACATTTGCTAACTTACGCTGTACTGCAATTTTAACTTAGAATCATAAAATTTCGTACATATTATAGCAAAATATCACAGTCGCCAGGCTGAAATTTTTAGTCGCCATGGCGACCTGCGACCGGGATTTTTCGAGCCCTGCTCATTATAACGCATAAATTATCTTGCAGCCAAGGGTATAAGAGAATTTACAACTGGAGACTAAGCAAGCAATATATTATATATTCCAGCCACTTAGTTCAGTACAAGTTTAAGTTCGTATCCTTCATATACCAAAGCACCGACGTACAACGTCATCATCAGCTACATGGCCTCTCTCCTCTACTTCATTTACGACTTAAGCAAACGTTCCAGAAGTTTCGACTTGAATCTTTCATCTCCATCATACCACAATGTCCTTTCAGAGTCCATCTAATCAGGCGAAGATCTACATATGAACAGAAAAGCTTCCTAAAATAATAACAACTCCAATACGAATATAAATATGGATTTTCGTAAATAGTTTTCAATAATATTTGAACCGTCGCTAATTTAACTTCAGCATTACGGGCAAAAATATTTGCCAATCGCAGAGTTGAAGGCGATCCCAAAACCTCGACATAGTTGCACAATCGCTTTTGTCCTCTTTGTGTGTGACACGAATGCTGCCAATGCCTTCGCCTGAAGTGGTTCAATTTCTTGCATTAGTTTATGGAACCATTTCGGTACGAGGCCCTTTCGTGCGCGATGGTCCAGCGTGCATATAAAGAAAATGCGCGCCGCAGGGAGTCGAACGTGTGAGTGCATTCATGCCAATACGGGATTCCCTGCTTCCTCCCCGGATGGTTTATGAGACGATTCACGACACGTGAGGACACTCCCAGTAGCTTTCAACGCTTCTTTTAGGTGTGGAAGCCACTGGATATTTACGACAGCTCCCTGCGCTGCACGCTTTTACGATTTCAATAATCAAAGAGCGATAAACTAGACCGTGGATTCCTCCAACAGGCAACCCGATATCTTCAGGGCTTCCACTGTGCGAGTGCGAAGCAATCATTGAAGGTAGTCCACCTCCTCCCAAGAAAGCCTAACCTACAGTGATGGCCTCACGAAAAGTTCACTACAGTAAAAAATATAACTAATCCCTTCAACGATAACAGCGCTTGATACGAAAAGTAATTATCGGGGTTTCATAGTCGTTTAATTTCCCTTATACTTTGGGTACAAGGACAAAGCTTATATGGAAATAAACAACTTATCAAGTTCACATAGTGTACCTTATAGATGTTCAATGCAAGCAACCAGATCTCTTTCCTTTGCAGTTGTTTAAAATATATTAAACCATCGACGAATGTTGACATCGGACGGAGGATCACTTCCAAATTGCCGTCGAAAAGCTTGCTGAACAGAAGCAGCAGAGCCACACCTTGCAAATTCAATGACACACATCACAATGACTTCTGCACGAGAGTCGCCATCTTGTAATACATCTACGCCACTGTGACTGATGCGAAACAAATGATAAGCGCTCAGCGTAGCAAACTTCCACAACCGTTCTTGTCGTACATGTACGATATAAACATTCACACTTGTCTGTTGCAATATACCAACTACTTGAAACCGTAATAATAATTTTGGGACACGCTGTATGTAGGGATAAGAAAAAAGGTTAAAGCAATAAATGGTCCGGAAATGCGTAAATTCGAGTACGCTACTTTTTGGGTTAAAAGTAACGTCATCAACAGTTCATTTTACAATTACTTTACAATAAAATAATATATACTTTATTAATAATATGGATAGATGAAGACGTATGATGTACCAGAAACATAAATAAGATACATTTAAGTTTTCACATCTTTATTTTATTACAATTATGTGCAATTATTGTGTGTAATTTATTTGCAGCAGAAAGTAACAATAAAAGCATCTTGTAGTTACTTTTCAAGTACCAGTAACTGTAACTGTGTTACTTTTTAAATCGAGTAATTGTTAATCATCTATATTTTGTCGCGACTGTCACGAAGACCATGAAGTGAATGATTATACTGTAACGCATAAATTATCTTGCAGCCAAGGGTATAAGAGAATTTACAACTGGAGACTAAGCAAGCAATATATTATATATTCCAGCCACTTAGTTCAGTACAAGTTTAAGTTCGTTTCCGTCATATATACCAAGGCACCGACGTACAACGTCATCATCAGCTACATGGCCTCTCTCCTCTACTTCATTTACGACTTAAGCAAACGTTCCAGAAGTTTCGACTTGAATCTTTCATCTCCATCATACCACAATGTCCTTTCAGAGTCCATCTAATCAGGCGAAGATCTACATAAGGTCTCCTTTGGCTATTCACGTATCATCCAACGGTAATATATGTGAGCTGGTCACTGCCATTTTACATGACTCCACCTCCATTATTAAAAGTTGGTGCCCATTGAAAAATGAAAGCTCCTAATGAAGACACGAATTGAAACATATAAATACGCACTGGTCGAGAGTCAATGTCAACCCACACGAAAAAATATGATATAATATATGAACTCACGCGATGGAGAAGAGCAGTTATTGAAACATTGATACACTGCAAAGCACTTCCTTCATTTTTTTATACCAATTTACATTTAGAAACTAAAACATTTGAGGGCTTATCTTTCCGTCTTCCCGATAAAATCACATAATTCAAACTTCTCTTTTGAACCGTCTACATCAGTAGCTTCTAATTCTACTCGCATCTTGTTACTTTCTATACCACAAGCTTTCAGATATAGGCACCCATGATATGCAATTTGAAATATGGTTCAACTTAAAACAAACTATCCGTTTTCCAAGTAACTAACTCTCTAGCCTTCTTAAACCGGAAGGTGTATGGCTGCAGCAACACAAGCCTTCCATCTGTCCCTATCCTGGGCAAGATCAATCCAATTTTTTCCATCCTTACCGTTTAGGCAGATCTCAACGTTATCCCTCCATCTTTGTCTTGGCCTTCCTACAGGTCTCTTACCATCAGATTTTACAAGAAGAATCCCGTAAACTCTTCTTCCAGTTTTCCAAGTATATATTTATATTGTAAATAACCATTAGCTTTTGTAATGTTAACCTTTAATTTCTAGGCTAATATCGGCAAAATGCTAATCTATTCTGATAACACAATTTCAAGACGGAACTAATGACTGAAACGGAAAGAGGCTCATAGTGGCTTACACACACAGAAAACTAAATGCATCAAATCAAACAAAAATACATAAAGCCTGTACCCCAGACCAAGTGTTTAAGTTTACCATGGAGAAAGATGCAGTAAGTTGCATGAAAATGCAACTGATGCATTAAAGTACATAACAAAGACTTGATTGATTGATTTGGTGTTTTAAGTTCACTTTATGCACAGTAAGGCTAATCGGGACTGGACCTATAGTCGTAAGGTGGGATCCGAAACACCATGTGTCTCCACCGGGTTCGAACCCGGGACCCCTTGATTACAAGGCAATGACGCTACCACTGCACCTTCATAACAAAGACATAACATAACAAAGAAATACTCTCTTGCATTACATGGTGTACTTTGGTCCTTTTTCAATTGACATACATTTATGCATCAAACATAAATCTGATTAATTATTGGCAAGAGCCAAAATACACACTTTAGTGCGTCAATCAATGCGCTTCTGGTGCATCAAATAGATTTCATGCTTTAGTTTTTGTATGTGCTCAATACAACAAGAAGTACAAGAAATACACCCTCAACGCAAAGACAAAAGAACTGCAACAAAGCATCCTGAGTGTAAAAGTCTATGCCAGAGTAATATCTAAGCAACCGCAACTGTCGTGATTTTAACTTCACTCCAGTTAAAATACCTTCATAGTGTATTTAAGTATTTCCCACAAAACCACTTCCATGTGCTCGTGGTTTTGATTGATTTGTTGGTTTAATTTATTTTTACTTAGTTTTCGTGTCACTTTTAGCAATCGCAAAGATGAGGATGAGAAAGGCGTTAAGATGAAATTGATGCAGGGACAATCAAAAACAAACATGCACAGTACACGACACAGACCACACAGAAGATAATACTGCCTGTGGGGCCAGATCTTCGTTGGTTTTCAAAATGCAGTTCGTATAAAATACAAATAACGTTTCATGTTACATCTCTTTGAACACTTAATGTTACGTAAATGTACAAGGCCTAAAGTTGAGTAATTTTAAAACAAAGACGAATCAATGAGCGATTTTTGTAGACCTGGTCCAATGCATTATTGTCGTCGAGTTCAACCAATATGGATGGCTACCTCCTGCACAAGGAATAAATATATCAATTTATAGCACAAAATTCTAAGAGGTATGGCAATATAATCATTATTAATACAGTAGTGGCTTCAGCAATGGAGTAGTTAAGAAGAATGACTCTATAAACGAAATTTTCTTAATAAAATTTGTATTGGGCATTGTCAAAAATAACTTTGAAGAAAACAGGAATTTAGGTACTCTCCCAAGTATTTTTCCTGCAGAGCCGGGAAGTTTGGTAAAATGCCTTTTTATCCTGCTGCATATATTGATAAAATGTTTCTTTATATACATTATTTATGTTGTTGCTAATGCTTTAGAAGCTCTTGCCAATTTTTAATACCTTTTTTTTTGCCATTTTCAATCAAATTTTAGAATTTTTTAAAATAAATTTATATAATTTATTTTTCTTTCAAAGAAAGTTATTTATTAGCACATTATGGTGCTGTCAGACACAATTGCAAAGCTGAAAAAAATGGGTGAAACTCTTATAGCATCAATGAAAGTCTTTGAGGAATCGGTGCAACAGCTGATTGAAGTGCCAGGAGGAAAAGTTAGCTGTTACAGAAAAGTGCAAACGTGTAATGAGTGCAAATGTAAAATTGGAAACATTGAAAATAATTTGTGATATTGTTAAAGGTGGAAATTCTTTTCTTGAGGATATGAATCCAATGTGTTTCTTTCATGGTCCCATTATTTCTGTCGAAAAGGCATTTTTTCTGAATGTCTAAAAAAAGAAAAGGGAGTAATGTTTATCTCCAGACAACGAAGTAAAGTAATAATATAATTTCCATGTACATTTTAATTTTTTGAATAAAAATGTAGATATAAGTGACTTGGAATTTGCCACTTTGTGGTTTATTGTGCCTATTCTTTTGCTTTGGTGCCTATTTTTCACATTATATGTGCCTCTTTGATGCCTATTTTAACGAAAATAAATGCCTGAACTTTCGGGCTCTAATTGTTGCATAGAAATAAGCAAACCAACATGGATGACTAGCTTCGAGTTCTGGTGCAGCCGAGATGGGATCAGTTGCAATGACATAACGAGCAAGAGAAGGAGTCCGGCCAGAACCACACGGTGCCCGACTACTTTGCTTCTGCCCTCCCAGTGACCGGGCACCGCTGGCCTCGGGGGTCATGTAGAACAGGCGTGGCCACTCGGAGGAATGTTAGTGAGCAACTACTTCCCCTCGAGACGATTAAACCGACATCGATATTATCGAACGATTACTGCCGGAATGGTACTGGCAGCCAGAGACAAAAGAAAATAAAAAAAGGGGCTGCATTGCTTTAAACTGGGGTGATTGGAGCGGGTAATATATGCTGTACGAACTGATAACGATTCGTCGGCAAACGACCGTAAAGTATATTGCTCTCGTAAACTCAAAGGAGCCTAAAAAAACAAAATGGACTCCTGATGGTCGATGGCGTTTCTAGTCTGTGTACGTGATTTGAGGGTCACGTCGCTGAGGGTATTATAAGGGCTTTGAATCAAAGGACGAAATGTCATTAACCATTATTTAAATCATGTAATTTTAATTACTATTGGAAGCATCCCTCAATCTCATTGTTCCACATTCAGCCTAGTGGTAGCTGGAAGGCTGCAGGTTCAATGTCCCGTCTATCTGACTGTTTTATTTGTTACCCAATGGCCCAGGTACAGCCAATGACAGTCCCTCTAAGAACTGTAAAATATATTGTATGAGGGAGAGTCAAATGAATACCTTAAAAGTCCAACAAAAATCACAGGACAGGCTGTAAACAGTTGAAATTTACATGAGGTATCGACTGTTATTTACGGACTGCAACACTGATCAAGTGAGCTTTACAACACCATTTTTGTCATTTTAAAGATGGCGCATCCTTCATACACATGCACCAGCGAAGAGCAGTGGTTTCTTGCTCTCTGGAAGCCTAAACCTCATAGACATTCTACGACAAATGAAAATGCAATATCTCTATGCATGCTTACCACGCCAGCAAGTTTACAAGTAGAGGAGGCAGTTCGACAATGGCCTCAGTCCGCACGCAGGTTGGTGGCTCATAAGTGACTGCACATAGATTCCAAATAATCTTCTTCTTGAGGTATACAGGCACTGACTCAGACTTGAAAAAATACGTGGATCAGCACTGGGTCTATTTTCAATGCAGCAGACTTGTGCAACCCTACATGCAGGAACCTAGTACTTGTATTTTCTTGCATGACAATCGTCTCCTGATGGACTTAAAGAAGCAAATAGAGAATTCCCAATAAATTTGAGAAAATTTAGGAATCACTCAGGTAACAGTGCAAGTATAGGGAAAGATTTGAAATGAAATAGTGTTTGTGAACTCCCAACCAGTGTGAAGGTGGAAGCAGACTAAAAGGAGTAAGGGTGTAGGGAAAGTGCACGGAAATTTTTCACTTGTATGGTATGTACGTACGTATGTACGTATAGCTGTAAAGGCTCATACTGGAAATAAATTCTATTCTATTCTAAAATAGAGAATTGTTGCGTTCTGTGCTGCGTTATCTGATGCTCCTACTGGAAGAGGAACTTTGCTAAAGCCTTCTCAGGGTAGTGCTGAAGGAAACTCGAACACAGAAACCCTTTTCGTACAGTTGACTTTCTTTGGTACTTAGTTACAGTGAGGTAATTAGAGTACAAGGCACGCGTAAAGCAAAATATTCGCGATAATTGAACCCGTTGGGCGTCTAGTACACTAAGCTCAACCCGGCGGAGGGAAGGAGGGAGCATTTTTTTTTCTTTGGTAGGGCTACCTATATGGACTTGACATAGCTCAGGAACCGCCATAAAGCAAGCCCCTTATCAACTGAAAGTGAGACGGAAAACGCGACGCGATTTTGTACACGATGAAAATAATTGAATTATACTGAATTCCAAAACAGAAATCTCTTGGTTTTTGTTCTCGCTGTTTGAATCTTGTACGTACTCTCAATATTTCATCACAATTACATAAAGGAACTTTAAAATATTCGAATATATACTTAGCATATTAACATTCGTTTCATTTTTAACAAATTTCTGTGTAACGAGAAAATTATTGCCAACAGACTTTCAGTTAAAAATTACATGCAAGTGAGTCCGTTGGAGCATACAACAGAATGGTTATGATCACACTGTAGACTGTAGGTCCAACCCTGGTTAATCTATGTGTGCATAAAATGTACATGAAACAAAAATTCAAACAAATATGGCGGTGAAACATTAGCATCTTGCAAGTATGATGTCATCAGAAATATGAATATTATTGAATACGAAAATTCCCAAATATCATTTCAACATTAATCATTTTCAACGAGTTCAATCATGTAATGACACTTACAAAGAACACTCATTCTAAGTCCGGAATTCGGGACCCGCGATGTGCTAACAACTCCGCCACAGAGGCCAACTGTAGGACCTTTGGATGGAGTTGGTTATATTGAATGCTGAAAGATGTATGATAGCTGACTTGCAGATTTAAAATCTTTACCACACGCATGGTGGTATGTAAAAGGCATGTCAAGTCCTGCAATAAGATGACTTAACTTCAAAGGAAAATGCACAGATGAGTACATTAAGCTGCAGGAAGGCAAAGAAGAACAAAAGAAGTAGACTGTTGAAACTGTTAAAGAAATACGCTAATGAAACGTTGCACAGAAATCGCCTATTGACGAAACTCCCTCCGATGAAAACGCCTATAGGGAAGCGATCTCGATGAAGACGTACACCTAATGGTCTAATTCACAGCCTCCTACGTATGCAGAAGTAATCATACGGTAGCCGACTATGTGCAGCAATTTAAACGGTGGAAGAGAAGGCCCCATAGCCACCGCCGCCAACCTGCTACTCCTCTCGGCCAGGGTGTGGCCCCTCGGAAGACCCAGAGTGGCGTTGACCTATGTTTACCGCACGCGGTAAGAACAAGAAGTTATTCATGTCCATTTCCCCCCAGCCAGTCCATAATTCCCGTATCTGCTATAAACATCTCCACCCCATTCTGTGCGTGTGTTGAGGGGGACACTCCCTGATGTAACTTTACATCTTTAGGCCGAGAAGCTCGGCAGGTCTTCATTACACAGCCTTTGGTCTTGCTCCAGTATTCTTTTTTTAGGTCCTGCCTCTTTGCCGTTATTTATTTCTCTTTGGTGAAGCTATGCACTCTATACGTGCCGCACATGCTTAATTAATACAAAGACGTTTCTTATAACATATTGGTTCGGAGAGGTGTCTTTTTACATGCATTGGATACGGCCTGGTTCTTCCTTTCTGTTTGATGCATCGGTGCTTTGGCCACGCTGGGACCAAAGTGTAACTTCATTTTTCTAAGAAGTCTAAATAAACAGCTGGAAATTATACTTCTCTCGCCGGTGATACACAACATTTTAAGTGAGCACGGTACTAATTTATGTCAATGAAGCTTCCGAACGGGGAATCGTTTACATTCTGTAATACCACGTTGCGCGCTGCTTGTAGGCTTGTCTCACTTAGCTCCATATGGTAAATGGCTTTTCTTATCGCCCGTTCATAATGTAATTATCTTCAAAGGTAACGATTTGGCAGTAGTTTTGTCCGGTGCAAGAGAAGGACAAGAAATTTCATGTTATTAGCACCTGCATCGTTCAAAGAACGGTTGCAAGATAGAGATGGTGCATCGTAAAATATCCTAACGCATTCAACAGACACAGTACTTCACGATATCGTAAGCTTAAATGAACTCGCAACGAAGTTCACATAACATACAGATGTACTCATAGGTGCATCAGAAGTTTTTAAGAGGGAAAAGGGGTGGGGGATGTTTGAACTGCTAAAAAATATCAATTACAAAAATAGGAAAACTGAAACACTATAATGCCCTGTTTTCTTCAAAATATATTTTAAGCCCACTCCTTGCACGATAGGATACCACTACATTTCCAGGCCTCGCCAATGGCGAGCTGGTAACGTCGGTGCCCTGTAATCAAGGGGTCTCTGGTTGGATACCTGGTGAAGGCATGTAGACGTTCGGATCCCGCTTTAAACTGTAGATCCAGTCTCGACTGGCATAACTGTGAACAAAGTGGATTTGAAAACTCAAATCAAACCACATTTTCACTACCACATCGGGGAGGCTTCATAGGGAATATTATGACCTCTATAGCCTTCCGTACGACCATGGATGTAGTAACCGACGGAAAAAGTAATAGTATACGAAATTCCCATTACAATGTTCACTAACTTCGTGGCCGTCACCGTGGCGGAGTTGTTAACAAAGAGTCACAGGTTCGAATCCAAGCTTTGCGAGTGCTCATTTCTTCACATCATCACTCTTCGCGATTAGCCAAAAGTGGCAGAAAAGCGAAGTAATATAAACCAAATCAGTCCATCAATCAACTAATTTACTTTTCCACAGTGTGAGGGTTATGACTTGAAGAGAAAACATTAATAAGTAGAAGACATCTGGTCGGACGTCTGTGGCGGATTGGTTAGTACACAGCGCTACGACACAAGGGGTCCCGTGTTCGAAACGAATCCCGGCCTGGGCATGGGTGTTCTTTGTGAATGTTCCCTCATAAATTTTATCATATCATCACTCATCATCATATTTGCGATTAGGCAAAAATGGCAGAAAAGCGAAGTAGAAGAAAACAAAGTAATCAATCAGTCAAGAGACATGTGCTTCGATATAGATAAGAACAATTCATTTTCTTAAAAATGTGCAGTAAAAAACTAAATTTGCCTTCTATTATCTTAGCTGCTGATTGTACAGTTTAAAATGTGACAACACCTAAAATCGAAAGGTGTTGGGGTTAGCTACTATTCTATCGAGAAAACTCTAATCTCATAAGCAGGGAACGGAGTTATATGTAAATACATATTTATGTATGAAGCTGATATCAGTTATATTTTGTATTATCCTTGCGCATCATGGGATGTAGACTTGAAAAATGCAGTTTTTATTTTCCATATTTTTTTCCATATTTTAGTTATTTTACATATTATTTCCATATTTCAAAATATTTCTCTGCATATACTTACTCCATATTCGCGCAATAACTACATGTCTCCGTGTGACCGAAAGCGTTCAGTGAATTTCTTGCGAATAACTGACAAATACACTCCCATTACTTCTTGCGATATTGAACGCAACTTTAGGCAATGTAAATCAATTTTAATAGACAACAGAAGGAAATTCACGTTCGAAAACTCGCAACAAAATTTTGTTATTCATTGTTTTCGAAACAGAAAATGCAAAGACATTTTATGTTATTTTACAATTAATGTCAATGTAAGCATACTGTATTTTGTCTAGCTCGTGTAATCTTATACTATTAAAAAGGCATTTTTTTTACAATTTTAAGCCCATATTTAACTCCAAATTTTGGTGAAAATAACTAAATTTGTATTTACATATGTAGCACATTTTTACTACATACAAACTCGTTCCCTGCTCATGACAAACTAGCCTATTGACTGAAAAATAACACACTGAATATAATATTGTTGATTTGGATTTATCCGCATGTAGTGAATGTATAAACCCTTATTTTTTTCTTAGTAATTCATCCCCCAAATCAACGAATACGTCTAACGCCACTATTTATTTGGAAAACGTATGTAATGATGATGTGCGTTGTTAATTTGATAATTTATTTTATTTATTGGTCCTTTTTCCGTAGACCCTTAGTGAAAAAGTATGGAAAACGTCAATTAAAAAAATTGTTACAGCTTATTACTTTTATCTATTGACACATTTGTGTGTGTACACACATATACACATAATATGTACTGTAGCCTACATGTATATATACACCTAGGTATACATAAAACTATAGCTAAAACATTTTTAAGCTCACAGGTTTACAGTTAAAATATTTTGTGAATTTTGCAGTACATAATGGTGAATATTACATGAAAAAATATAAGAATACAATTATGATAAAATATCATAAATAGTAATATGTATATAGACAAAACTACAGCTAGAAACATTTCGGACTACAGGTTTAGTCACAAAAATGTTGTGAAAGTTACAGTACACAATGAATAGGTGAATATATAATGAACATATATGCAGGTTAATATACTCAGAAGGGTAATTCACGTATTACCAGTGTGCCCTGATTATCATCAACTTGCCATGTAACCCCAGTGCATCAGTACGGAAAGGTTAAGAGGGTATTGAACCTCCACACGTACCCAGTGTCAAGCAGAATGAAGAATTACATAACTTGAAATCGAAAAGCCCTTTGAAATATATGAGTCGAGAGCGATTTCTAGTTTAAAATCATTTCCTTTCGAAGCGTTCAAAAACAGAACACATAAATTACTCCCACTGGTATCAGCTTTCGGAGCAGGTACGTTATCTCTAACGAAGAACACTTACTGCTAGGGAGTAGACGAAATGTAGATACGTAGGTGCGCACTGCATCAACTGGACGAGTATATCCCTGGAGCGTCGGGCAAATTCCGTTCCACACCAGGCTCTTTTAGGCAACTTAATTAACTAATGACCATCAAATGTTATCTAAGCGACAGGCCTCGTATCAATAAATTATTCGGAAGGTTAAATCAATTTGAAGAGTCGTTAGATATGAACAGATATGTAGATCTGGATCTCTTTAATTAACAACCATTTCGTTCGAGGAAGTGGTCACCTTGTTCATCCCGCAGTCTTGTAGTCGGACACATTCCGAGGGCCTTGTATTGCCGGAGGAAGACATGGGAGTTAGGGCGGAACCTTGGTCAATTTAAACAGTTCCACTGTACCAGTCGAATGGGACAGGAAAAAGTTGGTATCGTGTGTGTGATCGCAATGGAAGTCGTGGTTACTAATCAAGCGCCTGATTTGAATGGAAAAACAGCCGTGTCGGCACTATCTCTTGTGGAAGAGAGACAGGCTATTTACCAAGCATTATACGCACTCATTGCACAGGCATAAGATAAAGGTAGGAGATAAACTCTAAAACTCTAAATTATGTTCGTCCCTTTTTCCTTTGAAAAATACACTGCTGCATTCTTCTCTATGGTAAACTGATTCCCCGACCACGTGAAAGGCAACATAAGGTTCCAGTATAGTGGGATATTTCTAGAGTGTTCGGGAAAAGGCACATAAGTCAGAAACTGCAATGGGGGAGCTACGAATGAGCAGCGTAACCCGGTCATGTGAATTTACAACGACTGGGCGTTCGTCGGGCTGACCACACGTCACCCCGTATCTGGTTGGATGATCTCCCACCTCGGGTGAGTGAGTGAGTAGAATCAGGTGGCAGTGAGGCCGGCAGTCGGCAGGTAGGCCCGGACTCTCAATGGGCTGTTACGTCAAGGGTTAACTACCATTAGAGCTAATAATCTTTAACAAATAAGTTTAAGGTTACTTTAAGTCTATTTTATGTACAAATAGACTAATCGAGACTAGACCTACACTTTAAAGTCGAATCCTATAACACATAAATATACCGAATTCTCGCGTCTATAAGCCGCACCAAAAAATGGGGTGCGGCTTATACACGCAAATGATAAGAATAGCATGTGCGACTTATACACAAGAATGAGAAAACATTTGCGGCTTATACAGGCGAATGATAAGAATAGCATGTGCGACTTATACACAAGAATGAGAAAACATTTGCGGCTTATACAGGCGAATGATAAGAAAAGCATATGCGGCTTATACACAAGAATGAGAAAACATTTCCGGCTTATACAGGCGAATGATAAGAAAAGCATGTGCGGCTTATACACAAGAATGAGAAATCATTTGCGGCTTATACAGGCGAATGTTAAGAAAAGCATTGGCGGCTTATACACAAGAATGAGAAAACATTTGCGGCTTATACAGGCGAATGATAAGAAAAGCATGTGCGGCTTATACACAAGAATGAGAAAACATTTGCGGCTTATACAGGCGAATGATAAGAAAAGCATGTGCGGCATATACACAAGAATGAGAAATCATTTGCGGCTTATACAGGCGAATGTTAAGAAAAGCATTGGCGGCTTATACACACGAATGAGAAAACATTTGCGGCTTATACAGGCGAATGATAACAAAAGCATGTGCGGCTTATACACAAGAATGAGAAAACATTTTCGGCTTATACAGGCGAATGATAAGAAAAGCATGTGCGGCTTATACACAAGAATGAGAAATCATTTGCGGCTTATACAGGCGAATGTTAAGAAAAGCATTGGCGGCTTATACACACGAATGAGAAAACATTTGCGGCTTATACAGGCGAATGATAAGAAAAGCATGTGCGGCTTGTACACAAGAATGAGAAAACATTTGCGGCTTATACAGGCGAATGATAACAAAAGCATGTGCGGCTTATACACAAGAATGAGAAAACATTTGCGGCTTATACAGGCGAATGATAAGAAAAGCATGTGCGGCTTATACACAAGAATGAGAAATCATTTGCGGCTTATACAGGCGAATGTTAAGAAAAGCATTGGCGGCTTATACACACGAATGAGAAAACATTTGCGGCTTATACAGGCGAATGATAAGAAAAGCATGTGCGGCTTATACACAAGAATGAGAAAACATTTGCGGCTTATACAGGCGAATGATAAGAAAAGCATGTGCGGCTTATACACACGAATGAGAAAACATTTGCGGTTCATACAGGCGAATGATAAGAAAAGCATGTGCGGCTTATACACACGAATGAGAAAACATTTTCGGCTTATACAGGCGAATGATAAGAAAAGCATGTGCGGCTTATAGACACGAATGAGAAAACATTTGCGGCTAATACAGGCGAATGTTAAGAAAAGCATGTGCGGCTTATACACACGAATGAGAAAACATTTGCGGCTTATACAGGCGAATGATAAGAAAAGCATGTGCGGCTTATACACAAGAATGAGAAAACATTTGCGACTTATACAGGCGAATGATAAGAAAAGAATGTGCAGCTTATACACACGAATGAGAAAACATTTGCGGCTTATACAGGCGAATGTTAAGAAAAGCATGTGCGGCTTATACACACGAATGAGAAAACATTTTCGGCTTATACAGGCGAATGATAAGAAAAGCATGTGCGGCTTATACACACGAATGAGGAAACATTTGCGGCTTATACAGGCGAATGTTAAGAAAAGCATGTGCGGCTTATACACACGAATGAGAAAACATTTGCGGCTTATACAGGCGAATGATAAGAAAAGCATGTGCGGCTTATACACAAGAATGAGAAAACATTTGCGGCTTATACAGGCGAATGTTAAGAAAAGCATGTGCGGCTTATACACACGAATGAGAAAACATTTGCGGCTTATACAGGCGAATGATAAGAAAAGCATGTGCGGCTTATACACACGAATGAGAAAACATTTGCGGCTTATACAGGCAAATGTTAAGAAAAGCATGTGCGGCTTATACACAAGAATGAGAAAACATTTGCGGTTTATACAGGCGAATGATAAGAAAAGCATGTGCGGCTTATACACAAGAATGAGAAAACATTTGCGGCTTATACAGGCGAATGTTAAGAAAAGCATGTGCGGCTTATACACAAGAATGAGAAAACATTTGCGGCTTATACAGGCGAATGATAAGAAAAGCATGTGCGGCTTATACACAAGAATGAGAAATCATTTGCGGCTTATACAGGCGAATGTTAAGAAAAGCATTGGCGGCTTATACACACGAATGAGAAAACATTTGCGGCTTATACAGACGAATGATAAGAAAAGCATGTGCGGCTTATACACAAGAACGAGAAAACATTTGCGGCTAATACAGGCGAATGATAAGAAAAGCATGTGCGGCTTATACACACGAATGAGAAAACATTTGCGGTTTATACAGGCGAATGTTAAGAAAAGCATGTGCGGCTTATACACACGAATGAGAAAACATTTTCGGCTTATACAGGCGAATGTTAAGAAAAGCATTGGCGGCTTATACACAAGAATGAGAAAACATTTGCGGCTTATACAGGCGAATGTTAAGAAAAGCATGTGCGGCTTATACACAAGAATGAGAAAACATTTGCGGCTTATACAGGCAAATGTTAAGGAAAGCATGTGCGGCTTATACACACGAATGAGAAAACATTTTCGGCTTATACAGGCGAATGTTAAGAAAAGCATGTGCGGCTTATACACACGAATGAGAAAACATTTGCGGCTCATACAGGCGAATGTTAAGAAAAGCATGTGCGGCTTATACACACGAATGAGAAAACATTTTGCGGCTTATACACGCGAATGAAAGAAAGTGCAGCTACTGCTAGGATACTAAAATACGTACGTGGTTTTGTTATCTTTATCACATAACGGATTCATTAACAGCAAATCCAACAACAATGCATCTGTAGCAATCTTTGCAACAATATGATATCTTATCTTTAAACGGTTTTTTTGCAACAATATGATAATATCTTATCTTTGAACACGAATCATCCTTACTGTCGTATTGATCTGGAAACCATTGAGTAAAGTGAAGTTGTTAAAGAAGGTTGTAATTGAATTATGTAGTTACACATCAAAACTACATTCGGCGAAAGGTTTTGCAACTCCAATTTCAAAAGAGGAAATCTATGAAATAATCGGCAACACTAAAGAATCTGTTCCAGGGATGGATGGAATTACTTATTCGATGATTAATCACCTTCCAGGTGTAGCATTAACGGCGATGTGCACAATTTTTAATAAATTCTTAAATAATGGAAAAGTACCAGAAGATTGGTCCAAACAGTTGATTTTTCCAATGTTAAAAACAGGCAAGGACCCTCAAGTAGGTAAATCATATAGACCTATAGCTTTGACGTCAGTTATAGGAAAGATATTTGAGAAACTGATACAAAAAATAATACAATGGTTTTTAGAAAGCCAAAACATATTTCAGTTCGAACAAATAGGATTTCGAAAGGGATTAGGATGCCAGGACGGATTAATCACTCTTTCCTCGTATATTTTCGACTCACTGAAAACAAACAGAATTGTATTAGCTGCATTCTTAGATGTAAGCGCAGCTTATGATAATGTAGATATTAATATCCTAATCCAAACAATACAACAGCTATGTTTTGATATTATGGAAGTTACTGAGTAAAAGATCTGTATATTTCCACTTTTTCAGCGAAAGTAGAGGACCGTATTCAGCCTGCAAAGGATTACCTCAAGGAAGTCCTTTAAGTCCTTTGTTATTCAACATATATATGATTGGGATGAAAAGGAAATTAATTCCAACAGTCAATTATCTTCAATATGCAGATGATATCTGTATCTATATGTCCACGACACAAATTCATACTGATTTTCCTGTTTTAGAGGAACAAATATTGGAAGTGCAAAAGTGGCTTGAAATTAAAAAACTCTCGATTTCAATGGAAAAATCTAATATTACAATTTTTAGTAAAAAGGGAACACCTCCAATAGTTCACTCAATGTCTCGAAAAACAAGAATTCCCATTACATCCAGAGTAAAATATTTAGGTGTCATCTTGGATGAAAATCTAACTTGGAAGGACCAAATTAAAGCAATACAAGTCAAATCAGAAAAAATGTTTAATTTGTTCAAAGCAATAGCAAATACTCAGTGGGGATGTCATCCTCGAGTTATGCTTTTATTTTACAAGAATTATTTTCGGCCTATGATAGATTATTCTCTATTGGCAATGTGTAACTTGACAGAAGGAAAATTGAATTCCATTCATGTCATACAAAGGAAATTCTTGAGAAGATGTTTAGGCGTTATGAACAGCACTCCAAATGTAGTAGTATACATGGAAGTGGGTGAATGTTCCATTTCATGGAGACAAAAGATGTTAGCAGCAAATATGCTCTTCAAAGTGAAATCATATTGTGAGCATCCTTTCAACAATGTATTAACAAATATGATACACTTAAATGAAACAGGAAAAGTAAGAAACAGAAATGCTGCTATGTGGATAGAATTGTATAATTCGTTTTGCCAAGAATACCAGAATGTTTTACAGATGCGTTCACGGCCTGTTTTTTCATTAGATTATCCTCAACAGTCACTGGATTTATTTCCCTCGTTATTCGCACATATCGGAATATTTTACTCAATGGCCAAGTTTTTATTTCATATACACAGATGGATCTAAAAGTGAGTCAGGAGTTGGATGTGCAGTGTACGACCAACAACATAAAACAGACCAATTATTTCGGCTTCCACAAGTCTGTTCAATATTTACAGCAGAATCTTACGCAATTTACCAAGCTTTAATATATATCCAAAAATTAAATTTACGAAAGTTCTTAATACTTACTGACTCGCAAAGTGTATTACAGGCTCTTAAATCTTCTTACAAGAGTATTTACAAATTATCCCATTATATTATAAATTGTATACAATTAGTTCAAACAATACAAACATCTGGAAAAACCATTGAGTTTTCTTGGGTTAAAGCTCATACAGGTAATTCTCATGTAGATGAATGTGCAAAGAAAACAGTGCGTCTTCCAAGTATTACGAACTTATCATTATACTACTCGTATACGGATCTTCTCTCTAGAGTAAAAAGAAAATTCTGAATGAATGGTTTGATTGGTGTCGAAATGATCTTACAACTGTTGGAGAATCATACATACCATTTGCTGAATTCAAAACACAAAATCCATGGTTTCATCATGTAAGTGCTACAAGAAATGTAATTGTATTAATTAATAGACTGAGAACGGGCCATTTGTGTACTAGGCAACATTTATACAAAATTGGAATAACGAACAATAAGAAATGTGAATGTGGCTGGGAATGTGCAGATGCACAACATATAATACTGGAATGCTCAAAATATTATATAGAGAGAAATATCTTGTATAAAACTTTAAATAATCTAAAGGTTCCGTTTCCAACAAATTTGTTAAGTTTAGTTGTTAATCCAGATGTGCGGATTGGTTATAGTTTGTTATCAATTGTAAAAGGGAATGTTCTAAATATACAGGGTGTCATTTTAATGGCGCCCACGGACCACAGATTCGTATAGAGGACATCAAAACAAACAACTTTTCCCAGTAACATTTTTCTCGTTGGTGCGTCGATTCGACGCTACAGCCGTTCAAAAAATACCGTTTTGCCGCCTGGATGCTGGCAACCCAACACAACATTTGATCGTATCTGTGACGTCATATCCTGCCGCGAAACAGCGCACGGCAGGGTTGCAAGGAACACACAAATTTTGTGAAAAATGACAAACTACCAACCACATTATTAGCTGTAAAACAAAGCGAGAAACGCGTCCAGAAGACCGAACATCATAGCCTACCAGCCAGAAGATCAGCAGTCATCTCAGGGGAAGGGGAAAGTGAACCAACGATATGAGAAATGGTAAAAAAACATATTCAAAATGAAATGTCAATGTCGGATTTTGTCTCACCTACATCTAAAATATCAACAACAAATAAATGTTATTGGACTTACAGCTTACACGTGGCTGTTTACGCCCAACTACATGTCAAATATATTTGCAAATCTCGTTGCAAGGTTGATATCTACAGGTTTGTGTCCAGATGCTATGCGGTACTTTTGTGCTGATAACGGAAGTATCCGAGGTTCACGTTGTTACATTAGAGCTAAAACACGTACAACCACAGTAACAACGTAATGATGAATCAGCAACGAATATACTGCCCTGTTCACATTTGCAAACTATTACATGTGTATCCGGTGCATAGATAAACACATCGTCGTCTTAGAGCTTCTATAACTACTACTTATACACCTGTATTATCAACCATTTTTGTCACTTGCCTCATAATGCTCTAAATATACATTATATTATCTGTTGCTTACCTTTTGGAATTTTGAGTTCTTTAATTTCTATTTTGTCATCTGTTCAGTGTGTCACAGACAACTAGTATCAGAAGAACGAAGTGGATACACTAAATTGTAGATGCCAACTTTGTAACTAGATTTGCAATTATTTGACATGTAAGCTGAGACAAAATTCGATATGACCACTTCCACTTGAATTCTATTTTCTTTCTACTATTTTTCGTATCGTTTGTTTACTTCCTGTTAGGTTACAGAACGTGTTTTCTCGTTTTGTGTTACGGTACATAATGTAGCTGATTGTAGCTATGCCATTTTTGACAGAGTATGTGTGTTCCTGGCAACTCTGGAACGCATCGCTTCACGACGGGATATGACGTCACAAATGCAATCAAATGATGTGTGTTGTTGCCAGCATTCAGGCGGCAAAACAGGCCTTTTTGAACAACTGTAGCGCCGAAACGACGCACCAACGAGAAAAATGTTACTGAGAAAAGTTGTTTGTTTTGATGTCCTCTATACGTTTCCGTGGTCCGTGGGCGCCATTAAAATGACACCCTGTATATTTAATATCTGTAAAATAGGGGAGAAGGACTGATAATTTTATTGTAAAACAATTGTGTACATTTTATATGTGTATTGTTATGGACAAAAAACGGCATAAAAGCTGTTAGGTTCCAAATAAAGGAATGAATGAATAAAGAAGGTTGTGGGCCTGAGGTCAAGGTTGGTACTATCAAAGGGAGGATGTCTGGCAGAAGAATCAGCTATGATGCTCATTTTAAACTTCAAGCGATACGATATGCTGAAGGAAACGGCAACAGATCTGGAGCGCGATATTACGATGTGGACGAGTCCAACATTCGTCGATGTAGAAATCAGAAGGAACAACTTGCTGCAACAAGTGGCAAGAGAAAGACATTTCGTTGAAAAGGAGACAAATTTCCACAGGTAGAAGAAGGAGTTTTGGCCTTTGTAAATGCTGTAACCATAGACATGATACGTTTTCAAGCTCGTGAAGTAGCTTCGAAGTTAGACATCAGTCGTCAAGCTTTCCGAGCTAGTGCGGGATGGTGTTCACGTTTTATACATAGGAAAAGTTTATCGCTTCGCCGTAGGACAACAGTTGCGCAACGTTTCCCTGCAGACTTTGATCAGTAAATTGTTAAATTTCACAAATACGTGATTCGAATGCGAAAGTCCAATGATTATAGCTTGTCTCAGATCGGCAACGCGGATGAAACACCTATTTACTGGGACATGCCTATGTCCAGCACAGTTGCACCGAGAGGCTCGCACACCGTATCGATCAAGACCACGGGTGGAGAGAAACAACGATGCACTGCAATGTTGGGTATTCTCGCGGATGGAAGGAAACTGCTACCGTATGTTGTGCTGAAGCGTAAGAATGTGCCAAAGGAGGCATTTCCGCCGGGTATTATCATACGTGCCCAGCAGAAAGGATGGATGGAAGAAGAACTGGTATTGGACTGGATAGACAAAGTGTGGAATAGAAGGTCTGGTGCATTGCTGAAGCAAAAGAGTTTGCTGGTGTGGGACAGCTTTCGTGGTCACCTAACAGACAGAATACAGACAAAATTCCAACAGTTGAAAACGGATGTAGCTGTGATTTCTGGGGGTGTAACGTCTGTACTGCAGCCCCTAGACGTTTGTGTAATTCGCTCGTTTAAAGCTGCGTTCCGGTGTCTGTATAATGACTGAATTAGTGCAGGAAACCACGAGCTTACAGCAACAGGAAAGATCAAACGTCCGACAGTCAAGCAAGTGTGTGAATGAATTCTGGCAGCATGGGGAAGTGTAAACTCGGAAACAATTGTGAAGGGTTTTCTGAAGTGCGGCATATCCAATGCCCTAGATGGTACCCAGGATAAAATGTTGTGGGATGATGATGCTAGTGATGAAGATGACAAATACCTCTTGTGCAGAAAATATTTCAACGAGTAGCAGCAAGGACAGTGAATAAGGGCTTTGAGGATTCAAGCTGAATGATACGGTATTAATATGTAGATCATTGCGCTAAAATAAAGGTTAAAATACTTTTTAAATACTTACTTGAAATTGGCTACCTACGCAAAAAAAAAGTCAATCGTGCGGCTTACACACGAGGTGCGGCTTATACACGAGAAATTTTATTTTCTGAAATCTAAGGCCAAAAAAGGGGGTTCGTCTAATAGACGCGAGAATATGGTAAAATGTATTTTGTGGGTGAAATGCGAATAACATATTCAATATAAACAATTTGCTGTATCGATTCCGCTATAGTCATTCCACGTCAAATCAACACAGATATGTGCAATTTTCAACCCGACCATCTTCGATTTTCATGAAATTTGGGTAGTTGAAACTATCCATGGAACTTAGTAACTGTGAAAATTTTGAGCCCCGTGCGTCTTGGAATTATCAAATTATTCAACGTCAAAGCTCGCAGAAATTGCCCTTTCTGAGCCCGTTTAGCTACACTAAACTAAATGTGCTTTAACTTTGCCCCTATTTGGCCTAGGAAGCTCAAATCAAGTTTTTTATACAGAAAACTGAGCAACCTTTCCAATGATATGTAACAAGCCAACATTTAGATAAAAATAAAATTTTGTCACGTGACCTTGACCTTTGACCTTGAAAGTTTCAAAACATGTCATCGCCAAAAATCGTATAAGAAGTATATTTGGTGCACCAAGATATTCCCTAAAACATATTAAAAAATCAATCTCGGACTGCTATGGGATCAGAAGATACAAAATAATATGTGTAGCTATGTTACTGATAAAAGCCTCATTACAATGTATTAGGGTTGGTCAAAAGTCCATTAACACCCCCTATAAAATGTAAAGGAGTTATGCTGGGTACAATTGGTCATGATAGAAACATGTTAGGCCCAGGGGAAATCATAGAAACCATGAGGGAAGCCTCATTACAACTTATTTTCATTTAGATCGTTCGGCGCCAAGGGCCGACTCCCGCCGCACCCTAGCTACGGCCCTAAACTTGAGAAGACTAAGAAAAGCAGGTACTGCGAGCGAATCGAGCAAGAAAATTTTACAAAAGTATTTTTATTTGCATAAAATTTTAAGTTATTGGCGTTAACTGCCCCCTGCATGTACACTTGGCTGTCAATGGTTGGGGGGCGCCACTGGTAAGATCACGAGAGATGTCTGCCTTGTCCCGACACTGTTACTAAAGTACCGGAACGAGTACAAAAGGCTAAGAATAAGTATGGATTGTCTTGTTTTCTCAAACACCTTTTGGGTATGGACGTCCGAAGGATTTTTATCCAGAGGGGACAAGCGAGGCTTATTTTCTACCATAATAATGTTGTCCCCCTCAAACACTCATTCAGTTTAAAGTTATGTCCCTGCAAAACCCTTCTAATAATGAACATAAATTACTGTGACGGTAATGAAATCCTGCATGTGAAATATATAATTTTATGTTGACATTCATTTTCCATGGTGTGGCCGTGGCCTTGTTATTTAAACGATAAATAAAGATCTAAGTGAGAAATTTGTGATTAACAGAGGAGTAAAAGAAGGAGATCCATTATCAGCAATATTATTTAGCATAGTCATGGAGGCAATGATTCAGAAGTTGGAAATTAGAGGCAACATTTCATCAAGATTAAGACAGATCTGTGCATATGCAGATGACACTGTAATTACTGCAAAAACTAAGTAATCAATGATTGACTCACTTGTGAAACTAAAGCAACAGGCAATGAAATATGGTTAATTAATAGTGAATGAAAATAAGACAAAATATATGAGGTGTACAAGATGAAAAATCCAAGAACAAAAAGCTAATATGATGCAATACAAATAGAGCAGGTTCAGTCATTTAAATATCTCGGGTCAATAGTAACTGGAAACAATTTGATTGAAGAAGAAATTAAAGAAAGGATTGCAGCTGGAAACAGAGCATACTATGCAAATAAGAATATATTCCAATCTAAACTAGTTTCAAGGAAAACAAAATTCAAACTATACCAATCAAGACCACGGGTGGAGAGAAACAACGATGCACTGCAATGTTGGGTATTCTCGCGCATTAGTTATGGCTGTCGAACCTGAAACTGATGATATTTGGAAGATATATATTGAGAAAAATATATGACCCAACAAGGCAGTCTAATGACATATGGCGAATGGAAACAAAGGAAGAGCTTGATATAACAGAATATAAGAAGATTCATCAAAGCTCAAAGATTGAGCTGGTTGGGTCACATTGAAAGAATGTCCGAAGAAAGAATTGTCAAACAAATTTACAACTGGAAACCTATTGCTAGAAGATCACAAGGAAGGCCCAAGACCAGATGGATAGACCACGTTAGAAATGGCATAAGATGCATGAAGATCCAGAACTGGAAAAAATGTGGATCAATAGAGAAGAATGGAAGAATGTGATTGAGCAGGCCAAATACGATAATGATATGATATTTATTGATATTGATACGAGCCCTTCGGCTGTGCGTATCTTACAATATTGTTACATAAACACCCCGACCTTAAACATGCACCCCATTTATCATACATTCAGAAACATTTATAAACAGAAACATTTGGAAAATAATTACATACTATGTACATATATAAATAGCAATGTGGTCCTCTTCTTGCATTTGAGATTGTTCATTTTCACAACACTACATTACACTCTTCACCTATGCTTGAGCCCCTGCTGTTCCGTACCCTTCACTTTCACTGACTCCTTGCAGCAGTTTCCTGCGCTCCCTCCAAACTGCATGAAAATAGGAGCCCAGGGCTTTGATATTTACATTCGTTATACCACTCCTCTCCTCCCTACATATAGCCTGGATGGTCTGCTCAATGTTGTCCCTTGCACTGTCCCCCCATTTGCGTTGTCTGAGGGGTGCCGACCAAACACACTCGTGCAGATGGCACGACCGTCCAGCCCCTTGAGTTTGTGTTGCCTCCACCCCCCTAGCAGGAACCAGGCGAATCCACGTCTTTGCTGGTACGTACACGTATCAATATATCGTTTTCTCCCCCATTCCACCCACACCCCTGACGGTTGTGCGGCGACGAGCGTTACCTTCTCCCTACATTCTGCCATGATGTCTTGCCTGCTACCGTCCACCAACCTCTCCCTTATGATTTGCAACATCCCAGTTTCGCACCTCCCGCCCCTCACCTCTTCCCACAGTTCCCCCAGACCCATTCTGTATAAGTCGTCCTTAATTCCACTTGCCCAGTGGCGTGCGAACCCTTCCTCAATCTGAACTCGCAGACACTGTTCTTTCAGTGAGTCTCCGGCCCCTTGTTCCAGCTTCATCCAGTACTTGAAACATCTCATCCTCGCTTCGACATCCTCCCTATGTTTTCCCATATCCCTCAGGACGCCACACGTGCTTGCACTCGTGCTGGTTCCCAGTATTTGTTTTAAAAACCGCGCTTGTATCTGATTTGCTACTCGCCCCCCTACCCTCCCCCATAGTTCCGCGCCGTAAAATAGGGTTGCTTTCACCGTTGCTTCATAAATTTGGTCCAGCAATCTCACACTGACTGTAGGGACTTTCCGTTGCAGTCGCTCTACCTTGCCCAGCCCATAACAAGCTTTTCCCTTTCTGCCTTCGATGTGCTTTGTCCACTCCCCTGCCATACTCAGCGTGATGCCTAGATAGGTGAAACGTTTGACCCTTTCAAGCTCGGAATCCCCATAGGTCCACCGCCCTTCTTCTACTATGGCGCTACAGCTCTTTATGGGCTCTTTTGAGGCCAAGATTGTTGATGGGGGGAAATCCCCCCCCAAAAAAAAATCTTCGAGGAGGAGAGTTTTTGTTACAACAAACAAAAGATAAACAATTACTTTTAATTTCAAATAATTAATGTACATGGTAACAAAAAGGTGGTGATCACGCCACAACAACACAGTATGTCGTATGGTATGCGAAATTTTCGAGTATTACATGCATGCTACTGCCGCCACTCAGCTGAAATCCGTAAACCTCCCCTTATTCGAAACTTACACCCTTTCTGCTTATATCACAACAATCTGCTCGGAGATACGTGCCTTAACCTTTTGTAATACAAAAAATGTATTACAAGTTTTTACACAATTCATCAAAGTGTAGATGTAATGTAATCATTATTATTTATTTTATTGCTCATTGGAGTTTCAAGATATCATCCCTTTCCTGTTACATATCACTTTTGGAGGAGGGGGACAAGTGCCCCTCTGTACCCTGCTATATCTGCCAATGCAACACAATATATTAAAAATTTGCCCCCTACAGGATTGACTTTGCCCCCCCCAATTAGAATTCCTGACTACGGGCCTGCCCCTAGGATAGATGGATGCTAAGATAGGAAGGACATACGTATGTATATGTACTGAGTTACAAGTCTGAAAGTTTTATAAATTTTACTTGCTAGACGCTATCATTCAATTGACAAGAGCGCCTCCAGATGGCACGACCATCGCTGTATGAGGGTGCCATCTGTCCACAGTTGCCTGAACTTCGTCCACGAGCGTCGCCAAGCAGTCTGAAAAACATCAGCAAATATCTATACTGACACATTTTTACTGGTCCGATCACTCCATAATAATGTATGATGGATGATATTTTGAAAAACATCACAATAATTGCTATTTTCTGTTGAGTTCGTATTGTGAGGCTTCTGAGTACATCAGATATGCAGTCGCATTGTTGGTTGGTTCATTATAATTTAACGTTTCTTTGTAATACTACATTAAACATGACAGTAACATGAGAGAATGATGGATAAAAAATAATAAGCCACCAGCAATATAAATAAAACACATAGATCCTGAAATACAGTAAAACCTCGTTAAAGCGGTTTAACGAAAGTCCGGATTAACAGAAATAACCTAAAAGAACAGTAGAAAGTGCATTAAAACTCCGTTTATAGCAACAAAACACGTTTATTATGGTGTATTTAAAGGGTATTGGCCTAAATACACTATACAGTACAGTACAAAGTCTGCGGGAAACTTTGGGAAGTTCTCTTGTTGACTTCTAGCCACATTTAAAACATTGCATTCTGCTGCTTTTTTTTGCCTGTCCGGATTAACGAGGTATTACTGTACTTGCTTCCCGCTTAAGGCGGTGGTAGAAGTCGCAATTGAAAATTTGCTATAAATTCCACACCGTAGAGTTAGGCAACACACACAACACCTTGCAGGGAAGCAAGCATTTCAGTTGTCCCATTTTTATTGGCGGTGACGGTACAATAAAGAGTGAGAAAGAGGGCATTTATATAAAACCGTTGTGGGCTAGATCCCCACCATTTGGGGAGGGGAGTGGAGGAGTTCACTTGAAGACGAGAGGCCAGAACAAGATGTTTTCATGTTCCTTGATGGAGGGAGTATTCCAAGTTCACGAAGTGACATTTCTATGTGAAACTGAAACATCAGACAACAAAAACTTCTTGAATCAATGATGAAAAGATTATCTCTGGCTATCGAACAGAGCTAACGTCAGTCTCATCTTCAGGGTATATATACCCTGAAGATGAGAGTGACGTTAGCTGTCGAAAGCTAGGAATCTTTTCCACAACTCACCTGGTCGATAGCCCGAGAGAATCTTTTCATCATTCGTCGCCAGGAAAGCTTCAAAACTAACTTCTTGAATCAAATTTTCCTAAACATTCAGAAATTTTCCTGGGTTGAGATGGGTACACGTTACAACTATGTTTCTCGGTATATTGATGCTTTGAAATACAAAAATTGAATAAGTCTTCTTCTTAACGATGATTTTTAATAATAACAACACATAGATTATAAGAATAATTATAATTTGATTGTTCCATCATCATCATCATCATCATCATCATCATGATCATGATTATTATTATTATTATTATTATTATTATTATTATTATTATTATTATTATTATATCAACAACCTGATATAATCCACAAAACATTCTGCTGATCACCATCAGTCCAGAGTGTATATACAGGGTGTTCCTGTGACCGTGTTACAGACTTGCAGGATGATGGAAGGGAACAAAGGCAACAAAATGAGATAGGGAACACTGGTCCGGAAATATCCTACTCAAAAGTTACAAGCCAAAACCATCGAAGGGCATGCAACCACGCACAACGCGGAGAGAAACTATAAAAGATGACTGGGGGAAGTGGAAAACAAACACAGAAGAATCACTGTAGTGTCTTTAATGAGTAGTAACGGCAGCCATCATTACAGCAGTTGTTCAAAGTGACGTCCCTTGCCTCGATAGAGGCATGACAGCGTCGTAATAAGCTCTGTCGCATCCTCTCTAATATTCCAGGAGACGTTCGGACCAGATCACAGGCTGCAAGGATTCTTGCCAAGAGTTCCTCTACATTATTCACAGGTGTCTCGAAGAGAAAACTTTTGACATGGCCCCACAAACAAAAATCAAGTGGGGTCAGATCAGGTGAACGGGCAGACCAATCAACAGGTCCGCCTCTCCCTATTCATCGCTCTGGGAAGGTCTGCGTCAGAATATCACGAGCACCAGCTATGAAGTGGGCTGGGGCCCCATCATGCTGAAACCACATGCGTTGACGAACGAAATGTGGGACATGTTCCAATAACTCGGGAAGGGTGTCTCTCACAGTGTACACTGGTCTAGTTAATCGTGGCGGTAAAAGATACGGACTTCTTAAATGTTCGCCGACAATGCCCGCTCACATGTTTACAGCAAGTCTGTCTTCATGGCCCTTCACGATTGTGGCACGGGAATTTTCATCGCCCCATACATGGCTATTGCGACTATTCAGCATCCCGTCTCTCGTGAAACAGGCCTTATTACCGAATAGCACACAGGCATGGAACTGGGGGTCGACCACACAGCGCTGCAGTAACCATTCACTAAACACGACGCGGGATGTGAAATCAGCTGGACCCAAGACATGGACACGCTGTGGATGGTAAGGGTGCAGCTGCTACTCCCTCAGAACTTTCGAAACAGTACTATGGGCCCCACCAATTTTACGTGCCCCGACCCGTGTACTAATGGATGATTGTCCTTCCACCTGATCCAGCACTGCTTCTTCAAGATCGGGTGTTCTTGCAGTTCTTTGTCCTCCTTGCTCGTAGAATTAAGGTCGCACTTGCCCCGTTTTGCGTAATCGTTGAAAAAGTGTGGGAAACATAGTGTGCGCTGGATGTCTGCGCCGTGAATACGTGGTCCGACACAACCTTTCTGCTTCCCTACAGTTCCTATTTGCTCGTCCATACACAAACACCATATCAGCCAGTTCCTCTAGCATATACTCCATGGCACTGATTGCAGCCGCGACACTCGTGCTTCTACGAGGGTCACTATTTATATTTTGAGCCTAACAATGAAAAAACAGGAATTTGGCATTGAAAATTGCTTTATTGATTTTCGAAGTATTCTCCTTTATGGTCAATACACTTTTGCATTCGTTCGAACCATTTGTCAAAGCAGTTTTTCCAATCTTCTTGAGACACCTCCATAATATGGTTTTTGAACGCATCAACGGCGTCTTCCGCCGACGAAAATCGTTGTCCACGCAATTTATTCTTGACATTCGGGAACAAGAAGAAGTCATTGGGTGCTAAATCAGGACTGTACGGCGGATGACCCATCAATTCGATTTTTTGACTGTTCATAAAGTCGGTTGTTAGACGAGATGTGTGACAGCTGGCATTGTCTTGATGAAGAATGATCCGACGGAGTTTGTTTGTTTTCCGTATTTGACCGAAGACCTCTGGCAAACACATTGTTGTGTACCATTCAGAGTTGACCGTTCTACGTTCCTCTAAAGGCACAGTTGCCACATGACCAGTTTTCCCGAAAAAAACAGGCGACCATTAATTTCAATGTGCTTCGAGCGCGAACAACTTTTGTTGGATTGGGTTCATCTTGAAACACCCATACAGTCGACTGCTGTTTACGTTCCGGCTCTTATGCATATATCCATGATTCGTCACCTGTTACAATCTTATATACGTCTTTTGAAGCACCACGATTGTATTTATTGAGCATTTGTTTGCACCAATTGACGCGAGCGTCTTTTTGAGTTTTTGTCAAATTGTGTGGGATCCAACGAGAACATACCTTTCTCACAGCTAAATGATCATGTAATATTTTATATATGCTGGTGGAACTAATGCCTATGGTTGCCTTAATCTCACAGTATGTCACACGATGATTTTGCAGTATTAGGTTTTGCACAGCATCAATGTTTTCTTGAGCAACAACTGATTTTGGACGACCTTCGCGAATCTCGTCGGTGAGCGAATGGCGGCCACGATTAAATTCGTTATACCAGCGTTTCACAGTGGCAAAGGATGGGGCTTCATCCCCAAATGTGGAAGTAAGTTGATCGATGCACTCTTGTCTTGATAATCCACGTCGAAAATCGTAAAAAATCATCGCACGAAAATGTTCACGAGTTAATTCCATTTTATTGTTGTCGCGCAATCTCCAAGGCAACATAAACAAAACAAATCAAGCTATTGACAAAACATTTGAAGTACGTTATGGTCAATAATGCCAGACGATTCCGTGCAAACGTCAAATCACGCGTAACTTCAATCAGTGTTGCCAAGGCTCAAAATATAAATGGTGACCCTCGTAGACTACACACGTCGAGCGCAGCGCATGCGCAGTTAATTATTTCCCTTTTCTTATATGGTTCCCCTCCGCGTTGATCGTTGTTGCGTGCCCTTCGAAGGTTTTGGCTTGCAAATTTTGACTGGGACATTTGACTATCTCATTATGTTGCGTTTGTTGTCTTCCATCATCCCTGCAAGTCTGTAACACGGTCATAGAAACACCCTGTATACACCTCTATTTTGATTATTTTATGTCGCTTTCGTCAATGTACTAAATCCGGGGATGTCTACATATTTATTGGTAGTAATACCAAAAAAGTATAAAAGAACGGCTCATTACAGGCACGAAGACACAACCAGCAAACGCGTTCTTTCTAAGGATGCCTCATTATCTTTTTGCGTCGCCCTTCGACGAGCTGATTGAAGGCAGAGAAAGATTGGCGGCGGGCGGCTCCATAACTAATGGGTCCAAACAACGTGGCGGGAATACATATTAGCGAGAAATAAGTGCAATTTATTCTTCATTGTCACTTGCTCAATCGCAGCCGCGGGGCAAAACACGGTGACTTGCAGAAGTCACGGACATGATAGGCAAGAAATGTCGGAAGATCATCCGCATATACAGTATATGGACTTGATTACCAACGCACGCAGTGCTGTCTGATGGCTTTTTGCGTCATACCCAGTTGTTTCTTTGGTATTTATATTAGAAGACACGCAGGAATTTCTTAAGGACCAACTCCGTTTTTTGGCCTGCCAGTGTAACATTCTTTTCACTTTCCGATATTTACCGAACACCCTCCTTCTAAAACCAGTGCTTTTAGCTACCCTAGCATTAATTCTAAAAACGAAATTTGCACATCCGTTAGTTACCTTTTTATAACTTTCAACCTAAGCGGTGGGTTTTTAAAAATGTTAAATTGTTTATTATAGTTGTGTTTTGGTTAAAATCGACGATGACGATGAAACATGATTGAATAAACACCTCTGGTAAGATTGTGAACTGAGAACTTAAGGACCTTAGCAACAAAACTAGGTGTGAGTTCAAAGCCACAAAGTCAATCTCTAAAGACATGAAGCGTTTGAGATTGAAAAGCAACGATAGAGCACAATTTCAATAATCAAAATCGAACGACATGAAGATTAACTACAGCGTGCAACCTGGTTAAATAAATTTAATTTATTTTAAAAAATACAGCAATTTGTTAACATTAAAATAATTAATTTCAGAGGAAGCGAAATTATAATGAACATGTTACATATATCTGCAGCACTGATACATGGGTAGTAGAATGGAACGAAAAAAATATTAAATATATATATATAATAGTGCGGAAAAGTTGCCTTTTCCAAAATAAAATTTGATGGTAAACGGAGCATATCTAGAGGTGCCGCAAGTACGATAAAGTTTCATAAATTTGAAATTTTTTTGCTCTCTTTCAACCTTTTTCTCTAGTTTTTTATTTGCGCTATAAAAGCCCAAATCAAAAAGTTCGTTCTTTTTATGCCTTTTTATTAATAGAACAAACGTTTTTTGGGGGGTTTTAAATTTAATATTTTAATAATTATTTTTTTATCCTCACCATAAATGTAAACCCCCCAAGAAACGTTTCTTCTATTAATAAAATTGCATAAAAAGTACGAAGTTTTAGTTTTGGGCTTTTATAGCGCAAAAAAAACTAGAGACAAAAAGGTTGAAATAGAGCAAAATAATTTCAAATTTATGAAACTTTATCGTACTTGACATGTTCCGATTACCATCAAATTTCATTTTTGTCGTTTTTACATCAAAAGGCAACTTTTCCACACTATTAGAATTTTTTTTGAAAAATATTTTTTTTTTCTTCCACCCTAATGGGTAGTCCTATACAATCCAATTTTTTTCTCTGCCCGAAATCTGCAAATTATCCACATAACAGTGGCCTCCTCGTTGGCGTAGTGGTAATGACGTTGTCTTGTAATCAAGAGTATCGGGTTCTACATCCTGTAGAGGCACATATTGGTTCGGATTCCACTTTTAACTGTTCTTAAAGTGGAATCAAAAACATCAAACTCTCCTTGTAACAATGGATTTGAATAATTGATTGATTGATTGAGTTGGTGTTTTAAGTCCACTTTATGCACATTAAGGCTAAGCAGAATCCGAACCACTGTGCAATGTGCCTCCATCGGGTATCGACCCCCTTGATTACAAGGCCACCACACCATCGGAGAAGACAATTCTAACAATGGAGCAACAGATAAAATAGCAATACTATCTTTAGTAAAACATTCATATACCAATGATGTATTTCTCAAGGGGAAAGCGAGTAATGCCTTTTTACTTGTACTTGTAAAACCTGGATATCATTGAAAAAACAACGGGGCTTGTAAATATTGACGTGTTAGTATTGCCCAATTACATTGACCGGTAGAGGTTTGTGAAAAAAAAAGTACGCAGTAACGCCGCTTGTGAACATGCAACAGTTCTTTAATTCAAAGACATTTTACAATTATAATTTGTTATTTAGTTTTGAGCATAATCTGAAAAGAATGAAGAAAATTCTGTTGTGCTACTCTGTTCAATTTTGATGTTATTTTGTTTGTTACTCGTTACTATAGTGACTGTAGAAATTGGTTAATATACTAATGTGATAAGTAACATTTGAAAAGTTAATTTTATTTAAAATATTGCAACAAATTGCTCCACACTGGGGACAGTTGCAATAAATTGGCGACCTAGAGCCAGGATTCGAAAATTGTGAGTTGATAAGAACTGAACTGATCATGCAATAATGAAGAAAAGAGAAGTGCCTTACGTCCTTCGAAGTAGCGTGTCAGGGGGTGCTCGTTGCTATGTGAAGTACGTATGCATTACGTCATCTGGGAGGATCGGGTTTGACGGTGCTCATTGCTATGTGCAGTAAGTTTTGTGCGGGGTACATTTAGCTACTAACACGTCGCAAAAATCGGAACAAGCAGGTTGTTGATTTTGTAGCGTTCGATTTATTTGTATTGTATTTTTGTACTTCTAGACTGCAATCATGTCTAATTGTGCTGTAGCAAGCTATGAAAACTATAACCAGAAAACTAAAGGAACTGACATAAAATATCATAGATTTCCAGTCGATAATTGCGTAAGTAAACAGTGGATTCATGCTTGTAGACGAAATGTAAAAAATGCAAGTGTGCAGTGCCAATTATTGTGAAGAAGACTATGTGCGAGATCTAAAAGCAGAATTTCTGTATTTTCCACCAAAGAACGTGCTGAAGCCAACTGCAGTGCCATCGCTAAAATTACATCCAATTACTTTAGTACCAAATAATCGAGGAAATGGTGTAGTTCTCCTAAACACTTATCTTCACAATATGCTTCGCTTGTAGGACGTGCTGATAAGGTTTGCAGAGCTGTACGCTACGAAAGACACGCAATAAGGAAACGTGCCCTAAACAGGCTAAAGACTATGCTGCCAAAAAAGTGAAAAATATATAGACGTTGGTATATACACAAACTGCAAGCAATGTTTCGTTGTTGGAAAACATATTCGATCTATTACAAAGGAGAAATACACATCTGCATAATGAAGCAAATAAATTAAAAGATTACACACAACCTCTTTCAACCGCTTTAACCAAATAAAAAAGTTCAAAATCTAGAACGTAACCTAACCGACAGTACTACAAGAGAAGTCATCAATATCTTGAAAATGTGTTCAACTAGTGCGAAGTACGTAGTGAGCCTAACTGATTTGTTAAGTACATTTTATGTAAGTCGGATTTATAATTATTAACAATTTCATTTAACACAGACCGATGTTGATTGTGATTTGTATGTTCACATTATTGTGAAAAACGTTGTCGGAAATGGGCATTTCGAAGATCGTGTACTAACTTTCACGCTATTCGAAATGAAATTCACTTAGTACATCTTCAATTCGAGTTACATAGCGTTGTATGCACGATGGTAAATATTGCATAAGTGAATATTACACCCATCATTAAAATGATTGCAACTTTGTTCAATTTTGGTATTTCACAAATATATTGTGAATAATTTTGTACCCTTGTACTCAATATAAACCAAGGGATGTTACATTATTTCTTTGTAGTACATTTCTGTCAAAAAGAGCAAGATCTAAGATTAGTGTAATGCAAGTTACTTCGTTAATGTACAAATGTGTGTCGCATATCAGCCTTGGAGTATATTTTCGGGTTATACAACTCAGACACACACATGGGAATGGAAATGGAAAATCTGCGGACAAAGTCCCTTAACGAATAATAATTCGTACATTAGCACGGTCAATCATTGTGAGTTCATGTAACTTTTCTCCTTTATTGTTTAATTAAACTAAGATATTTTCATCGATATTCTCAAAGCGTTTCATTTACCGTGTGATCAAAAATCTATTTCTATAGGCTTGAATTAGTAGGTTAAGACATTTAAGTTTGATGTTCCTAGTACTCATCAAGTATTTCGAGTAGGTTAACTTAGTTAAATTAGTACTTGTACACTTTGACTCATCTTCTGCACGCGTTTGTATGTACAGTTCTTAATACGAAAAAATACTTTTTAGAACTATGACAACGATAACTTGCAGCCAAATTTGAACCAGAAAAATTAAAAATATCTGCAAATTACAAACTGGAATTGCGTTTTCAAAGTCTGAAACTACTATCTTACAAAGTATTTCATCATTCTTCCTCCACATAAAACTTTTCAAAAAAATTTTGCATGTGGAACTTTGATCCGTACGTAAATTATTATACAGTAAATAAATATATGAAGAAGGTTGGGAATTCTTTCGAATTTAGAGTAAGTATCAAATGCAGAGTAAAAATTTATCTAGATTGTATATTGCTTCTTTCACTTGATAACTTCAAAAATAAAGTTACATTATGGTGAATGGTAAAGATTGGATTTTAAGTATATCAGTATAATTTTAATACTTTCTGATGTTATGTAAAATTTGAAATGTTCCTGGAAATGATTGCAACGTTCTGAATGAATAAGAAGGAACTATTTAGTCAGAAAACTAAATATTAGGCATATGTACTGCGTTCGTTGTGTTAAATGTTGTAAATAGATTATACCGGACTACTATCGGATTAGAAATTACGGATATTCAAGTTTGGACTCCAATTAAAAGTTAATCAGTAGAACCACATAAAAACGAGTTACATCAAAATTCAGCTTATTCAATTCTGTGTCAATCTATAGTTACCAATTTATTTTTTATTATGCCTTCTATTTTTATTATCGTGAGAACAAGATAGGATTATTTTTTAGTTTGGCAAACTATCGCTCTCTTTGAGATTCTATAAATAAAGAACGGGTGTTTTTTTATTTATAGATTATATATTATATAATTTATTTATTTATTATCCAAACTCTAATATCCATAATTTATAATCCGATAGTACTCCTGTGACTTTCTGTGAGCCCGTAGTACCTCGGAGGCCTCTGTCGATCTCCTTGGCGTAGTGCTTAGCACATCGCGCTTCGACGCCAGGGGTCCCGGATTCGAATCCAATCGGGCAAGATATTGATTTGTCCTGAATGGGAAAATTGAGAATTTAGTAAATGTGATAGTATATGTGAAAACAAATATTGATTGATTGATTTGCTTCATTTTACTTCGCTTCTTGTGCCACTTTTGGCTAATTTGCGAAGATAGGGATGACTGATGAAATGATGAATGAACACTCACAAACATCCATGCCCAAGCCAGGATTCGAACCCAAACCTCTGGCCTTGAAGTGCGATGTGCTAACCACTACGCCAAGGAGGCCGGTTTGTGGAAACAAAGAAAGAGATCGAAGGGGGGGGGGACTACCTCTTATGGGTTTTCCTTTCATATTTAAAAAATACAGAAAAGCAAAAATAAACCAAATCTGTCAATCAATTCTTTCTTTGTAACTCTTTCACTATGCAATTCTTCTTTAGCATGCAACGTTTATTAAAATCATAATACGATTTATGAAATGATGAAATCTGAAATCCTAATTAGAACACGGACAACCTTCTTTGTAATATATCGATCATGTTTCAGAAAAATGAATTTTTACAATACTTTTGCATGTGCAATTTTCCCCTCTTTTAAAAGTAGCATGTTTTAATTATGTTACTAATCATTAAAGGAATACCTCAATACCATCCCGAAGTATGATAATTAATATTTACCCCTCAAAGTAATGAAACACTTTCCCTCTCTGAAACTCGCATAGAAATGATAGCGGCCGTTTGCTTCTGCCAAGCCCCGAACGAACATAACCGAAGGGGCACCGAGCATAACCGATCCTCCCACATGACGTCACGCGTTCGTGCATGATCGGCAATTTTCGGATGGCGCTACCTTATAGTATATTAAGTTACCTTGGTAGCGTGTGTCTTCAACCGGATCTTAGTGATGATGTTGAAGTAATCAACGAAGAGGACATTTCTGGTAAGCAAATGGAGGATTTAATCTGTTGTAAGGACAGATTTTCTGACACTCGCATGATTGAATGCACGTCATGCAAGAAATGGGAACATGTAAATTGTAGAGTTCTTACAGTTATTCACTGGGTAATATTGAGCTCTATGAAAGAAGACTATTACTGTAAGACATGCAATCCAAAATTCAATCCATTCACTTTAAAATCATACTTGGATACAGTAAATCCCAATATTGACCAAATTTTATCTGCTTTTCACTTGAGTTTGGCCCAACATGAGAATAGGTTGCAAGACAAGTTGCTCCAGAATACCGAAACGCTGTAGAATAAGTTACTTCAGAATACTGAAGCTCTGGAGAATAGGTTGCAAGACAAGTTGCTCCAGAATACGGAAACTCTGGAGAATAGGTTGCAAGAGAAGTTGCTCCAGAATACCGAAACTCTGGAGAATAGGTTGCAAGAGAAGTTGCTCCAGAATACCGAAACGCTAGAGAATAGGTTACTTCAGAACACTGAAGCTTTGGAGAATAGGTTACAAGATAGACTTGATCAGAACACTGAAACGCTGCGCGAAAGTTTACAAACAAATTGTGAAGTTTGGGACACAAAATTGGTTAGGTTGCAGCAAAGTACTGAAAAACTGAATGAAGGGCTCCAACATGTAGAAAATAAGTTGCAGCAGGTTTCTGATGCTTGTCAATCAGCTAATAGGTTACTAAATGAACGTATAAATGATGAAGTAACGTTATTAAATTCGAAAGTCAGTGATCTGGAATCAAAACTAGACCATCATGATGATGAGTTAAAACAACACTTATCAAACCAGTTGTGCCAACATGAAACTTCTATAAGTACACTACAAACAAATATGAATACTACGCAGGTAAAGTTGCAAGAATTTGATTCTGTGCTTAAGGATTTAAATGAGAAATGCATTAGCTTAGAGCAAAGCGATGTTATTTGTACTAGTATGGTTAGAGACGTTCCACAACCAGATAAAGAATTAAGTAATGTTGATGCACTTATTAATGAACATAGGCACATAGCATGCCAAACTGATACAAGATTAAATTCTAAATTAAAGCATGTTGTTTTTAGTGAACACAATAAATGCGAAACATTTCATACAGGTTCTTCTGGCTATGATACATCTGATGCTGAACTGAATTCTGCAAAGGAAAATGTAACCAAATTGTGCAAGGGCAAATCTGCTCACAATAAAAGTAGAAATAAATTTGGTAAAGCTTCCACTTCACAAGGCAAAAATACATATGCATTGCGGCATTGTGTTCTAGATAATACTGAATTTACTAATAGCAATCCTACTGTTGACAAAATCCATTGTACATGTTCACTAAATAACCATTCATGTCTTTCTTCGTTGAACAACTCTTTGCTGTATGATAATGAGCACGTACATACTTGTGATATTGAAAATAATGCACCTAGTTCTTTATGTGCTACAGACACATCAAAGCAAATTTGTTCTACATCTAACAGAAATTCCATACCTTCTAGAACTTATGTTGCTTGTGATAATAAAGAAAATTTCACAGGTCTTGGAACTTCAGTATGTGGTTGCCAACGTCAAAGTACATGTCATTCCTTAATCCATGATCAGTTTCCTGATGACTTAAATGTAAATCATTGTCCTTGTACTAGAACAAACTGTACTTATAACCCGATGTGGCTTAATAATGATTCTACATGGAATTCTTATAATCAGTCTGATAAATGCTCTAATAGATTTTCACGAGTTAGTGAACTCAGTCAATTGCCACGTTTTGGAGGAGATGTTTCAAAACAGTCTGCTAGAGAATTTATCGAACAACTAACTACAATGTTAAACATAATTGGTGTTCCTTCCAAGTATAAATTATGTATAATTCGTAAGTGTTTTTATAATGTAGGCGCTTACTGGTTCAACAGTGAAAAGAAGAGTTTCATTTCTTATGAGGACTTTGTACATAAATTTCTTGATCAGTTTGCATCTAATGAGTTATTAGAAAGTCAGTTGACATTGTTACGATCTAGAAAATACAACCCAGCTTCAGGTTTGTCATTGGAAGCATACGCTTTAAAAACGTACTCTGCTTATTGTAACCTTGTGGAAACTCCAAACAAAGTTGAAGTAATACGAATGATTTTGAAACAGCTACCTGAGTCAATTTCAAAGAATGTGGGCTGCCATAACATTACAGATCTTAAGCAACTGACGCAGAAATTGATTTGTATTCGAGTGATAAGAATAAAAGTTTATCTTTGCCCGGTGATAATACAGATTCTGATGACAGGGCTAATAAGAAGAGGAGTTTCGATAGAACAAAATACTTCGTCAGGCAAGTAAATGTTGAGCGGAATTCTTATGATTCTACAACACAGACTGAAAATGCAGGAATCAATGTAAATCATCGCCCATCTCCCAGAAGATTTGAACGCAATCCCTCAAGAAGGCAGTTTGTAAGGTCTGAAAGAACTAATAATAACGTAAATAATTCGAATTTCAGACTTGGCAATACTCCAACATCTGATAACAGAAGATATAGTAGAACTGGAAATTACAACGAACATCCAATAGAGTATGGTAATACATCTCATAGTTCACAGGGAAATGGTGTTACTGTAGGCAGCACCAACTTGCAGCGTAATTCTGCAAATATGGAACACCTAATTTCGACTACTACTACCACCACAAGTGCACATTCTTCTAACTACTTAAACAACTAAGGCAGGGTGATATGCTCCGATTTACCTTGCCACAAATAAATGCAAAGGAGCTGGATGGTCGTGTTAATAACCCTTATTTAGTACATGTTAAGGAATGTCTGAAGGATTATAATAAAATTAAATCTTTAGGCGTTACCAGAGATAAAGTTTTATCTGTAGCATTTTTATTAGAATGGTACGATTCTGAACCAGAGTGGATTATGTCAGAAAACGGTACTCCAATACCAAAAATTGAGAATCCAGAAATGCAAGGTAAAATTGCGGATCTGTCTTTAAATTGTTTAATTGATACTGGAAGTCAGTGTAATCTATTAGATTATAAAATCTGGACAATTCTAAGTTCAATTATACCAGGAGCAAAATTGGAACAATTAGAAGGAATACAATTGGCTTGCTTTGCAGGAGATCAACGTATAAAGGTAATGGGTTTCAAATATGTAACAGTTCAAATAGCAAATGAATTTTTCCACATGGGACTGTATATTGTCAAACAGTTACACGCTGATTTAATTTTGGGTTCGCCGTTTTTGTGGCAATATAAGGCGATTATAAATTACAGCAACGCAACCGTCAAACTTTCGAATTCATTAGATCAGGAAATAATAACTCCGTTTTTAGTGCAATCTGAAGAAAGTCTTCCGTCAATGAAGGGAATAGTACGTTCTTGCAAATTACCAATTTCAACCACTTCACAAATTGAAGGAACATCTGACATCGCTTCGGAGGAAGATATTCGGCGTGCAGCGTACATGAACAATACTCTTCCATCTGATTGTTTGGATCAGTTATTTCATCTTCTTCTCGAATACCATGTTTTATTTTCTGACAGACCTAAAAAAGCAAATGTGGAAGCTTACGATATACAATTGGATACTGATGTGCCAATAATAGCACCCACTTACCCTGTTCCTTATGCTAGACGGGATGATATGGAAAGAGAGTTACAAAAATGGCAACAGTGGGGCGTCATACAAGAAAGCACATCTCCCTATAGGAATCCACTCCACATAGTCCCAAAGGCGGGAGGTTTATGGAGACCAGTGGTCGACTTCCGTAAATTAAACCAACACGTAATTTCTCCGATGACACAGGTAGAGCCTATCTCGGAATTACTACAAAGATTGAAGGGAGCAAAATACTTCACATCTATTGACCTTAGTTGTGGTTATTTTCAGATTCCTTTGACACCAAGGTCGTTTAAGTTTACGGCATTTTCTTATAGAGGTATTTTGATGGAGTTCCATCTTTTGCCTTTTGGAATCAAAAGTGCCGTGAGTGTGTTCGTTGATAGAATGCATAAAATATTTGGCAATCATACAAATTCTTTCCTGATTGTTTATATTGATGATATTTTAATTTTCTCTCCATCAATTAAAAACCACTTAGAACATTTACGTTATGTTTTATCAACTCTGAAGACAGCTAATATGTCTATTAAATTGTCGAAATGCAAGTTCTTCCAAACTGAAATACATTTCCTAGGCCATGTGATTTCTGGAGAAACCATTCATATTGATCCTGAAAGGAACCAAGCAATCATGGATTTTCCAGTTCCTCAAAACAAGAAGGCTCTAAGGAAATTTTTAGGAATAGTAAATTGGAGGAGAAAATTTGTTCACAAATTTGCAATGATAGCTGCTCCTTTGTATGATTTACTAAAATCAAATAACAAGTGGGACTGGAAGGAGAATCATCACCAAGCTTTTAATGATTTGAAACAACTAGTTACATCTCCTGATGTATTAGCTCAACCGGATTTTAGTAAAATTTTCCATCTTAACACTGATGGAAGCAAAGTTGGAATTGGAGGAGTTTTATGGCAGTTATCAGATGAAGATGAAACGTTAGTAATACAATATGTTAGTAGAGTATTGCGTGGTACAGAATTAACTTATTCAACTCATGAGATTGAATGTCTTGCTATCCTCTTTTCAGTAGAAAAGTTTAGTGTTTATCTTAGTGGAAGAACATTTGTTATTCATTGTGACCATCAGTCACTTTCATGGCTGCAGTCGGCTAGAAGTTTAAACTCAAGACTAAACCGCTGGGCATTAAAACTTCAAAGTTTTGATTTTACTGTTGAACATATTCAAGGTTCTACCAATATTGTGGCTGATGCCTTAAGCAGATATCCTGCAAGGGCACAGGGAGATTTATTCACATCGAAACTCTACGTTAATAATACAAATATCGATCTTCTATCCCAAGATACTCCACAATATTGGGTACAATCTCAACAGAACGATGAACAGTGTCAAAAGTTAAGAATTGCGATAAACAAAGGAGATTCTAAGTTCGAAATCAGAGGACATTTTAGAATGCATGAAGATATCTTATTCTATAAATCTATTGCGTCTGAACACTGGAGAATATTTGTACCTAAAAAAGCTGTGGAAAAGGTACTGTATGATCATCATGATTTATGTGGACATTTTGGTTATTCAAAAACGTTCAGAAAGTGTTCAAAATTTTTCTTTTGGCCAAACATGAAAGCCAGCATTAAATTATATCTGAGAAATTGTCTTGAATGTGCCAAGTCAAAGCAGAGAGTGCAACATATCACACGAGAAGATCTTCACATATTAACTCCTAAAATACATCAATTCCTTTCATTAGATTTGATTGGTCCGTTACCAGCTTCTCAAGGTTATCAATATATACTAAGTATAGTGGATCTTGCAAGTAAGTTTATTATGGTTTATCCTTTGCGTAAAGCTTCATCTATGGAAATTATCAATAAACTAAACCAATCGTATTTTCATCATTATCCTGCATGTCTAATTATATTAAGTGATAATGGTTCACAATTTAAATCTAAGGAGTGGCGAAGTTTTATTACCTCCAAGAACATCAAGCATATTTTTACTTCGCCATATTCACCACACGCTAATCCAATTGAACGCTACAATAAAGAGATTGTGCGTTTACTGAGGTTATTTTGCAAGGATAATCATAAATCTTGGGCTAAATATTTGACAAACGTTGTCAAATTGTTGAACAATTCATATTCTGAATCTATTGGTTTTACACCTGCGGAACTATTCTTACACGATCAAGTTAAAGATAATATAACTAATATTGTCGGTTGGCCTGAGAATATTGAAGAATTATCCTGGAAGGCAAAATACTTGGAGCTAAAAGAAAAACTTAAACAACGAAGAAATTCTAAAAGTGTTCAAACAAGCTCTGGTACCAAAAATATCATCAAAGGAGATTTAATCATGATTAAAAATCATGCTAAGAGCTCTGCTTTAAACAAAACTATCTACAAATTGTATGATTTGTTTATTGGCCCATTCTTGGTAATAGAAGTAAGAAATAATTGTGCGACTGTAGTTTCTCTAGATGGAAAGGGAACAAAAGATAGACAAAACCTAGAAAACATTAAACCTTTTAATTGTTCGGAGGAGAGAAGAAAGGAGTTGTTAAGAAATACTGATTTATGTTTTAATTGTACATAAGGGTTGAATTTGTTGTAATTTTGTGCAAAACCGAGTTCAGTTGTTTGCATTATGTATTTTATTATCATGTGTAAACCAGCATGAATTTATTATCTCTGTTTTGTTGATCATCATATTATCTTTTATGTAAGAACTTATGTTTGGCTTCTATTCTCATCAGTATGGTGTATGTCAATGTATCAAGGAAAAGTGTTGACACGAATAAAAAAAGGGAGAATTATACAAAGTGTGTCTGGAAGAATGATAAGAAGGAATATATATAATGTAAGTTGAATGTAATGTGGTTCGCATTTTTATTGAAGGGCTTCATTTGCACATATAGTTTCAAACGGAAGAAGTGCACTCGTGAAGAATAAAACCTTTTGAAATGGATGGTTATGAAATAGTAATGGTAATGAGATTGCAGTAAAAAAGAAATCTACTGAAGATGGCTGTAAAGAAGATGTGAAAGGAATGAGATTGCTGCATAGAAGTAGTAGAAGAAGAAGTGAAGATGATACATTGAAGATGTTACGTTTGAAAAATATATGTATTTCTACATCAAAGTATGATGTCAAGGTTTTCAACCGGAGGAGGAGGCTATTGCAACAGTTCTTTAATTCAAAGACATTTTACAATTATATTTTGTTATTTAGTTTTGAGCATAATCTGAAAAGAATGAAGAAAATTCTGTTGTGCTACTCTGTTCAATTTTGATGTTATTTTGTTTGTTACTCGTTACTATAGTGACTGTAGAAATTGGTTAATATACTAATGTGATAAGTAACATTTGAAAAGTTAATTTTATTTAAAATATTGCAACAAATTGCTCCACACTGGGGACAGTTGCAAACATTTACATCTCTCAGTGCGATATTCTTCACCATCAGCTACACATTCCCGACCTAGCGCCAAATGGAAATCATATCTTTTGGGTAACTGGCTGCATGTATCTAGCGTTTCTTTTCTTCTGTGAAGAGAAGAATACCCTGGTACTTGATATCTTTGATCTTTGATTTCATTTCCGGCAGTATCGGCTATTTGATGCCAAAACTGGAAGCGAAAGTAGCAAATAATGGGGGTCAACTGCCCCCACGCCCCTCAATTGCCACCACTGATTTCTGGTAAATTCAATCCGAACACTGTGGCTTTATTGTTCTTAAAATTATGCCATTTGCAACATGTGTAGCTAGATGCGTAAGCTCGATCGCTTAACTGAAATTTCTAAACCAACCATGGCAAACTCAGTTCTTAACTATGCACAATTATTAACTATCAACTGAAAATTCTCAAAGTAGTACCTGAGAAGTCGAAACCATGCAGAAAAACACGCCAAGAAGAGTGTGATTACATTTCGAGAAGGATATAAAGATTAGGACTATCACGCGTGTTCAATCACTGCAAGACTCGCTATCCCCTTGTGCACGCCGAAGTTATTTATTTATTTTCGTAAGAAATCAAATTGATGTTACAATGTTTAACCTTTCTTAAGTGAGCACGTGAGAAAATGCAAAAAACTAAGCGAACTGCCAGGATTAACTTACCTGGTCATCAATTGTAAGAATAAGTCTCTGCTCTGTGCATTTGACGTCTTCTTAACACTAGATGTCGGATTTTAGGTTTTTCGCCTATTTTTATTCCTTTACAGGTAAATAGGTAATAACAAGTTATATCAGCGTTTCATTAAAAAACTAAATAACTGACGAAGATTTATAGTGCCTAAAATAACCTATTTTGCTTGCTAGAACCAATTTTAGGTTTATGTGCCTAAATTAAACCTTTTTTTTTAGGATTTACAGGATTTTTATATCTCGCACAGGTATTTACTAGGTTTGGTGGCGAAATAATGCAATGACTGGCGTGTTTGAAACATGTTTTCTGTCGATTTCCCTCCCTCCAAGTATATGAGCTTTATCAAAGCATTAAACAAAGCAAAAAATGTCTGACGTCACTGTTATCTGCAGGTAACAGTGACGTCAGAAAGGGGACAGTTCCCCCTACTTTTTACCCCTGCACTAGACTCTTAATTCTAAGCCTTGCCTACTAAGATAAAGTAAACTCCTTCCCTCCTCTCCCCATTCTCAGTTTTGGCACCCAATCGTCTCTACTGCTTGCACAGTCCCAAGTGCAAATTTCTGTTCTGCGTGGCCTTGCCCACAGTCGTGTCAGTTTCGTCCTTCTTGGCATTCACGCCTTGCGAAGTAATGTTTCAGCATTCAAATGGGATTTGGATTAATTAAAGTTGCAATTTTTCACGCCTACGGAGAAAAAATCGGAATAGATAAAACATCCGCTTGTACGTATCTTATTTCATGTTTTGCCAAAATTCATGAATAATTTCCAGAGCCAATAATGAATAATTTCCGGAGCCAATAATTCACGTGTAATTTCCGGAATTCAAAGAATTCCAAGTGAGTAACCACCCTGATATTGTGCAGCAAATTATACATACGTAATTCATTTTTCATATCAACAAGTAACATTTTCTAACAGCACAAGTGTAATATTAAAATAATTTGTAGACAATTTTGAAAATGATATAAAGAAATGAAAATTTGTTTAGAAAATTAATATTTGGTTGTTACGGTTCTTGTGAAATTTTGTTTTTAACGATTGTACCTAATCAGTATTTTTCAGAAATTTTGTACCAAATTAAGTCCTTTTGCAACCTATTTCAGGATTTTTCGAGCCTAATTTAAGGTTTTTAGAACCTATTTTGGGGTTTTTAGAACCTATTTTCGGAATTTTAGAGCCCATTTTAGAAACCTAAAAGCACACTTTTTAGAATCTAAAAATCCGAGGTCTACGTATCACCTCTCTGAAGCCGCGGTGAATGAAAGAAGCTCAAGTCATTGGTAAAGTGAGTGTATAAGAACCAGATAAACTTTTTTGTGCGTAACGCTAGGCAAGATATGCCGAATTCACCCTCAAAGTTTGACTGTGCATAATATTGTGTTGCCTACTATACTACCCAGGAATGAAAATGCTTAGTGTACAGTGACTGATAAAACACTGCGTACGGTTTGCCTCCAAGTATAACAATCTGAACTTTCATGAACAATTCAAGATATATATCAAACAGGAATTTTATTGTACCCCAATACTTGCGAAAGTCTTTATATGCGAACTTCCTTAACCCTTAACTACTATGGACAGTCTCTATCTTTTAAATACAGGGATGAAAACTTCCTTGGAAATCTTTCAATATTTTTGCACGATGTGGAAGACAAGCATCCCGACGCAAGCATCATTATAGCGGGGGATTTCAACCCAAGAACAGACGCGGACGACATAGTTGCAGGAAACGAGGATAGGGGCAGGGGGGAATCTTCAGCAGTGAGTGGTTGCATAACACCAGTCAAAGTAAATACTCTTTTGTAAACGCCGAGGGGACGAAATTGCTGGATCTTGGGGAAGCATTTATCCTGGTTCTCCTAAATGGGAAATGTACGGGGGACAGAGAGGGAAATTTCACTTACGTTGCTGAAAATGGCACAAGCATTATAGATTTATTTTCTAGTGTCCAGGGATATTACTCAAAAATATAACGGATTTTCAGGTAGATATTAGGACGGAGAGCAAACACCTTCCTCTGGTGGCCGGAATGAAATTAGTGGAGAAACGAAGGGAGGGGGGGGGGGAATAACATATGAACTGGGAGAGATCGTGGGAACAACTGCCCTCGCAATCATTCCGAGAGGATGAATGCTCGCAACAATTTTCCTAAATGTTATCAGACGGGATATCGGATTTGATGACAAGTAAATTGTTTGAATTATTATCAGAGAGGGACATACACGAGGCCGTAAAATTATACATCACTGCACGGAGAGGCGGCTAAACACATGATAGTTGACGGGAAGGGAGGGGAAAACAATTAACAAATGGTGGTAGAACGAAGCATGTAAACTGCAGAAAAAGATAATGACACAAGGACTGAAAAAATTCAAAGCAAGCAGCAACTTGATTAGATTAGCAAATAGATTAACTTACGTGGCAGAACGCAAGCTATATGCTGCAACACCACAAGGCGAGAGGGAAAAATGGGGGAAGAAAGGGTAAATATGATAAAAGAGGCTTTACAGCAGAAAAATACAGACTACTATGGAAAATAATTCGTAACCTGCAGGGTAGAGAATATAACGGGAAAAAGAGACCGAGGAACTTACTCGAGGGCGGTGGCAATTATCTGGGCACATTTGTCCCAGTTTTAGACGGGGAAATAACGGAATGTGAATACGCATCGGCAGTAAGCACTAAAAAACGGATACGCTGCAGGAGGGCATGATTTAAGTCCGGAGATCACAAAGGCCATGATCAAAAATCCACAAATGGCAAAAATAGGCAGAGAAATAATGAACATGGCACTGCTGCAGTGGGCTGCTATTGGCTATCGCCATATGAAGGAGATTTGACGCGCACTTTAGAGAGGGCAAAACAGTACGATTACTTGGGTGTGGTCATTACAATGTCGGGTAAGTGGACGAGACAGGCACAAAGAAGCAAAGCAAAAGCTATGTACGCGCTGGGTAAAACTAAAAAAATTAAAGTACAAAGTTCCAAATATACCAACCAGAACACTCGAGGGAGTATACGAAGCTACAGTCAAGGCCACATTATTCTATGGTGTAGAACTGTGGATCTGGGGGGCAACAGAAATGGTAAACTGCGTACAAGCAAACTTTCTAAAACAAGTTCTGGGGGTAGGAAGGGGTACGGCAACGTGCGGGGTTCTTAGGGAAATGGGAAAGTATTGGGAGGAAGTAGATGCAAAAATGAGAGGCTTCAAATATTGGGAAAGACTGCTAAATTGAAACTATTAAAACAGCTAGTTCACAATTCAAAATCAAATCGGTCTGAGACACTATCCATAGTAGCTGTGTGTTTATCAAAATCCATAGTACTTAAGGGTTAATACTATTCTTGAAAGTTAAAATTCCATATTGTGGTAGATGTAAAAATCAGTAGGGCGTCTGACTTTCACACGGAGACTAGAGTTCGATCCTCGGGGTGGGTAATTTCAGGTGGGAATTTCCCCAGTTAATCTCCTTATACGGAGCGACTCCGGGGGTTTACTCAGCCTCTAAAAAATTGGGTAGTTGGAGGGGGGGATGAAGAAGATCAGAAAGTGGTGCTGATCACATCACCTCCACAAATGGCCGAAATCTTGAATGTGAGGGACCTTATCTCGCCCCTCCTCCCTTCACGGCACGTTGCAATGTGCAGGGGGTAGCTTAACCCCGTAAAGAAGAGTCTACACAATGTCAACGAGATGAGGAGTGGCCAGAGAAAAAGAAGAACCACCTCGTTAGATTTAGTAGATTAAGACCTTCTTAAGCATCAACTCCTCCTTTACTCTACGCATTCTACCACTACTCTAACACCTATTAATATCTTGCTAATAATCTTGAATTCTGGAAACTCATCTTCATTATCCATTCCTGACGCTCTAGGAATCCCAATTCACTGATCCATGCATCAAACTCTAATACATTCACAACTACACAATCATCCTTTCCTGACGTTTCCAGGAACCTATACTGAATTTCCAGGAAATCCTCAACAAATTCTTTCTTTTCTACAAACCATATAGGTCCATCAAACTTCTTCTCCTTCCTTACCTCTTTGATATATATTGTTGACTTATGAAGTAGCTTATATTAGGCTCCAAAATAGTATATATTGTTTTTATGCGTCTCTTAGGTACATACGTATATATTGTAAAACGTATTATCTTGCAAACTAAATATCTGAATATACGCCGAACACTTCAGACATAAACAAATAATCCACACCACCATATACAGGGTGTTCCAAAATGAATATCAGGGTTTCAATGGAGTGTATCTTCTATTACATATACATTACAGAAATGAAACATACCTTAAAAGTAAAGGTAACTCAAACAGTTTTTGTTTCTACTTCGCAGGTGATGTTTCGTAACTCCGCCCCAGTACGGCGCTAGTAGTAAAGATGGAGATGACTCCTGAGCGTAAAGCCTTCTGTGTCTTGAAATTCGCAAGGTGTAACTCAGCAATTGGAGTGCAACGTGCTTTTCGGCGGGAATATGTGATCCCCCATCGGATAACAACATCCGAAGATAGTACAATCAATTTAAGAATACGGGATGTCTGTGCAAAGGGAAGAGCTCCGAAGACCACGTCTACCAGATGAACAAGTGGAACAGGTCAGAGCATTTTCGGTCGGAATCCCAGGAAATCTGTAAGGCGGGCGAGTCGAGAACTGTCAGTGCCGTCCACGACTGTTTGGAGGGTGTTACGAAAGAGACTGCACATGAGGCGTACCGTCTACATCTGTTACAGGCCCTAAAGCCTGAAGATAATGTGACCCGTGCCAACTTCTGCGAAAATGTGCTGGACATAAAAGATGATTTTCTTACACGTGTGATCTTTAGTGATGAAGCCTAATTTCATCTTAGTGGACGAGTGAATACCCATAATGTGAGTATTTGGGGGTCTGAAAATCCACACCAAACAGTGCAGCACATGAGGGATTCGCCAAAAGTGAATGTCTTTTGTGCTCTATCCAAAGAACAAGTGTATGGACTTTTCTTCTTTGTGGAAAACACTATCACTGGTACTGCTTATTTGGACATGCTCCAGCAATGGTTCTACCCTCAACTGGATCGTGAGCAAAAAAGGAACATCATCTGGCAACAAGACGGCGCGCCCCCTCACTTTCATCGTGAAGTACGGATTTGGTTGATTGCTGTTTTTCCCCAACGATAGATCGGTCGTCATTGTGAGGATGACGTGGCTCTTCTGCAATGGCCCCAAGATCTCCCGACCTCACCCCTTGCGATTTCTTTTTGTGGGGGTATGTAAAGGATAGTGTATACGTGCCACCGCTACCTGCCGACCTTCCTGAATTGCGACGCAGGTTTGATGCAGTTGTAGAGTCTGTTACACCAGACATGCTAGCTTCAGTGTGGGAAGAAATTGCCTACATACTAGATGTGTGCCGTGTCACAAGGGGATCCCACATTGAACACTTGTGACAAAAAACTGTTTGAGTTACCCTTCCCTTTAAGGTATGTTTCATTTCTGTACTGTATATGTAATAGAATATACACTTAATTAAAACCCCGATATTCATTTTGGAACACTCTGTATTGTAACAGAATCAATTACTGAAAATCAAAATGAAATAAAACTCATTAGAACGTAAGTAAACGGAGGAAACACAATTCCGAGGATACAGAGGTTTTCATTTAAAGGCACCAGGGCGATAAGCACATACCCCTGAATGTATGAGGGTGGAGGTTGGGCATATTTCTGGAGTCGCCCTTTCATAATAGGTTAATCTTTTCACCTCTCTAAGTAAAACGCGGCGACGAGGCTGAACGATGAACTAAGAAACATCATCTAAACCACTTAAGAGGAGAGAAAAAAAGCTATATGAGAACTAATGAATTGGCCAAATGCCCGTTCCAATTGGATGAATAGACAGCAGCTACTCTGTTTGTTCTTGCCTGTTGGCGACTCGTCATCGGGAACATTTCCGCAGAGTGAGCCTGACAAAAGGAGCTCGTTGGGCGACATGCACGATCGCCCTAATAGTACTACACTGTGACGTTCTTCTTCGTCCAGCCGAACGCCGACAAACAAGTGACAACGGACAGAAAGTGTGACACCGATACTCTCAAAACGTGTCGGGCTGCCCAAGACAAAATATCTTACGAGGACGATTCGTTGAGTTCTCGGACATTACATTTGAATGGCTTATTGCAGAAAGGGACCTGAGTCACTTTTGCACAATTCTGAGAAAAACAAGAAAAATCGTATAATATATAGAGGGTAAGAAAGAAATGTGCTGTTGTTGGCTCAAATTTTTAGCATAATGAATAGTTAATTTTGCAACCCTCAATGCGCCCTCCTGCAGTATGCTGCTAGAGACAGAGGAGATGAAAAAGTTGTGACTCCGATACCTCAAAAATGTGACTCAGGTCCCTTTCTGCAATAAGCCATTCATTTGTATTGTTATCTTATTGCTAAACTGTGTCAAAATAACAAGAATCTTTGTATTTGAGGTTGTATATTGTGCAACTACCTCGTTTATTTTCTTATTGGGTAAATATTTATAATTATTTTCTCATTCATTTCATTAAACATGTTAATAGTTTTTTATTAGCCGATTGATTGATTGATTTGGTTTATTTTACTTCGCTTTTCTGCCACTTTTGGATAATCACGAAGGTGAGGATGAGTGATGATACGATGAAATTGATGAATGGACAGTCACAAAGAACACCCATGCACAAGTCAACTGTCGTAAAATTCTAACGATATGACAGCGGATTGCTGCTGTAAATGGAAATTTGAACTTTTCTTTCACCTCAAATGTAGTGGTAGAATAGGTGGTTCGAAGAGGAAAGTTTAAACAAATCGTCCTCTTGTGCACTCGAGGGGGAGGAGGGGGGATGTTCACGGTCGAGTGCACTAGCCAGTACTGGCCAATCAAAAGTGAGCACCGCTGCAGCATCACGACTCTCCATTGCACGCTACTACAGTGACCTAGGTCAAAGTTAGCAGAGAAGATATTCTACCACATCCAGCCTTGAGTCCCGAAATCACGTCATCTCACTATCAACTTTTCTTTTTCAGCCTCTAGTCAACTTCCTGCTAGAACGGTGCTTATTTTCGATGGAGGACTTGGTTCTTGGTGTCCGATCTGGTTCCGGAATCTGAATTTTGGAAATTGACGGTTCAAGACCATATCCTTTCCCCTCAAGAATTAACACTTGTTTGTTTGATTTGTCTTGATAAAGAGCTTATAATTTATAAGTGTCCGAGAACTTCTGAATCACTATCTAATGTTTTAGTTTTGATTGAAAATTTAACGTCGATATAAGATTTATTCTTCTGGTCTCGAAGGCCAGAAAGATGGGACTCGATGAGCTGATCACGATGAAACTAAGAGAGCTAGCTGTTCGGCGAACTTTGGCCTTCAGAGGGCAGTCGCGCCATGAAATTTTGTTTGGTTTTATAAAAGTTACTCTGGACCTCATAAACATTTGATTTGGCTTTCACAGTCCGAGGAAAATTGGCGTTGTTATGGCACAACACAATGTTGTAGCAACGCTGAAGTATTGTTCAAGTGCGGTATGTTGTCATGCCAACCAAATTGAAAATCCATTATATATGATTGCTAATTGAAAATACTAACAGGAAATGCCACATGTCGTTACCAATTAAAAAATTCTGAATAAATTACAACCATCCTGATTAATGCACCAGTTCCAAATATTCTTGATTATCCTAGACAGATAGAAGCAACACAATGTAGGGATTAGAAATAAAACTATGTGTGTGTTACTTGACAATTGAGAAGATTTCAACAGTGTGTGTTTGTACAAATAAAGATAATTTAAAATTCGATATTTTCATTATATATAGAATTAGATAATCGATATTAATGCATTTATCACTCGAGAGCATGAAGATAGCAGTATGAGAGAGTATGAATGCCTCCTCATGTTGTAAGTGGAAGCGTTTTTTTAAAGTTGCTTATTAAGCGAGATACGATGTGAAAAAAATATGATGAATAAGTGTTTACAGAATCTCAAGTATACCTTATGGAGAATGAACTTCAACATCAATTTACGATTAATCAAATGGGAGTTTCGACTTTTCCAACTACAATAACCTTTTCCAACGTATTCTTTTTCCGTTCGTGTACTTTTCTACGCCCCTGGATGTTTGATATTCCCGAGAGAACAAATAAAACTAATGCTCCCACGAGCGCAATATATTTCTCAGGACGCACTTCTTCTCTCCGCAGCAGTGTTGCCAAACCTGGTGCGCATAAAAGAGCTAAATTTTACCTCAACTGGAGTTAAGACTAACTTTCAAGGAGCTAGATTTTCGAAGACTCGATTAAGTGCCTCCTAGGGTAATATTAGGTTGTCAAAGGGGGCGGGTGACGCTGCTATTAAAGTTAACTTTGAAGTGATGACATTTTTTTTTTTAGTTTTCGCCGTGTAGAACAGGCGGCATCACCCACCTCAATAATCCGCCTATGGTCGTTTGAAATCGAAAGTAAAGCATTCCCGGACAACAATATTATGTCATCTTCACTTCAGACACGGAGCTATAAAAAAAAGTAGCTGGGGAGATAAGACAGGGTGGGGGACGCTGGCAATATAACAATATCACGTGCACAAAATATATATTTATGGCAAAACTTGGTCATTGTGGGCCGGAGCCACAGTTCACAGCCAAACGAGTGTACGAAAGAGCCAGACCTGACTCCAAAAGAGCTAAGTTGGCAACGGTAATCGAAGCCGCTGCGGAGAAGAGGGCCTTTGCTGAAACCCTTCTCTAATGCCCTTGTGGCAGAAGTGTTTTCTCCTGATTACAAAGCGACATTAGGAGACTCAAATGAAGATAACATTATACAAAAATCATACAAGAGTAATTGAGGGGCAAGATTCAAAATATGTTCAATTAGCCACATTATTTTTCTGCATTAAAATAAGCCTCAGCTCTGTTTCTTCCATTATTTCCTCGTTTTTGTAGCCATTCATCATTCATTGCCCTAATAGGCAGGTTTTCACGGCAACATCCAGGCACTCAGATCTTACGCCTTACGCTTCATGTCAGCCCACTTAATTTAATATTATCCATCACCTGATATCTTCTTCTTCCTCAGATACTTGTCCCGGTAAACATTTCTTCCAGTGAGTCTTTTAGCAGGTCCTTAACCAGTGTCCTAGCTAATATCTTTTTTTTTTCTTCACTTCCAGCATTGCCCTTCCTTCACCAAGTTTTCAACACAGTTCCTTCTTTTTCCGTCTATTCACACGCTCTATTCTTCGCCAAGCCACATTCCTAAAGTTTCTTGCCGCTTTTCCATTATTTAACTCTTTAAATTTAGACCCTCTCCCCGCTCCAGATTGTTTAGAACTTCTATAGACCCTTTTCGTTTTTTTCATTTCTACATTATTTCCGCATGCCTTACACTCTCCTTCCCAGGGGCCATGTTTACGACTGAAAATTAAATCATTTTCTACATGGAACGTATTCAGTATAAAAGCTTAATTTGAAGTTCCAACACTTAGCTTCATTCCACTAATATAAAAAAATAACAACAGAATATCAAATATTTAATATGGCGTCACAAGTTAAATCGTTAATCGAGGACACTCGGTAAAGAACCTTAATCAAACGAGTGATTGTACAGTGAGTGCATGCAGGTTTGCAATATAGTGCTACACAAAATGACCAATGTAGTATTTTCAAAGTTTTCAGTGATCTGTGGTGATGAAATCGGTGCGTGACTGCCGCGCGGGAGACCAGGGTTCGATTCCCGGGGCGGGTAATCTTCTTCTTCTTCTTGAGGCGCTACAACTTCATGTATTGAAAGTTTTGGCCTTCTCAACAACATCTCTCCACTTTTTCCTATCCTGGATGCTCTTCGTCCAATTCTTTACTTTCATGTCTTTCAGATCTTGAATTATTTCATCTTCCCACCGTTTCTTTGGCCTGCCTACGGCTCGTGTCCCAAGTGGTTTCCATTTATATATTTCTCTTATTAATCTTTCATCAGACATTCTATTTACGTGCCCAAACCATCTTAGTCTTTGTGATTTTATGAAATTTATGATATTTTCATTCCTGATTAACTTATTGAGTTCTTCATTGGTTTGTATTCTCCAATTTCCATCAGGTTCTTTCAGAGGTCCATAAATTCTTCTTAAGATTTTCCTTTCAAATATTCAGAGTTTCTGTTTACAGGAGTCTTTGAAGGTCCAAGTTTCGCATGCATATGTGGTTATGGGTCTTATTATGCTATAATAAAGTCTCAGTTTCGCAGATTTAGATATTAGTTTGCTCTTAAATAGGGCTAAGTTGGCGAAATATGCTATAGATGAACCACAAGGAAAAAAAACTTGGGACGAAAAGTCCCCGCGCAGCTTTCCCTTCTTCCCTCCACCTCGGGCCATAAGGAAGCATGGTCCACTCTCCCCCACCCCTACTCGCGGGGGTACGGTGCACAGGAGTCGCGGGTCTGCGCAAGTTGTTTTGCTCGTGAATAATTCTCTCTCTAATTTCTTCTTCAATTGTGTTGTCGCCATTTACAACTGATCCAAGATATTTGAAAGATCTCACTTCTTCTATTCTCTCTTCGTTTATAATGGGACGGGTAATCTAAGGTCGAAAATTTTCCGGACTTGTCCACGCATAAAGCACCTCTGGGGCTAGCCCAGCCTCAAATCAATGGTACCTGGGGACAACCTTTGGGGATAAGGCGGTCGGAGTGTGGTGCTTATCACATCACCTCCAAAATAGCCGAGATCGAGATTGTGTGGTGTTCTACCCCTACATCCCATAAATGTGCCTTCATGGCACGGTGCTATATGCACGGGGAACTTTACCTTTACCAGTGGAGGAAATACCAGTAAATTCTATGGAAGCATATCTTGATATTATGTAATTATGCATATAATCTCCCCAATAGTACAAAATAGCATCCATCCTCATCCCTCTTCAAAATCCACCCTTAAAATAACATACAACATATAATATTAGCATATATAAATGCAATATTTAAATTTTGTATTATTTCTGGAGTGCCACTAAGAACATGTATATTATCGTGTAATTATATTGTCATTGGTCTGGGGTTGGTGGACGTTGTGCTTCTTTCTCTGTGTGACATTTTCCTTCGTTCCTTCGCCTGCTTTGGAAAGTTTCACTCCAGATATCACAGAAGGCGGGGAAATTGTCCAAAGTGACGTCACAATCAGAGAACATGATGGCTGTTCCAGTTCCCACGCCGCCTCAACCTTCAGAAAAACCCATCGGGAGCCATTGAAGCGGGGAGGCCACGCTTCCAGCATTTAGTATCGAGTTAGTTGGTAAATATTGAAAATCCCACCAGGTGGCATGTCCTTACTGGTTCACGAAACCCATGGACACAAGGATTGATTTACGCGTGTTGGGTAATTAGCTAATTAAATAATTGTTGTTTTCTTTTACTGGAATTGTGTTGGGTAGGTCAGCTCAAAAGCTGCTCCTATTACAATATACGAACAAAGGAAACATCAACAGATGTCTTTACTTAGCCATGAAATTAGAGGGTCCAACATTTGCTTCGTTAACAAGGTTATTCAGGCATCAAGATTATCCAGACGATCCGAACAGGCAATCGAAATGCAAGGATTATTAGACAATTTGGTTGATTGATTGATTAATTTGGTTTAGTTTACTTCGCTTTTCTGCCACTTTCGCGTATATGAGAATGAGTGATGATATGATGACATTGATGAAAGGACACTCGAATGAACACCCATGCCAAGGCCGGGATTCGAACCTGGGACCCCTGGCGTTGTAGCACTCTGTGCTAACCACTTCTCTACGGAAGTCTGCCCAGTCAATTTGGATAATTTATACATCGGGATAATCTGGATAATACAAATATCCACTATTTCAAGAAAAAAATTTATTTCTGATATCCAGAGAAAATTTCATCCTGATTTGGTCATCCTGTTCCCGAATCGTACACACTGGTAAAGGGGTAAAGTTCCCCGTGCCATGAAGGCACATTTAGGGGATGTGGGAGTAGGGTCCCTACACATTCTCGATTTCAACCATTTTCGAGGGGATGTGGACAGCATAATGCTACGGCCGCCTTTAACCCGCAGGCAACCATTGATTCGAGACTGGGTGAGTCCCGGAGCCGCTTTATGCGGGGACAAGGCCGCCCACCTCGGGACCCTCCCGCGTGACAGTGAGACGCCCCACCGACTAGACCACCTCCGCTCTCGAATCGTACACACAGAAAACTAAATGCATTAAATATATTTGATGCATCAGAAATACATAACTTGGTGCACAAAAGTTCGTTTTTGAACATGGTCAAGAATCAGGTTTGATTTAGTTATGTATATCGTTTGAAAAGGTGACGCCAAAATGCATCATGTTATGCAAGTGAGTGAGTCTTTCTATCAAGTTTCATCAATTCATTTTTGATGGACCTAGCTGCATCTTTTTGGATGAAGCACTACAACACTTGGTCTGAGCTACAGACTTCATGCATTTTTTTTGTTTCAGCTGACGCATTTATTTTGCTTTGGCTGATGAGAAAGTTATTGAATCACATCAGCAGCGTGCACATTGTGGAATTAACTTCCACCATATTTAAGAACGCATCGAGACAAGACCAAAAAGTGATCTCAAGTAAGATAATCTTTGCTGCAAGGAACGCTCTTTTGTTCCATCCAGCAATGTAGCTAAAGCTGGAAAGATCCCTGAAACCATCGCTAACTGTTTAATTCTAAGCTTGATCAGGTTCCGCCGCACACACCCAACTGGAGTTGCTCTGCATGGCCAGCCGTGTTTGACGACGGAACACACGACCGTCAAATAGCTGAGAAGAGAGGAACAGGCAAAAAAAAAAAGCCTTCTCCGTTTCTCCAGCGTCATCCTTCCCAGCATCCGATGACCACTGCGGCTGATCAATTACCAGGTTCCGTCTATCGTGACCAATGTATTGTCCCCCAAAGGCACCTGCATTGTGGTCGGTTGCAACAACCTATCGCTTAATTGGATAAAGAATGTCGTTCGATGTCAGTTGGTGTCAGAAGATGACGTGGTATACAAGCATTCTTCCAAACAAGAAAGTGTGAACGTTTAAGAAACTCGTGAGTACTAGATACAGGAGATTTCGTAAAATCAATAACATTGTACATACATACATACATCGTTCGTAAAACATCTTCCGCAACACGACACCAGCTATACATCTGTTCAGAGAAATTATGCTGTCTTGCAAATGTCTCAACGAAATATTCTGGATGATATTCTACCTACATATTATTGAGATGATCTTTCACTTGGGAGCATTCCATTGTCACGGATGGAACGCACAGATTACATTTTTTATATTAAAGTAACTATTCTGCTCATACTTAAGCAACATTTCTCTTCCAGTTTCTGTACGTACAATGAAATATGAAACTAAACATTGTTGATTAAACATAATTACCCTTACAATACTTTTGTGTCACGGTCGGATAAAAATAAACACTGCCTTATTACTTGATAAGAAATTTATTTTAATTTCTGTGAATTTTCAAGTGATGTAAATTATTCACGATTAAGAGAGAAGGTAATTGATCTTTGAATATTCTAGTGGAGTTGAAGGGGAAATGGAACAGTTAAAGGAGAAACTAATTGCTATTTGGAGTCACGGGTGGGGCACAATCGAAAACAAAAGCAAATCAACAAGTTAAAATAAACGAAAACTACGTGTATGTAAAAATACCTTTCTACCTTCTAACTTAATAATGTATAATACTTCAAATTTTATCCAAATATCAATTTTAAATTGTTCACTCAAAAGATGTAATAAACTTACAGCATTGCATTTATTTTTACAAATTGAGATTCGGGAACACTTTGATATGTAATGCTCCCTTGATTCAAAGATACATCATGACTCATCTTATACATCATTACCATTGTGAAACAAAAATGATATCACACTGAAATGTAGCATCAAACCTACAACAATTATTTAAAAATAAATATACATTTAATGTAGACAACAATACAGGGCAAACATAAATGATGTTCCCGATTTGAAACATATCTTACTCAAATTTAATGGAATCCAGGTGCACAGCATTGGTAAGGATGGAAAAATAAACCATAAAGTTTTTGTTGGTCTAGCTTGCAGCCACGCAGTATGCACTGGTAGAGAAAATGTCTTCCGTCGACGGCAGGAGAGACTTTCCCAGGACCACAAGTCTGTTATTCGTGTGCAACCACATTTCCGAACCATGCTTGCTGAATGTTCATACAGCGGGCATGCAATTTGTAATGATACTCTGAATTTAAGGGAAGGGGTCCATCTGTTATAGAAGGTCAACAGACCGGCCACAATTAGGGGAAGAAACGGTGAAGCGAAAATCGCCCTTACCACAAACCATGTTTGATATGTGACTGTATATCAGAGTAACCATCGGAACGATCGATTATGATATGCTGCAATCTGCAACGTGCCTGGCAGAAATTCGACTACAGACCGGATGTGTGCCAAGTTACAAGCTATCCTATCTTTGATGACAGCAATTTTCTGTAATGTCGACCCTGGAAGCTGCATACTATATAGCTGCATTCCAGGCCAACATAAAGTAGGTCTATTTGGGTTTATGTTTTCATCCCTGCCAATTTTGTGCACCGTGATTCCAGTAAACATGACAAATATATATTTCAAATCGGAAACACCATTATTGCTAACCCTGTATGCAAAAAATATAACATAGCCTATAGCTATCATTAATAATAAAAAAATATTTTTAAATGTTTGATAGCATTAATAAATAACATAACTGTCCTGTTTTGAAAACTTGATTTAACCAAGAAATGATAATTTTAAATTTGATACATGTAATTAATTAATTTTGCATCTGTTATAATTTCGAACAAGGTTGATTAAATGACGAGTATTATCCAACATTTACTAACTTACTAAACGATGCAATATCGCATTCAGAGCAAAGATCTTCCTTCCATACAGCTCTTCAATGGATAACTATTGTTCAGCACGTTGAATGCCATCGCCATTGTTATTCGGTATTCAGGATACGAGAGCATGCTGCCTTCCTGATTATCCTCACATCCAGCCCGTTGGCAAATCAGTGAAGTAGTTGAATTTCGATCTCGTCACCGAGAATCACAGGTTCAGATCCAGACCTGGGTGTTTCTTGCCAGCGTCCGTACATCAATTCCATCTAGACATTACTTATCCTCATCGTCGCGATTATCCAAAAAATGTAAGAATAGCGACAAGTAGCTACAGATGATCATCACGAATCTGGGCCAACACATATATTTTGATGTTCGCACCAGAGAATATAATACTTTACAATTGTACCTTCTACGTTCTAATTGAGTTCCATTTTTAAAATTTCTTAATTTTCCTTTTTAAAACGTAACTGAGTATATCGTTCAGTATCATTATACAGAAAAATACTTTATCTCATAGTTAATTTTGTTATCTTATTGAAGATATAAGTTGCTATTTCTTTTTGTGGTATTGTGTGAGTTGTGACTAACAAGGGAGGTTATCTAAGTGTCCCTCTCCGATTTCAATGAAACTTGGTAGGTGTATAGAGGGGCCCAAAGGAAGAAATACGTGTTTTTTTGTTTCGGCTAAAAACTGTTTTAGGGGGCAAAAAACCCCTCAAATGTCAAGATGAGGACAAATTGAAGTTGGGATCTGACCCTTGTGTCCCCGTCCGATTTCCATGAAACTTGGTAAGTGTATAGAAGCGCCCAAAGGAAGAAATACTTGTTTTTTTTAAAAATTTCGGCTAAAAAACTGTTTTAGGGGGAGAAACCCTCAAATGTCAAGATGAGGAGAAATTGAAGTGGGGATCTGAATCGGAAACCACGTAAATATGGCATAGGAAGAACGCGCACATATAATTGGATCACATACAGCATAGAGCTGTATTTGCCTGTGATGTGCACTTCATATCTCAAGTGTCCCACTTTAGTATCTGCCAGTACTATCCTTCACGATAGCACTTGCGTTTGGTACGGACAATCCTACAGTTCTGTGATAACCTCCCGTGTAAGTTAAAAATGCTAGAAGGATCCTACACAGCAATAATCATAATCAACTTCCAAGTGGTAGGTTACGCAGTACGCAACAGGAAATCAGTGAGGGCGCCACAGTAGGGCATAGATGTTGGACTTTATTGATGCATAAATTTAGGTTATTTTAAGTACCTTTTCTACCAATTTTGGCTAACCGCGACGATGGAATTAATGGATATATGATAAGATGGATGAAGGACAAACACAAAACACATGGTCGACGCAACACAATTCCTACAGTGGATTATCCTGGCTGCAGATCCAGGTGCCAGAGCCTCGGTAGTCTGCAAATACAGTTCAGGATATACAGTTACGGACAGTTCTGGGTTGTAACGATTCCGAAGACTTTCAATGGAACTGTGACAACCCAGAACTGTCCGGAACTGTAGTACGTGGAAGAGAGGTTGGCATTTGGGTATCATCTACAACAGTCACTCCTTACACCTCAAAGGGGTTGAAAGACTTCATTACCACCGCTCCACTCCCGCAAGCATTAAAAGCTAGATAAGTACATGTTGATTTAGTCCAAATATGCTTTATTGTATATGACTGTCCCCAGAAAATATTTAAAATATTTCGCCCCCAGCCCAACCCCTGTCTCGCCAATCATTTTCCCTGCTTCAAATCCCATTCGTAAGAATGTACAGTCAACGGCAATAAAAATGGAGCACATAGATCCTGAAATATTAGCTTTCCTGCAAGGCGTTATGCGTGTTGCTTAGCTCTACGGCGTTGGTAGAAGTTATCATTCAAAATCTACAATTAAAATTCTGCAGTAGAGCCGAACACACGTATCGCCTTGCAGCGAAGGGAGCATTTCAGGATCAAGTTGTCTCATTTATATTTGACAAGAAAATGCTATTATGAGGTTTTACGAATATTTATAGTTGGTTGGTTGATTTGGGGTGTTAAGTCCACTTTATGCACAGTAAGGCTAATCGGGACTGGACCTACAGTTTAAAGTGGGATCCGAACATCTATGTGTCTCTAGCAGATATCGAACCCGAGACCCCTTGATTACCACTGCTCCATAGGGGAGGCCCTTACTGAGAATATAGTGAGCTCTTTCTGTTGACCTATTGCGTGGCTTCCTTCATTCTGCAATATTAGATTTTCCTGCCCATCCATCCGACCACCTTTCCCTTCCTCTCCACGTCCTGGGGAAACAGTATCATCTCCAGCAACTGTTCTCAATTCGAAACTCTTCGTTGTTCTCGCTGGACAACACATGCCTCATGATATAAATTTTGGTTTTCGTGTTCATCTTCGCGAAATGCCAGGCTTCATTCCGAAGTCTTCTGTGCTCGTCGCGGAAAGCCAGCTGTTTCCACTACGGGTGAAAGGGGATGGGGTGCTGCTCTCCTATTTCCGAAACTCGGTCTCCCGGAAGAGCAAGCCTAGTGGAAAAATTTTTGCAATTCAAATACAGTTGAAGCTCTCGAGGCAGACCCCTATTCTATTGACCCGCGAACCCAGGTCCCGACTTGAGTAGCCACAGGGAGATTGGAAAAATTTAGCTGCAGTTCTCTTCCACAGTTCTGGATTTCATATACAGAATTTTCGCTTACTCGAAATGGACGCGGCATCGTCAAATCAAATTCAGATAAACGAGTTTTTGTTGTACCATTATTGGGAAATGGTATTCCAGCTCACTTAATTACATGATGAAGCATAAACTTTTTGGAGGATATTTTTCTCGAAATGTAGTTATTAGAAATGTGAAAACGGTGCTACTTGAATGAAGTCTTCTTTGGTCGTCAGACCCAAAGTTGTTCACATGGAGCGTAAATCAAAGTATTAATTCAAACAGTAAAAAAGGAAACAATTTTGCAGTGGTAGTAGCAAATAGTGCAAGGTTAGAGTTACCATATTTCTCCCATTAGCCTAACGCGGCAGAAATGCGGAGTAAAATAAACCAAATCAATCGAACCTTCCTTAGAAAGTCTTTCATCATTCTTTCCATAAAAGTTCGAGCATTTTAGTAACCCAAAAACCATTGGCATAATTGGTGATTAACACCATATCCAGCAAGTTTGCATATCAATGCTTGATGATTCACTTCATCAAATGCTTTAGAAACATCCAAGTACTACTGTATGTAGCACCTACTTGGTTAAGTCTATTTAGAGAATTACATGTATAATCAGTCAGTCATGCTAAATTAGTTGTCACTGACTTATTCTTAACAAAACCATGTTGGCTATCATGAAACACGCGTTTAATATTAAAACAAATATATTTGTATAGCCCAATACTTTCAAACATTTTTAGAAAGAATCTATAATAGAAGTAGATATGTAATTTGTCAATTAGCCTATCCGTCTATATTTAAGTACTGGTACCTGGGTTCGAATCCTGGCCTAGGCATGGATGTTTGTGAGTGTCTATTCATCAATTTCATAATATCTTTACTCATCCCCATCTTCGCAAATTAGACAAAAGTGCCACAAGAAGCGAAGTAAAATAAAGCAAATAAACAATTTAAGTACTGGTGAGATAATATTTGTTCTCAATTAACTACGGAATATTCTAGATTCCAATTTATTGAACACTTCGACAAGAATTGCAACATGCCAGCCATCCCAATAGATGGGTTTCATGTGACGTCATGATGCGCACAGCCACCATGTTTAAGGCAAATTTTACTTGTTGTTGCTAGGAAATATCCACCACGTAATGTTCGTTACATCTGTACCACCTGCATGTTTTTTTTTTTAATCACGAATGTCTGTGTTAGTATCTTCCGTCCGCTCGCTTGAATTCCGTTTGCTTACAAGAACTCGCCTCAATCATGGCTGCTCGAAGCGACAATGCGAAGTTTGTGACGTAGGTGAAACACACCTATACAAAGGTTGACTGCCGACTAGGTGGCCGAGCACAATAAGCTTGTCAACTAAGTTCCCGTGTTGGAGAACGAATCTTAGCATGGGTGTTCCTTGTGAATGTTTCTTCATGAATTCATCCTTTATTCTCATCGTCACTAGTGTTGCCCACGAGACGAGACTTTGGCCTGTCTCGTCTCGTAGAGTCTCGTGGAAATGCTGTCTCGTCTTGTAAATATTCGTTTGTCTTATGACAAATGGTCAATTTCGTCTCGTCTCGAATTTTTAAAAGCCTGCCCCGTCTCGTCCCGTGGGCAACACTAATCGTCACTGTTAACCAAAATCAAAAGAAAAGTGACGTAAAGGCAGCCAACACAATGTTACAGTCACATGCTTACATGTTATTTTCCTGTAGTTTACGGTTATTACAAGCATAAGAAAACAGTTTTTCGATGTGACGTTTCAGGAGAACGTCATTCATCAGACATTTAATTTTAGTTTGACTAAAGATAGAGTTATAACAATGGTTAACAATTTTTTAAAACATTAAGAATCCTTTATATAATGGATGTTGTCAATGTTACATTGTTGTAATATAGCAACTTAACTGAAAAAAATCAGTATATTTTATTTTTATTTCAGATAAAAAAAATGTTTAAAAAATGTTAACCATTGTTATAACGGTATCTTTAGTCAAACTAAATATAAATGTCTGATAAGGGAGCGTGTGTTCTACTGAAAGTTCACAACGAAAAACTGTTTTCTTATGCTTGTAATAACCGTAAGCTACAAGAAAATAATTCTACAGAGCATTCCCTGACATTCGCTACGAGACTCGGCGGCAAGCGGCCCGGCATCAGCGCTTGTCTTTTCCGGTGAACGGGTCCGCGTCAGTCTCTAGAGTCGGCTATTAAAATTACAGATTTAATATTGTGTACTAACCTTGACTACAGAAGGTGTTGAAAATGATGTCTCTCTACTGCAACACATTCCTGGCATCTCCGATGGAAATTGGCATTTACACGTGCAAGTTCGTCTACTGTAATTCTCCCGATTAATCGTACAATACTCTTTTTTTTTAATCTCACGGATGGTGTGCGGTTTGTCTTTGTATACTTTATTTTTTAGATGTCCCCATTTTTCTTTCCACTTTTATTCAGAACTGACCCTGACCCTGTTACTCTAAACTTTTTTACGAGGTTTAATATAGTGGTCCTATGTGGAACGGAAACACGAGGAAATTTAGTTGCAAAACGTCGTCGCACTTGTCCACAATTCCTCTTTCCGAAGTAACACTCGACAAGATAAATCCTTTGTTGTAATGTAAACTTGTGTTGTGCCATATTCAGCCACAATCTTCAACACACGGACACGACACAACACAACGTCCGAGGGAAGATTATACTGGCGTCAGTCTGCAAAGTCAACAGAAAGGGAAAGAGAGCGAAGACAGGGAGAGCGAAAAAGAACAGGCTGTAGCGTGCGACTGTCGCGGTCCCGTTCACCAGGAAAGACAAGCACTGATGCCGGGCCGCTTGCCGCTGAGTCTCGTAGCGAATGTCAGGGAATGCTCTGTATAATGCAAGCAATACGTACATAGGTACAAGAAAAACTATGCTGACATGTTGCCTGAATGATACTTAACTTGAATTACACCTTCAGATATTTACTTGTGGTTCATGCTATTTATAGGTACACTTGCCCTATGAAGAAGCAAATGCAAATTCGCGAAACGTTGAAGTTTACGTTTACACATGAACGAGGAAGACGAAAAGTTGAAGTACGTGATCTAATCTTGCCTGTCAACTTCTGCAAGGTAGGACGAAAGTGCAATGTTACGCCCGTTTAAAGCAGATCTTTTACCTCCCATTGACCTCAACGTTAATCTTGTGTAGTACGTTTTTCTTTATTTAAGTTTCTCGGAGAAATCAAGCTTCAAATAGAAATTGGAAGAATTTTAAAATGAAGAAAATCCAATTGTTAGTTTAGAAATTATGGAGTAATGAATCAATAATTTAAACTAGATATTATTCTCTGTCCCAGGCTATCTCTGGAGCAAACTAACGAAAACAAGTCTCTGCGAAAGTAGGGACGCGAGACGGCTCCACCAATGGACTCGTTAGAGGGAATGGGATTGCGTGGATGGGGGAAGTCACTGCAGTTACCAGCCTTCACAGCAGCGTGTACTGCTTCGATCAGCCCGCTCGATTCACCCCCACCTCTCTGCCGCTATGCGCAGCCTTGCTCCAGTGATAACCGGGAAAGACTATAGTTTCCGATCTCAGAACTTAGATTGATTGATTGATTGATCGATTTAGGTTATTTTACTTCTCGTTTTGTGCCTCTTGGCTAATTTGCGAAGATGGAGATGAGTGATTAAATTGATGAATGGACATTCACAAACAACCAAGCCCTCGCAAATTCCAACCCGGGACCCTTGGCGTCTCAGCGCGATGTGCTAACCACTTTTTTTATTACTATTATTACAAATTACATTTTATATGAACATGGTTAAAAATAAGATACCTTCTTTTTATTCATATACAACCTTTAGGAAATTTGCATAATTCTTTCTGTTATAAACAATAGTGTTTTGCATTAATTCTTGCTGTAAGAAATCTTTAAAATTACATGCGTACTTAATATTTGTGCAGTTTAAAGTATAGTAAATAGAATTGCTAATAAGCCATTGTACTGCATTCCATTTGGTTTTAGGATAATACTTAAAATCTGGTAAAATTACAGTCTGTATCGTATAAATTAGCTGTTGATGTACGACATATTCTACTTAACATGTTTCGTAATTGTTGCCACATGCTACTTGCGTGACGACATTTAGATATTCTGTGTCACTGAATTGAAGTCGATGTCTTTTACTTTTGGTATCATATTTATCATGTACTAATATGTACCATAAGGATTGAACCTTGTTAGTTAAATGTTTCGCCCAAACATTCGTCCATACTAGGTTCCAGTCCTTATTGGGAGTTTGTTGCTCTACTTTCGATGACTGCGTATTTAGGTCAAGTCATTGACTTGTAGGTTATCTATCGTACTTCCTGCTCCCAGTCTGTACACACATTCTGCAATAGATGGTAAAAGATAAGCAAAGTTTTTCGGGATAGCTGCTGTGTGCATTGGCAAGGTCAAGGGAATTTTATTGAGGATCGTGCGTAGCACTATCGCTGTGTAACTATCTGGTTGTTGTATAAGCATCTGTATACGAGGGTCACTATTTATATTTTGAGCCTAACAATGAAAAAACAGGAATTTGGCATTGAAAACTGCTTTATTGTTTTTCGAAGTAATCTCCTTTATGGTCAATACACTTTTGCATTCGTTCGATCCATTTGTCAAAGCAGTTTTTCCAATCTTCTTGAGACACCTCCATAATATGGTTTTTGAACGCATCAACGGTGTCTTCCGCCGACGAAAATCGTTGTCCACGCAATTTATTCTTGACATTCGGGAACAAGAAGAAGTCATTGGGTGCCAAATCAGGACTGTACGGCGGATGACCCATCAATTCGATTTTTTGACTGTTCATAAAGTCGGTTGTTAGACGAGATGTGTGACAGCTGGCATTGTCTTGATGAAGAATGATCCGACGGCGTTTTTTTTTTCGTATTTGACCGAAGACCTCTGGCAAACAAATTGTTGTGTACCATTCAGAGTTGACCGTTCTACGTTCCTCTAAAGGCACAGTTGCCACATGACCAGTTTTCCCGAAAAAACAGGCGACCATTTGTTTCGATGTGCTTCGAGCGCGAACAACTTTTGTTGGATTGGGTTCATCTTGAAACACCCATACAGTCGACTGCTGTTTACGTTCCGGCTCTTATGCATATATCCATGATTCGTCACCTGTTACAATCTTATATACGTCTTTTGAAGCACCACGATTGTATTTATTGAGCATTTGTTTGCCCCAATTGACGCGAGCGTCTTTTTGAGTTTTTGTCAAATTGTGTGGGATCCAACGAGAACATACCTTTCTCACAGCTAAATGATCATGTAATATTTTATATATGCTGGTGGAACTAATGCCTATGGTTGCCTCAATCTCACAGTATGTCACATGACGATCTTGCAGTATTAGGTTTTGCACAGCATCAATGTTTTCTTGAACAACTGATTTTGGACTACCTTCGCGAATCTCGTCGGTGAGCGAATGGCGGCAACGATTAAATTCGTTATACCAGCGTTTCACAGTGGCAAAGGATGGGGCTTCATCGCCAAATGTGGAAGTAAGTTGATCGATGCACTCTTGTCTTGATAATTCACGTCGAAAATCGTAAAAAATCATCACACGAAAATGTTCACGAGTTAATTTCATTTTATTGTTGTCGCGCAATATCCAAGGCAACATAAACAACACAAATGAAGCTATTGACAATACATTTGAAGTACGTTATGGTCAATAATGCCAGACGATTCCGTGCAAACGTCAAATCGCGCCTAACTTTAATCAGTGTTGCCAAGGCTCAAAATATAAATAGTGACTCGTATTACGCGTGTTGAACAATGCCGCTGCTTTCCATTCCACGTGCATTAGTCCCAATCCACCTACAGTTCGCTGTTGCACTGCAGTGTTATAAGCCACTCTGAAAACCTGACCTTGCCACAAGAAATACGTAGCTAGCGATCGTAAACGTGTTGCAAAAATTCTTGACAATGGGAAGAGTTCTGCAACAAACCAAACTTTTGCAAATATGTATCTGTTTAAATAATGCACTCGTGATATAAGCGATAAATTTCTTAACACATTGGTTTTAATCAAACCTTGTATGTTATTTATTATTGTTTCAAAATTTATATTGATCGTCGAATGTAATTTATTCTGAAAAACTATCCCCAGTATTCTTACTTTATCTTTAGTTACAATTTCACGTCCATATGTTAAGTTTGTTTGCTTTCCCAGTGGCAACAAATACGATTTTTTATAATTAATTTTTGCACCTGATATTTACATGTATTCATTTAGACAGACTATAACTTCCTCATAGTCAGTCTTCGAGTTAATCAAGGCTGTTACATCGTCCATATACCCACATACATGTAATTTACGGTGGGGACAGGACCGGAAAGGAAGAGCTCTTATTAAGCAGATTTGCTACACTTAAAACAAGCTCAACATGAGCATATGAGCTTTTTGCTCTTGTGTGGAACTTTATCTAATCCAAGATTTTTGTAAAAAATGCCCTCGGGAATTTTTCAGAAAAGAAGAGCTCCCTCAGATTGATTTGTGCATACTTACAAAAATTGCATCAGCCAGATTTTTGTCCATAAACTTGTCAAAAATTGATATATTTTTGGCCACACCAGAAATTAAGCAAAAACCCATACATACACACACAAACACACACACACCCACCCATATATATACATATTCACTTCCAGTTTAAGTTTAATTGATAAACAAGGGGCTCTGGGTTCGAGTCCTGATAGATTGAAATATGTGTGGCACTCCATACGTGAGATTTTGAGAATAATTACTGCTAGTTGATAGCTCCCAGATCTGAAAACCTGGTAAAAAGTGTTTTACAACAATATATTGTATAAAAACTGAATTTCTCAGTTTTTCTTATTTTTTCATGTTTTATAACCACCCGCTCAGCCATACAATAGGAGAAGAGCGGGTAAGCATAATTAATTGTTTGCATGTTTTGCCGGCACGCAAGAGATAAAATCTACACGCTAGAAGGGAGCATTAATGATTTTTCTGTACGATTCACTGAAGGGGCCATTAATCTTTCTGTGCGACAGGGGAAAAAGTGTAACATGTCTGCAACATGTAAAAGTGTAACAAAGATTATTGAGATAAAAATACATATTTTCACACAGTGGCAATGAACTGCCCCTCTTCATGTTGAAAGCAATTCTATTCTGATAATATGAGCCTAGGCAAAGACTTAGAAAATATTATGGCAGTTCAAAATCCAATTTTGTCTGTATTAAGGTCTCAGAACCCAGTAAAATGTGGGCATATTCCATATTGAGAAGTGTTAATATTGTTGCATTGTGATCAGGGGCTTTGGGTTCGAGTCCTGATATAAGATTGAAATATATACAACTGCCCACACATAAGATATTCACTGCTAGCTGATAATACAGTTGAGGTTTGTGTGTTGTTGTACAACAGGATAATAGAGCAAATATCTTCTAGAATTGCTCTGTGACTCTCTCATTTCTTACATCATAAACATATGATTTTTCACATATGAGAATAACACTACATATGGTGTCATCAGGTAAAGCCTCATGGAATTCACAGATAATTTTAATATTTGTCCTGTCATTCACCACAACTTGTTTCCTTTTTGAAGTGTTAATTACAAACATGGGTCTCTGTGCTTTGAATTCATCTGGTGTGTAATACATATCCGTATTGCCAGTAGTGACCCTTTTGAAAGCCGAAAAAGCCTCATATAATTTGAGGAAATCACCCTTGGAAATGTCTAAATTGTAATTTTCTCTAGGGAATACCTCATTTCTGCCATTTTTAAGATATATGTTTTTGATGTTGCAGCTATCAAATTTACTTGAATTTTTTTCCTGATTATTGTGTCTTCCAGTCTGAAACAGTACCACCACAAAATCAGGCATGTCGTATTGTATACTGGAGAATGAATTTGTAGCATCAAACTCATAATAGGTACCAGATGCGGGCTTCTGTACAGATTGATATGTATAAAATTGCAGAGGAATGTGTGGATTTTTTAGGATATCAGCTTTGTATTTAAGAGCATAGCCGGCCTCATATTCAACAACCGGGATTCTTAACTCCATAGTCTGAATAATGCACTTGCCTTCATCAGGTAGGGTATTAGGCAGAGCTTCTCCTGTAGGGTTTATTGCACTGTACCTCATCAAAGCATTATTATCATTGGCAGCTCTTCTAAATGTAATTCTTAAACCACCCTTCCACATAATATCTTTGTAATCTGAGAAGAATCCTGGCAACAGGCGCATGGGGAACAGCACTGTGTGGTTCTTGGTTAATATCTTATCACCAGCTTCAAATCCACCTATTTTGTAGTATGAAGCCTCTGTTTTGGATAATTTTAATGTGGCCAAAGCTGTGGAGGTAATGCCGGGATAATCTATTCTGTTTATAACAACGCCATGCTTTCTGATCTCAATTTCAGAGAACAGATGCGGCACAAAATTGTCTACCAATCTTATATTTGAATTTGCCGGATAATCTGTTCCATCGAGCTTTACAACATCAAATTTGATGTATAGATCTGCTCTGTGGGGGTGTATAAAGCCATCCCCTACATCAAGATCAACCTCGATTTCTGTGTTGGGTTGATTTAAATTTGCAAATGTCCTCCTGTTTGGGGGGAATGATTGTAGCTCATAACTCTCGATATTTTCCATTGTATGTATTTTTATTTAAATGTTAATCTCTATGATTGCAGTTGTTGTGGCTCCAGCAAAATCAACTAATTCTTCTTTTTCATTAGTGACCATCAATTCAATGTAATCTATTCTATTATGGCACACAGGAAAATATAATGTTGGGGATGGATTGTAGATGATGGGCTCCATGAATTCGGAATTAGGTTTGAATGTTGCAATGATGCCGGTTTGTTTGTGAGTGCCTATGCCATTTGATTTGGTGATTATACCCTCAGCCACATTACAGTGAATATTCAGAGTCTCTATGGCTAAGAATTTGGGTATATTCATAGCAGTGTGTTTGATGGCCGCTTCAAGTTTTGTGTTGTTCTCAAATCCTAACAGCTCTCCTATAGTACCCAGATCCACTGTCTCTGTAGCAGACACAATCTCTACTCTGTGAGTGACAGAATTTTGACTTAATACTATACCTCTGGGTAATTGAGCATTTAGAGTGGACAGATTATATTGCCCTGGAGTGATGACAATTTTTTGATCACCTACTGCAATTTTGTTGTTGTGGTGCGTAATATTAGGGATCAGGTACATGCCATAAAATGCTCTGAGAGCTATTGTTTTGGGATACATTATGTCATCATGTAATTTGAGTTTCAATACTGAATTTTGGCTGGTGAGATGGAATACCCCCATGATGTTTCAGATACCACAAGGCCTTTTGAAAATCTTCAATTGATGGTTTATTTATTTGAGACATATATCTGAGAACAGATAAACACAAATGTCCGCAATTAACATCTTTGAAGTTTTGAACACGGGCATTATTGTAATAAAGATTAGCTGAATTTAGATATTTTATTAAATTTTCAGGTGGAACACCTCCAAATGAATCAAACACAAATGCCTCATTGTTTAAATATTTAAGATAACAAATCCAGTGAGTTCCCTGATTTTTGTACTTATCCAAATTAACAATGCCACACTCTTTGTTGAGTGGTTGTTCCGGTAAAGAATCAGACATGTACACACCCCTAAAATTTTTGATGCCCAGTGGCTTGATTAAAGCTTCAATATCTTGGTTTGTAAGCGGCTCCTGTTTTTTTTAAACTTATTCATGGCTCTCTTAACACCTTTGCCTTTTTTCTCCATGGCCAGGTTATGGCGCTTCTGCTCATCTAATTCTGCCTTATTCTTCTTGGCATCTATTACTGTTTTTGCTATGGCAGCTGATCCCCCAGCCAAGCTCCCAACAGCCCCGAGTGCTGCTAAGATGGCAGGGATAGTAAATATGAATCCCCCCACATGTGATTTTTTTCTTGATTGCTGTAATTTTTTTAATTGGGGGGTGCTAAGCAACAATTTCATACCATGACCCTTGGCAATACAAGAGCTTTTTTTCTTGCGCTGCTTTTTGGTCAAAAGACTGTCAATAGTTTTAAGAGATTTGAGACCTGCATAAGGTATTTGATACATAACACCCTTGGCCTTCATTGTAGGTTTATTATATACATATTCACAGCCCCCACCCCAGTTTTTGTTTGGTGTTCATAGCTATGGTGGTCCCCAATGCTGCTATTTTTTCACTTAAAGAAGCATCTTTGCTTACAAATCTACCAAATGCAGCCTCTTCTAATTTCTTGTCTGCAACATGTCTCTTGTCAAGATCAGTATGTGTGTTGTATGCTATGTCATGGTCTCTACAAGCAGCATCTAGGGGATTAACACCAGGATCACCTCTGTTTAATCTATTGTCCAATTTTGTGCCTGGACCACAATACTGATAGCCTGGAATGTGTAGTTCAAATGGCAGCTTGTTTATAATGTCATTAACCAGGCCCCGACCCTCAGAAATATTCCAAAATTTGGGGGGTAGAGTATTAATAATTTTTATGAGATATCCAATCCCCTTAGTGTCATTCACTATAAAATTAGACAATTTTGTACTTATCATGTCCATAATTCCAACCTTTTCATTGTAAAAATTGTGGTTGCCAGCATTTTCCTCCCCAGCTATCACCAATAACCTATCTACAAGTTTCCTGACATCATCAACCCAGACAAATTCTTTGGGCAGGGTGTTGTATTGTTTGATTCCACTGCCAGTCTTAATTTGTGACCATATGGGCTTGATTAAATTATTGTATTTTGCTCCACTGCTAGACTTGACTCTTTTTTGTGTGGGATCATTGTTCTGGTATAGAGCATCTGATTTTATTAATATTTCTTTGTAATAATCATAATCTTGATCTGTATAGCTGCCAGGCCTCTTCCGAGTCATCAGTTCCCACAATCCAGGTGTGCCGGGGTACTTAACAAAAGCACCTTTTTCTCCGAGACGAGATTCTGAATAAACAATCAGATCATCCCCCATAAAAGTTACTCTGAAATTGCCAATTCTATGTATGATGCTGCCATCAAGCTCTGTGTCAGCATATAAGCCAAACACCTCATCTTTGTTGTCTTTAGGTGTGGTTAAATATTTTTGAGCAAGAAGACCCAATTCAATAGGATCCTGAGTAGCTTCAATTCTTCGAGGAGCAACAGGACTAGGTGTATGAATACTGGAAAGTGGGGTGAATGGATAATCTAATATGTTCCTAGCAGCTACAGGTACAAGCTCTGTGATCAAATTTTGATTCTGCTCTGTAACAGTTTTGATATTCTTACCTAAATTATTAATAGCATCAATTACAGGCTGTTCTGTTTGTTTGTGTTTTTCATAAATTCCCCGGTTCTCTGATTTCCATCCCTTAAATCTTTTTACAAGATAATCTCTTAACTTAAGATCATCAATGATTGGCCTTTTCATGGTTATTTATTTATGTCTCAACGTCTAGAAAATCGTTGATTTTATTTCTATATTTTCCACTATTGGGTGTTCTTGTCATATCAATTGTGACAAACCCATAACTGTCCTGGTTCCAGCACCTGCTACAAAACTTGGAAAAATCATTATAGCTCAAATCCCCACCTACATATTCATCATGCATATGTTTGAGGTTGGTATGATCCTGATGAAACACACATATAAAATTGCTGTTGTCTCGGATCAGCTGCTTCGGTATTTTTGAAAAAGTCTGTGCCAGGTAGAAGCAATCGATGTTTTTGTGTCGGCCCTGTGTAAAGAAATTTCTAACCTTGTTTTGATTATCCAGTATAATGTCATCAAACACAACAACAGAATTATCGAGACATTCATGAAGTGGCTTAACATCTGGTTCAAAAGTGGCAATATCCAATCCATCATAAAGCTTCATCAGCTGCTGATATTTTAATTGTTCCAAGCTCTTAGAGAAGATATACAAGTGCCTGTTTTTCCAGTCTAACCAGTTGGGTGCCAATAAAAAATTATCAACCATTAGTGTAGTTTTACCACAAGCAGATGGCCCAACAATAAGACACCTAATATTTTCAGGCAACAATTTGCCATTTCTCTTATTCTGTTGTTCAGGTTCTGGCAGCCTTTTTATAACATCCCAGGTGCTCATATTATTATTTTGTTTGCATCGATCCAGCTGTGTTCTGGAAGTCCTAGCCATTTGACAAGTAACTTGTTGCCTTTTCTGCGGATGATTTTTTCTATGAGATATGTGTCAGGCTGTTTAGTTTTGCTGAGTTCTTGTTCATAGAACCTGCCTTTGAGAATTTCTCCTCGGTGATCTTTTATTATATATGTGTTAAGGGTCCCGGGTTTAACTTGAACCACTGTAAATAATTCAGTGCTCCAGTTTCTTGTAAAGCCTCTCTTGAATAAGTGCTTATATTTGCTGATTCTTACTTGATCGCCCACCCTGTATTTGGCCTTTCTTGTTGTTGGCTGGTATCTAGGATAATAAACAGTCCTGATCAATTTTTGCTCATCAGATGAAGTTACTTCAGAGGGTTTCATGTTGATTGTAGAATGGACCGAGTTGTTATATTTATGGAGAAGTTCTGGAAGAATATTAATCCATTTATAATTACCTTGGAGGGTAAATTGTTTATACATAAGATTTTTTAGGGTTCTGTTGAATCTCTCTACAATTGAGGCTTTGAGGTCACTGTAACTCGAGTAATGTTTTATTGCCTGGCTTTTAATAAATTGTTGGAACACTGAATTATAAAATTCTTTGCCATTATCTGTTTGCAAATAGCGCGGTGATCTTCCACTCTGATTGATGATTGTCCTGAAGGCTTCTGTAACACATTTTCCAGTCTTGGATTTGAGTGGCACAGCCCAGGCAAATTTTGAAAATGTGTCTATTACAGTGAGTAGATACTTGTAGCCCTTGTTGATTTTGTCTAAGTTTTTCAACTGTCCACTTGCCAACTCAATCAAGTCGCTCTGCCATAAATCATCTATGCCCTTTGTGACTACTGGGAGTCTCTTAAAATTATGTCTGGCTTGTCTGTGTAATTCATCAACAATAATTTTTCTAGACATAATATGTAAACAAGAATATTGCAACTATGGTGTGTTCAGCAGCTGAGACTGCAGGATTTTCTAAATATAATTTGTCTCCTATTTGTATATTAAATTCCAGAGTGCCATCATCTTCAGTATAGGCTGTTTCTAATGTATTGGGGTCTGTAAAATCCTCTAACTCTACACTGGTGATTTTTGCTTTGTTGTCAGCATTTGTTATTGATAAGGTGGGGTAGTGGTGTGCCTGTGGTTGAAGCCAATATTTGATCTTGATTGGTCTCAGTGTGCCCCCAACAAAAAACTGGTAATAAAATTGTGCAGGGGACAGCATATATATTTTGCCACCTGGTGTAAATGGTGAATCATATTCTTTGTTGGGGATGCTGTACAATTCAAGAATTACTGTATGTTTTGGATTCTCGATTATGCCTGTTATTTCTTTTTCTGCTGTAAGCAATCTGCTTATTACAGATTCAAGGTGCTCATTGATGGTCCTAACAACATCATCATGGCCTGGCTTTATTTTTATGTCCACAACAAGTTTCTTGTATTGTTGCACAATCTCTTGTAGCTGGGTGGCAAAAACAGACAAAGCATTTGCTTGATTGGATTCCATGGTCCCTAGCTGTTGCTTGATATTAGCTACAATTTGTTGCAAATTTTCAACAACTGCCAATTTTGAATTTTGAGCAGTAAGATCATGGACCTGTCTTCTGATATCCTCAAACAGGGCATGCAGTTCATTAATATGTTGATTGGTTGGTAGAGTGGCCACTGTCTGAGTGAGTTGTTTGATCTCTGTCTGGATATTCTTGATATCTTCTGATTTCAATATCCTATTCACTGCCCTCTTAATATTTTTAAGTTCCTGTGATGTAGGTAGATTTGATACTGTATTTTGCAAAGATTCAAGTGCCAATTTTACATTGTTTAATTCAGAAGCATCAGCCACATTTTGCATAGCATTTTGGAGCAGGGCTATATCTGCCTGAGTGGGTGTTGATTGTTGTAAAATTTCAAGTTTTGTTTGGATATCATCAATCAAGTGATGAAAATGAGATAGCTCAGATTCAGTGTTGAGGTTTTCAAGCTTTGTGATTTGGTGCTGGACACTGACAAGTGTATCTACAATCCCAGGCAATCGGGATTCTAGTACATTTGCCAAATCACTTTGCACTGCTGCTATTGTACCTTCAAGATGGGTTATGGTACTTTGAATTTTTCCAAAATCTTCATATGTTTCAAGTTGCAGCTTAATATTTGCAACACTCCGAGTTATTGCATTCAAAGCATCAGAAGATGGCAAATTGTTCATAAAATTTTCAAGTGTCTCAATTTTTTCTTTAACCTCGGCTATGGCATTGTTCAGAGGGTCCAGATTAGGTATCTGGAGTGATTGAATCTGTTCTTTTAGAGTGGAAATCACTAGATCAAAATCTTCTTGTGATTTTATGCTTTTGACAATTGTTTGGAGCTGTGCCTGGACATTATTTATTTGCTCTTCCAATTGTTGTTTCAATTGCTCAGAGTTGTTAGCCTGGGTCTTAAATTTGGCTTGAAGAGCTGCTACAGCTTCTTCCAAACTTTGAAAATTATCCAATGTGGCCAAATCAGTATATTTCTGAAGCAATAATTTAAGTTCAGAATCAATTTTAAGATGAGGGTCCATGCATTGTGATTGTAAATTTGTAATTTCTAGTTGAAGACTGGCATTGAGTGTGGTTTGTAAAGCTTGTAAATCACTTCTTAATTTCTTGACTCTGACATCAAGCATCAGAATCTCATCACTGTGATCTTCATGTCTTGTATGGCCAAATATATCATTAGGCATTTTTGTTTTAGTGGTTATTTATTATTGAATATCTGATTCTTAATTCTATAAAAAAGGGTATAAGCTTGTCATATGACCCAGGGACCTCAATATATAAGCAGTCACCAGCAGAAACAGTATATACCGTAACAATCCCTAAGATTGTATGTTTATTTTATTAAGTCTCTCTGAACGCTTCATGTTGACCAGGGCATTCACTTGTTTTTCTCAGCTGTCTCAAGCCTCTTAGGCATGTTTACAATGCGTTGTGTTGTGCCATGCAAACCTCCTGAGCTTTCAGGAAACAGGTAACACTTCTGGGTTTGGTGTCAGCGGTTTGCATGGTAGCAATTATAATAAACACGATTCGGCGATTCGGCATCGAGGAAGAGCTCGATGGCCAGGGAATATAGAGGTGAGACAAGCTGGGAAGTGACGGGACTTTGGGAATTGAGTTGGTAGAGAGAGGAGGTCAGCAAGACAGGAGGTCGATAGTGGAAGCACGCTTTGGTCAACACTTAGAGAGAAGCTTACAGAGGACTTCGCTATTTTCGATTCACCTCAGAGACTTCAGTTAGACAGGTAATTATCCTACACCCAGCCATGATACAGGTTCAACGGTTCACAAAATCCAACGAGTTGCCATTGTCTTTTCAGTAGTTTAATTCCTTTGTGTTATTTGTACCTTTCGCATGCCAAGCAATAACTCGTCATGTCAATGACGAGTGGTCTCATCAAGAGGATGAATGATGAGTAGTTTACATCACCCCATCAGTTAACTGGTTCAGATCCCTTCATTCTATAGAATGACACGTGGATGGAGGTGCTTAGGGCTTTCATCCATTTTTGCGGAAATGCGATGAGAAAATAGCATGACACGTGGTGGAGTGCTTGAGGCCTTTTCATTTTTCGGAAATGAAAAGAATTGCAGTTAATGTTAACCAGTTTAAATTTAAACCCCTAGCTAAATTTTGACACGTGGTGGATTTGCTAGGGCTTCTCATGCATTTTTTCGGAAATGTGATGAGAAAAAAGTTTGTTAACCAGTTTAGGATTCAACCCCACCCCAAATTTTGACACGTAGTGGAGTGCTAGTTCAAATCCCACCCCAAAATTTTGCTCATTTATTTAGTCTTTTAGTATGTCCTTGCCATATTTCATTTTGAAAATACATAGGGCTTAAAGTTTTTTTGCATTAATGGGGGGGAGAAGAATTTATATATGCCATGATAGATGTTTAGTCTAACATGAGGATGAATTTGATTAAATTTATCGACTTCAAGTTTGGGTCGGTAATCAGCGAAATGTAAAATGCGGAGGAACCTGCGCCCTAGCTCCGTCGCGGTTGCCCGCGTCGGGCTGGCGCTTTGGTATCAGGAGCGTCCGGCATTCCGCGTGGCGGAAGGTTCGATGTCGGATTTTAGGGAGGCCCATTTCATCAAAAATGTGGCCAGCCCAGGGACGTCCGTGGACGTTTTCCTATCAATCTGCTCCTGGTAGCTCTGTGGTTCACTCACGAACCCGGTACCATGGTTACGACAAAGTCCCACCTGAGAAAATTTTAACCATCCAGAATTTTAATTAAGGAATAAGGAAAAGGCATTTAGATTTGAAGATTTCTTGCATTGACAGTGATTTTAGAATTTTTTTTACATAATCTTGAATACGAAAATTATTACAACGTTGGTTATGAGGATGCAGTAAGCTACAGTGAACAGTAAACGATTTTATCTTTAACATTTTAATTAATTAATAACGTGGATTAAAAGTGGATTTTAAAGTTATTTATGAATGAGGAAAATAAATTAGTGCCACCGAGTCAGAGTCAATCGGCACTATGGTGCATTTTAACGAGTCATGGCACAGAGTATGCTTGTTTGAGTCAATATTTTGTTTTTGTTATTATTATTAATTGAATTTTTTTAAAAAAAGTTTAATTTAAATTTGGTTTAAAACTGACCGTAACTTGTAAAGGATTTAGAATGCTTAAACTATGACTGCTAAGACTTTTGCAACGAGGATATTACATTTTATACATATATAGTTTTGGGAACGAATAAGGCCCCGAGGACCACTCATTTATATTCTTAATGACTGAAGTCTCCTAGCACCTCATGAAGGGAGCTTAGATTAAGGAGATAGTCAAGTTTATACGAGATAGTCACTTGCCTTACGTTACCTTAACTTACGCATACATTGCCTAAAAATTTTCAATTCATGTTAATATGTAAAGAAACGAAACGCTAATTATATTCCTCGACACGCTGTACAATTATGTCCGCTATTACGCCAAGCGTATATAGTTAGAGTGGCGTACCGTGATTTAGGGTATAAACCGCCCGATTAATTAAAAGTTCTAGTTGAGAAGTAATAGATGTATAATTAGGCTGCAGTGACGAGAGATGTCCGTTCACAGGTAAGCAGTAGTGACGAGAATGAATCCGTACACAGATATACATATACTTATATGCTTTAAGCAAAGTTAGGCACAGCCAACTTATTTTGAATAACTAGAAGAGAATTATGAGAGCATCACACGGCGTGGACGTTTCTCACATATTAACGAGATTTTTTTTTGTTAGTATATATTTATATTTCTTTTTCCTGTCCGAAACATTGTTTCGTTTGACAGTTGAATATTTATCCTTAGCACGTTGTAGCTTCGAACGTTAAAAACTTTAAAATGCAGATTGTTTTAAATCTTAAAATATAAATATTGCAAGTTTGCTCCAAGTTACGGCATTTATTAAAGTGAAACAGGTTTAATATATTAAATCCACTCACGTGACATAATAATAATTTATAATAAAATAGCACTAATAATATTAACAATTAAAAGCAGACTTATTATTTAATAATGTGCTTTAGGCACAAAAGTGTTTGCAGTATGTAACAATACTAGCTCAGCGAATACGTCACTAGAATTTTATAGTTACTCTTCAGAAGAAGGTATATGATTATATTAGCAAAGTTTATTTTTAAGCGCCAGTTATGAGAATATTTATATTATATGAATATGTAGACGTCGACGTCAAGATTTTTTGCGCTCCAGTTACAAGTATTTTCCTTCGGATAATGGATTGCAACCGATAATCCTGGAAATCCATTCTGCCATCGCAGAATGATAATGATTAAACCACAACGGTTTTAGTTTAAAGCTTTGCCACAATAATATGCTAAGCATATTTTAGAATGAGTAGAGAGAATTAAAGATTCTTCAAGTTTTAGTGATGTTAGTATTTTAATGCATTTAAAGATCGCGTAAATAATAGTTATTATTTTATTTCAGGTAGTCAGGAGTAAATCAGTCTCAATTTTTTCCTTACCTTGTACCTTAGTACGGTTCGATTGATTTCAAAGAATTTAAACGTAAAGTTAACACCTGAAATTAAATAAATTGCAGTAAAATTCAAAATAAGATAAGTTAAACAGTGCTAATAAATTTAGAGAATAAATAAATAAATACATTACGCAGATAAATTGAGCCTAGAGTCAGAAATAATTAAAAGTTGAGTTAAACTATCTACTAATTAAACTAGGCAGGCTTATAGTACGTATTAGTTTTGAAGAACTGTTTGTTTTGATTGCCTAAGCAACATGAAAATCATTGCGATTTTAGTTATTTTAAACGGATTTCTTCCATACGTAAAAGCTTCTAATTTTATTTATCTGTTGAACAAGTCCTTTGACTATCCTTATAATATAATTACAATTTTATTATTAACAACATTTATTATTAGTATTTTTATAATTTTCATAATCTGTTATTTTCAATGTCAACGCAAGAAATCTATTATTTATGACCATGAGTGTACCAACGAATTACCGTTAAGCAAACTTAATGATTCACCGTCCATTGATCAGATTTACGACGATGTTGCACCGATTGTTGAAGTGGTACCATTGAAAACAATAAATCCGCCACTGCCGCCTCCACTGCCTCAGTCCATTATTATTCAACCCAGGGTACAACAAGAAGTTCAAGATGTATCCAGAAATAGTTTAGTCACTAAAGACGACAGTATAGATTTGCCGAAGAATATTTTATCCGTTAAAGATAGAGTTCAGAAATTTGCCGTAAGCAAGGATCCTAATTTTGTTCAAAACAATCGCAAAATGGAAAGTGAATTGCCTATTTCACACTGTGTTCAGCCAGTTGTAAAAGTTAAAGAGTTATTTGCGAATCAGTCACCAGTAAAAGCCGAGAAAGTTTCAAGTGTTACTTTAAAAGCAGAAAGTAAGCCAAATTTTCAGGTTCCCGAACCTGTTGTATCGTTTACAGACCATATGTTTTACGACTTCACGTTCGCCTAGAATTTTATATTAATTACGATTTAAATTTTAAGTATAATTCATTTTTTACGTTTGATTGTACCTTATGCAAGGTTTATTAGTCATTTAGTTTGCTAACAGCTTCCCAACTGTTGTTATTTTACGAGCGCGGAAGTGTTCATGTAAACACGCTGTCGCAAGCACAACGAAGTTTTTTCTTTTTCCATCCCATTTATTACGTCATTTCAAAGACCTTGACTTTATTTCGAACTCCCGCAGCTGTTACTACACTTTGTTCGTAGTAATTTAAAGTTTTGTACACATGTACGCGTCATTCGGGGCGTCAGCGAACCATCGCCTTGCATTTTCTTCTTCCGCACCTTTGCTTGTTGCCCAAAGCAACGATTTTTTTTCGTTCGCTATCCCGAACGGAACCCGAACTTACCCGAAGATGTCGACCGAACACGACAAGCGAGCCTACGATTTTCCTCGCTGTAGAGAAATTAGTTCAGTCCTTACAAGCAACGTCGGAATGCAACGATAAGCAGAAATACATCGCAGCTGAATTTGCAAATTCCTTTCTCCGCACGGAAGCTCCCGAGTACTTTGAACACGCTGGAAGTCAGAAAACACTTACCATAGGCTTTGCATATTTTTTCGCATCAGTGGCGTTCATCCATTAAAATTTTAGGGAATCAGTTTAGTTACGCATATAGCCATTAGAATTTGATTTTCACGATAGAACTTCATGTAAACAATGTTAGGGATATTTTGTTCTATATAGATAATTTATTTCCGTAAAACGTCGCATTTATGCACTTCAGACTAATCACGACCAATAATTTTACAAAGGAACAACAAGACGATTTTTTTTGCGTTTTTCTCGCAAAATTTTCCCGTTTTTCATAGAGATATTTATAGTAAGTAAATTTTTTGGGAAATCGACGTACATTTGGTTTGAATCTGGATAAAGATCAACGAAATTTTGATAAAATCAGGGAAATTTCTACAAAAGGGCAATTTTAGCACTTTATGCACTTAGAGTAATATTATTAATATTTATTATTAGGAAATTTAGCTCACTTACCCAATTTGCACCTTATTCGACAATGCAGCGATAAATTCATTACTTCTTACTGATTAACTTCATGTTAATGTTAGTACAGTAGGTAATAACTATTAATTTGTATTTATATTCTAATATATAGCATAACTATTCTCTATCTATTTTGTTTGGACATACCTAAGGGATTGACACACCATTCTTATATGAGTCAAGTATACCTTTCCGCGGCGGGTCTGTTTACACGACCAAGTGATTTGAGGTATACGGCGGACTCAAGAAGTTTTGAGTGGATAAATTTCTTTTGTTTAAAGGAAATTTGAAATTGAGAAAGTTTTTCATTATTTTTATTGTGTTTCAAATTTGAATATCACTTTTTTTAATTCCCTGATGCTATATTTGTTACCACCTGGAGTTTCAACGAAACTCAGAAGTAGCATTTAGAACATGCTTGCAACACTTATCTTTGTTTATTAATTCTACATTTTGTAATTTTGAAGTGAAGTCTATTACTGACAATAAATTATTTCAGTTTATTAGGACACGTAATGGTATTTTAATATCAGGCTCAGGTCAATTTATTGTTATTTAGAATTTGAATAATAATTTGAATACGCACAGATCAATTCAGCTTAACGAAGGGGAATCTCTATTTTTTAATTATCAGGATTTTTCGCAAATTATTGTGGATCAACAAATTTTACACACAAGAATTTTAACTTTCGAACAAGTCAAAATGAAGGAAATTGAGTTATTACCTAATATTCCCAAGAATTTATCTGATTTCACTATTCCCCAATGGACTTCGCTTGAACTTGCTTTAAAGCAACTTAATCAATCAATTAGTAAGAACATTTCATTTAAAGAATTAGTTTTAAACCCTTTGCCTATGTCTATATTAGTTTTTGTTATTTGGAATGTGTTATTAACCGCAACCCTAGGATATTATTTTTATAAGCATCATCAGCTTGCAAATCAGATTAATTCAGAGCAGCGCAGTAATAATTAATAGGTTAAGGCAACACATTAATCATGGACATTAATATTTTAATTACGGTTGGATATTTTATTTAAATTTTCCTTATTTATTTTCAAAGAGTTATGGCAATTATTTTATTTATTTATTTAATTTATTTTATTTTGATGAGACAATTTAATTTGATTTTAAAGAAAAGGCAGTGGAAATAAGTTGGTTTTGTGTACATGCATACTTGAATTATATATCCCCATCCTATTGCAATTTCCTTTCTTTGTCATAATTTTTCCTTTTAACCTAACCTGTCTATACGGAGCACCATGGACAAGCAATGCCTACACCATCCATGGGCATTTTTCATGACGGACATCCGCAGGCAGTCTATTACCAGGCAGAAAGACTGATTACCATTCTACGAGGGAGACATGCAGACATTTCTACTTATTACTGCACGGAGACTACCTTTTACAGGAAGGATGTAGTCAACCATACATTTCCCAGTATAGCGGACTACACATTATCAACAACACCTAGTGATGGAGCTAGATAAAATTTCCCTCCACATTGTTTGCAGTTCAAACAACAATTTTTCCCCATCTCCCAAGTTCTACGGGTAATTTACCACAAATTTTTACATTGCCCCATGCAGTCAAGACGACAAGCAATCCAGAGAAGAAGAAGAAGTATAGCAAACGTACTTTCTACAAACAGCAGTTCTGGTCACAAACAATAATTACAGAATTGTGCTACAGTGTTTCTACACATACACATGCGAGCTCCTATCATGTGTATTTATTTGGTTATTCAACATGCATTATGGGAAACAATACTTTTCCATAGCCCTTATACACATTTTCAGTTTTGTGTCATGCATAAGAACTAGTTTTATATGCATGCAAGTTTACATCATACTACAAGGAAGCGACAAGCACCAGTGGTGTCAATTGACCAGTGCAATTAGTGCATAATTTTTTTAAGATGAAATTTTGCACTTTGAATAATAAACGGACATGCAAGCAATAAAAACATAATTCCAGCACTTTCGAATATTTTAGAAAGCATGCTTTAGTGACAATATTTTATGCATATGTTTGTTGCATGCAGATATTAGTGTGATATATTTTTTTTTTTCTTCTCACCAACATGGAATATTGAAAGCGACACATTTGTTCGCAGAACATTTATTTGATATTTAAATTCAAGCACATAGTTTTGTCATTTGGAAGATTATTAATTTTGTGTGCAGTCATACAAAGGTATTCACCACGCCATAGATGTGTATACAGTGTACAGTTTAAACGTAGAAAAGAAAATTGAACGCTATAATTAAGTTTTACCAGCGACAGTTTTCAGTGTAACTCACTATATGCATTTGAATATTGTATAATAATACATTGGAATGTGCAACACAGCCATGCAAGTTTATATATTTGGCGATGTTAGGAGTGCAGTGCTTCGTAGTTTGTAAAACATACGCACTTTGATATGATCAGGTTTTCACACGGACAAAACAGTGAGAAGTGACAATGTTTTACATGCTTACTTACGTGTACTTACTTGTGCACCTTTTTAAGGTTTTTTTTCTTATTTATTTGAAGAGTCTATATCAAGTGACAATATAAATAAACATTGTGAATTCCGTTCCATCTTGCAAGACGCTCCAGCCGTTGGCCTCGCGGAACACACAGAGTCGTTACCGCGTGGCGAGGTATCACAGACTCTTGACTAGGAGCACGTTGATGAGCAATTATACATAATACACATTACGTACACGCACATGTGATACATTAAGAGTTTTCTCGCTTAATGACATGAACTTTTGTGATTTCTAGTCTTCTAATAGTATATATTATTGTTTTTTACATCGTATAAACATACGAATTTGTTAGTATTAAGGGTATTATTCATTATAAAGTTTAGGGAATGAAAAATTTCTTTCCTTCAGGATGCAGTAAACAACAGACAGTTATGGTGTATTTTTTTTGTATATTTGGGTTTTTTAAGAAAATATATGGAATTGGCGAACCTGAGTCATGTCAAGCTTTGCGATTTGACTTTTAAATTTTCAAAGGAGAAAATTTTTCCTAGGAGGCGCGAACGTAACAATCCCTAAGATTGTATGTTTATTTTATTAAGTCTCTCTGAACGCTTCATGTTGACCAGGGCATTCACTTGTTTTTCTCAGCTGTCTCAAGCCTCTTAGGCATGTTTACAATGCGTTGTGTTGTGCCATGCAAACCTCCTGAGCTTTCAGGAAACAGGTAACACTTCTGGGTTTGGTGTCAGCGGTTTGCATGGTAGCAATTATAATAAACACGATTCGGCGATTCGGCATCGAGGAAGAGCTCGATGGCCAGGGAATATAGAGGTGAGACAAGCTGGGAAGTGACGGGACTTTGGGAATTGAGTTGGTAGAGAGAGGAGGTCAGCAAGACAGGAGGTCGATAGTGGAAGCACGCTTTGGTCAACACTTAGAGAGAAGCTTACAGAGGACTTCGCTATTTTCGATTCACCTCAGAGACTTCAGTTAGACAGGTAATTATCCTACACCCAGCCATGATACAGGTTCAACGGTTCACAAAATCCAACGAGTTGCCATTGTCTTTTCAGTAGTTTAATTCCTTTGTGTTATTTGTACCTTTCGCATGCCAAGCAATAACTCGTCATGTCAATGACGAGTGGTCTCATCAAGAGGATGAATGATGAGTAGTTTACATCACCCCATCAGTTAACTGGTTCAGATCCCTTCATTCTATAGAATGACACGATACAGTGCCAGAAATCATGTTTGAGTGCTTAATTCTATAAATATTTCTCCCTACTGAAATCTTGACATCACCCTCAGGGGTTGTAATAAATTGTAATTGCCCACCTACAGGTAATTGGTAATGATTTAAATTATTGTTAAATATGTACAATGTTTTGCCTGTTTTATCATCATTATCTGTAAATATGCTGTTCAGATGAATAATTAACAAGCCACTCAGTTTAGACAGCATATCAGAAGAGGGTTGTGGTGTTGGCAGGTCCATAATAGCCTGTTTTTTGAACCCAAATAAGTTCATAGGCATGTTTATTTATTTCAAATCATGCTCTGTAATTGGGCATTGATTCCCATTTTTCAAATCACAATGCCCCCAAGGTAAAGTATGTATGCCACATGATAAAATGCATCTCTTATTATCATGTGGGTCCAGGGCTACTTTTCTTACAATATTGCTAGTCAATAAGTGATCCTCACTCTGAATTCTGGATTCTGATGTTTTGATTAAACTCTGGGATTTGATGCAATTTTTATAATCTTCAAATACAAGCTCTTTTTCCACAGCTACTTTGCCAATACCCTTGGCCTTTTTGGCAGCAACACCACTACATGTTTTAAAACTATACACCTTGGCACTTAACCCAGCAAATTCCACAATAGCATCACCACATGTCTCATCTTTTAACTTGCCAGGCACCTTTTTGTTGTGGGGTTGAATTATTGTATGTTCACTGGTATCAAAGTATTGAAACAATTCAGGCTGTGACATATCTTGATAAACATCTTCTGTTTTAATATCAAGAATAAAACTATCCGTGTCCATGTACATCAATTTTACACGATCCTTATAAAAAGGTTTCAACACATCATAATACAATATTAACATATGTAATTTAGCCAATTCCAATATCGCAGCCCCTACATAAATAGGTTTATCAAACTTAATTTTTGTTTTCTTCATGTTGAAAAGTGCCATGTGCTCATCATAAATTCTTCTGTAATTGAAATTAGACTTTGCAACCAATTTTTTGCTCAGGCTGGGGTCAGTAATTATTTTAACATCGGTATGTTTTCTGACATTTTCAATAGTTTTGCCATACACTGAATTCACCATCAATTTAAACAAGCCCTTATCAAATTGGCTCTTTGCAGATGTTCGAAGCTCTGTGTTTGTATCAATGTATGGTTTCAACCATTCTGAGTGCCTGAACCTCAAAACTTTTCCAACTTTGGTCACTTGGACACCATGATGCATCAGGAACTGGAGGTTTTTGTAATATGTGACATAACCCTGTTTTGGCTCTAGAGTCATCATGAGCTTCTTCTGTTTAGAGCCAGGTGAGCACTGAACCTCGGAAATTGGGGGCAGATCAGAAAATTTATTGTGCAAATCATCAGGAATTGTCAGATCAACCTCTAAGAAGAGGCCATATTCACTGTCATCAAAGTCCTGAAGATCCTCAATATTGAAATCTTCGACCCATTCAAGCCCTGCATATGGCAGTTTATCCATCATGGCATAACCATAGAGGCTGTTTGCATCCACATACAGTATATAATTTGATGGCCGTGCTGGATCATAATCAGGCATATATTTGTTATTTGCTCTGGCATATCTCTGGGAACATTGCACCATCCCCCCTCTTATACATTTCTCCATAAACAGATACATATCTTGATCGTGGATCAGATCCAATTGCATTTTAGTGTTCAAAAACGTTGCAGCCCATGCTAGGCCCGGGGCACTGAAAAAATATATTGGGTCCAGTTTATAATTTTGCATGGAAGATTTTCTGAATGCTTGCAATATATCAGCTAAGAGGGTCACATCAAGTTTTAAATAAGCCATGTGATAATCACCAAATGTCTTGCATTTTAAATTGTTCCACATCAACTGGGCATGGTGATAATCTTCATCAGTGATTCCAGATCCTCTGATTTTGCTGTAAAACTCTTCTTGTGGTGGCAAAGAACACTCATCAAATTTAGAAAAATCTGTAACATAGTCATATGGATATACACCCTTCCGCCTAATTAATTTCAGGTCCAGATTTGGAAACATAGCACGTGTGATTTTGAATTTATCATCAGATAATTGATTTGCCAGTGTAGCCAGGCTAGCCGATAAAAATCTGTAAGAATCAAGAAATCTTATGTGAATAGGAACACCATCAACTTTAATTATCTTGCTAATAGATATATATTTCTCATCATTTTCAGCTAAAATATTTAAATTCTCCTTGTCAAACCCCTCGTATCTGATCAGATGATGAAAATCATAATTGGATGCTCCATGGCAAAATATGGGGATAAATCTTGGTCTCTTGATCTTAATATTGCAGCTTTTACACAGGGCCTGTTTATATCGACCATCTGTATGAGAATGGTGTTTCACCTTGATATTTGTATCTGAAAATTCACAATCACATACCGGGCATTTTTCTGCATTGTTGAAATCCTCAATCTGTTTCTCTGTTAAAGGCAACATAGGCTTTGATTTTAATGAAACATTAGATGCTATGTCACGGCACTCATTTTTTATTCTATGTGCAAATATTTTGATGGCATCTTCTCCCACGTATGAATATTCTTTAATAACAACACCATCCCGTATAACCATATAACAAAAGCTGGAAGGTTCATGTTGCTGGTATGGTGTAATTGCAGATTCTTCAGGATCTGGGCTACAGAATGCAAGAGGTTTGAGGTTCGATTCAAAATCACAGACAATACATGCTGGGTGTTTCAACAAGGCTTCAAACTTTTTGAATTTGCAATTTTCACTTGGATTGGGCATCACCATATGAACAGGTTTATGGTTGCCACAGTATTTCAGATGCTCAATTAACTTGTTTTTTGCAATTTCTGCACTCTCTTCCCGAACCCCCTTCACCATTTTTTGACCATCAAATACAGTTAAGCATCTTCTGCACAACTTAAATATTTTTTTTATATTTGTCTAGTTGTGTTCTCACTAAAGCTTCAAGATTATGGATCAGAGTATAATGATATGTGCTATCCCCTTCAATTAAGAGCAGATCGATCGGAAGAGCAGATTCATCATCAATTGTACTGATTCTGAGAGGTGCTATCGGGCAATTGCCAGTGGAACAAATAAATACATTAATAGATAATTGTTTGCCATTGATGTGCTTGGCCCTTTTTTCAAATTTATCAATATTCTGAACAGACATTGGATATTCTAAACCCTCCATTGCATCGTCAAAATCATGTTCATGTTGTTTGTAATAAGTTATTCTCTCTGGATGCCTTGAAACTGGATACAAAGCAGCTAATATACACCACAAAAAGCATTTCGCGTCATTATTTTTTATATTAACCACGGCTCTTTTGTTTTTGATATTGGCAGGTAATGGCAGATATGTAGAACCTTTTAATGGGCTGAATTCAGAAATATTAACATATAACTTGTGCGGAGAGCCACATAGGCTCCATCCTGACTCTTTTGCTGCAAATTCAGAGTGTTTAATATTCAATTGATCCATCAACCTGCTTATTATTCTGTCTGCATTTGAATATACAGGTACAGTTTCTGTTATGTGGGGCTGTGTAAATTTTGTGCCATTTGGTTTCTTATATTGTGTAAACAATTTGAGGGACAGCTTATAAGAGCCATTTTGTGCATTTAGAATTGCCTGCACATTAGAATTTACACTCTTCAAAAAATTCTCAATTCCACATCTTGGCTCTGATTCAAACCGGTGATCCCTTAATTGGCCGTTAAAACTGCTACGGATGGGTGGTGTATAGCGTGGCTGCTTTGCTGCTCTGGCATTAACAGGTGCTTCGTGTCTTCTTTTCAGACCAGATGTGGATGGTTGTATTGATGATTGTGCAGAGCAAGTATCTTTATGTGTATATGTGAAGTATTGCATGCTGTATTTTCTATTGCATTTGGGGCAAATTTTTGTGGGAGTTCTGTATTTGTCCGGGTTACAAATTTTTTGGTGTCTGGCCCAATTAGAGCTAAATATATTCTTATTGCATTGATTACAATATTTTTGATTTGGCATTTTTGCTGTTGTTTATTATATACAATTTCCTGGGTTTCAATTCAAAACTTTATACTGAATAAAAAATATCAGTTGGGTTCAGCACTGTGCTTTGTGTGTGTGTGTATGTGTGTAGGTGTGTATACACTTAATATTTTTGGCTTTGGTATTTATATAAAATTTCCTGGGAATCAAATCAAAACTCTATGCTGGATAAAAATATCAGTTGGGTTCAACACTGTGCTTTGTGTGTGTGTGTATGTGTGTATGTGTGTATACACTTGATATTTTTGGCATTGGTATTTATATACAATTTCTTGGGGTTCAAATCAAAACTCTATGCTGGATAAAAAAGCAGAAATAGGCCACAACTTGGCCACAAGTGGACCGGAAGTAGGCAAACCGGAAGTGGACCGGAAGTAAACCGGAAGTGGACCGGAAGTGGACCGGAAGTGGACCGGAAGTAGACCGGAAGTGGACCGGAAGTAAATATGTGTGGGTGGGTGTGGGTGGGTGTGTGTAGGTGGGTGTGGGTGTGGGTTTTATAAGCATCTTGGCTTAATTTTAAGTGTGGGCAAAAAAAATATCAAGAGGGGCATATTTTTAACAAATTTATGGACAACAATCTCACAGAAGTGCCTTTTGTAAGTATAGACAAATCAATCTGAGGGGGCTCTTCCTTTTCCGAAAAAGCTCTTCCTTTCCGAAAAATTCTTGAGGGCATTTTTACAAAAATCTTGGATTAGACAAAGTTCCACACTAGAGCAAAAAGCTCATATGCTCATGTTGAGCTTGTTTTAAGTGTAGCAAATCTGCTTGATGAGAGCTCTTCCTTTCCGGTCCTGTCCCCACCGTAAATACCACTACTCACAATATCTCAGAGACGACAATTTTGTTTGAATTATGTTCAGAAAAGGTGATAACGATAACATGAACAGATATGAACTTAACGGGGATCCTTGTAAGACTCCCCTTTTCACCTGTATTGTCGATGTTAGGAACCCATTAACAAGTACCTTAATATATATATTTCTAGTTAATAGCTGTACCCAACTAATAAATTTGTCACCAAATCCAAGTTTTTGTAAAACTAATTTTAAGTATTTATGGCTAACATAATCATATGCAGATGCAAAGTCAAGCGTGAAAATAGCTGCGTCATTGTCATTCTTCTCTTCACATCTTGCTATTATATCTCTAGTTATCATTAATGCTTGGTGTATGGTGCCAACACTTGGCATTCCATATTGTGTGTTACCTACTAACAATGACATATATGGTTTTAACCTATTTGATATTATTTTTGTTAAGATTTTATACTCAACATTCATTAGATTAATTGGTCTGTATTCATTAATTGTTATCGGTTTCTTTACCTTAGGTATTAAAACAGTAACTCCAGTACTACAATTTTTTCCTATCTTAATTTTGTGAAATACCTCTTTAACCGAGTTAGTTACTGTGGGTCCTATAGTAGGCCATATCTTTTTATAACCTTCACTTGTAATACCATCGATACCTGGTGATACATTTCCACGTAAACTGAAAACCGCTTTAGTTATTTCATCCTGAGTAAACTCTTTTTCTAATATATTTCTATCTTCATCCTGAAGTATTGTGCGTATATTATTTATTATTATGTTGTCACCTATTATGTCGATCGTTTCTGTTTCAAATTTTTGTTGAAAATTTTCCTTTATTACTTGTTGAATTTCAGATTGGATTATAATTTCTTTCTCATGTTTGTTTTTAATTTTGTTTATAATTTTTCTCTGACCTCTATTTCGTTCTTGTTTTACATGATATAATGTGGTTGTTTCTCCATGATCAAAGGGCTGTACCTTACTTCTTACTTGAATACCTTTTATTTTATTTCTATGGAATCCTAATAATATCGCCTGAACATGCTTAATTTTATCTTATACTGACTTACCTTGCAATACTTGATATTTTAATTCATGCAATACACTATAGTAAAAATTGTACATACTATTTCTGTTTTGATATTTTTGTTTTCCATAGTTTTTACAAAGTTTTTGGAATTCTACTTTAAAGCAACTCTCCCACCACTCCACAAGATTTATCTTATAAGTAGTTTTTGTTGAGCACGTCTTCCATTTTTCTTGAAAACGTACTATGAATTCCTTGTCTTGAATCAATGCATTATTCAAATGCCAGAAACCTGGTCCTCTACAAATACAGAGTGTCCGAAAAGTCTCGCAACCCGGTGTTTACGACCGTATAACGGAATAGCGAAACGGAATGAGAAGAAACGCTTTCTGCCAAGAGAATGCCCTGTATATTGGGAAAATTTAGAGAGACAAACATATGTAAGAACATGCATGTTTTAATAACAAATAAGCAAAGTGTTGCCAAAGGCGGAAAAAAAATATATTTGCAAATCGTGTGTATTGATGCACAGAACTCATTGAGGTAAATTATTGCAACATTTCACAATACCAACGAACAATTTGGATGGCCATCTAATGAATTTGACAGAAAAAGAACTTTGACGAAGTTTCAAAAACATTGCAGAAGGGAATAAATGGGCTGTTCCAAAAATCGATGTTTTCACAATATTATGCAGGACACTGGCAACACTGTTGCTGTCACGTGTCACTAACAGATGTGTTTCACCTCAGGCTATCACACTAAGGCACTTTTAACGACAAAGGAGAAAGTTGGTTATTCTCGAACATATGCAATAAATTACATACACCTTGCAACCCTGAAATGTGGGTACAGAAGAACGTGTATCAATTGTTATGTTTTCCGTGCCTTAGGTGGTTGCTGTTTGCCGCGAACGGCATTCCAGATTGTGTCTACTTATGCTGACGTCGTGTGTGTGTTTTTAAAATGCCATATTCTACACAGGAAAGAGTGTTTATTGTTGAAGAATATATCCGAACATCGTCATATTCTTGCGTAAGAGAAGCATTTAGGGATACCCACATTTCAGGGTTGCAAGGTGTATGTAATTTATTGCATATGTTCGAGAATAACCAACTTTCTCCTTTGTCGTTAAAAGTGCCTTAGTGTGATAGCCTGAGGTGAAACACATCTGTTAGTGACACGTGACAACAACAGTGTTGCCAGTGTCCTGCATAATATTGTGAAAACATCTATTTTTGGACCAGCCCATTTATTCCCTTCTGCAATGTTTTTGAAACTTCGTCAAAGTTCTTTTTCTGTCAAATTCATTAGATGGCCATCCAAATTGTTAGTTGGTATTGTGAAATGTTGCAATAATTTACCTCAATGAGTTCTGTGCATCAATACACACGATTTGCAAATATTTTTTTTCCGACTTTGGCAACACTTTGCTTATTTGTTATTAAAACATGCATGTTCTTACATATGTTTGTCTCTCTAAATTTTCCCAATATACAGGGCATTCTCTTGGCAGAAAGCGTTTCTTCTCATTCCGTTTCGCTATTCCGTTATACGGTCGTAAACACCGGGTTGCGTGACTTTTCGGACACTCTGTATTATCTGAATCTATTTTGATCCTAACGATATATGCAAAATGGTCTCTAAAGCAAATAGGGAAAGTTTGCACATTAGAAACATGGTGCTTAATATTATTAGATACATAAATTCTATCAATGCGCGAGGCATGATTTGGTTTGATGTACGTATAACCTTCTTCATTTCCTTTAACATATTCCCATGTATCAACTAATTGTAATCCATCTATTAATGCTTTTAAAGTTGGGAAGTAGTTGTAACCTGGTTTTTGATCAATGGTTCTTAGAACTGAATTAAAATCACCTCCTAAGATGATAGATGTAATATTACCACTTAATTCCGCCGCCACGTCTTCTAGAAAGAAGTGGTTCCGCTGTGTTCTGTTTTGTGAGCCAGAAGGTGCGTAAATATTACAAAGTTTTATTCCATTTAATATTGCTGTTATTATTCTTCCTGAATAGTAACATTGTACCTGTTGTATCGGTATTCCTTTACGAATATAGAGAGCTGTACCATGATTTTGTGAAGTAAAATTATTATACACATCATATATGTTACCGTCTTCTAAATATGGAGTTCCAATTTCTTGCAAAAAGGCTATATCCACATATGCTTTTTTAAGGAAGTCTAGTAAAGCTTCCTGCTTAACATTACTACACGACTTATTATAATTAATAGTAGCTACTGTATAGGTCAACATATTATGAATGTATAATGAAAAACTAAGGATTACATGTAGATATATATATAAATATATATAGAATTATAAGAAAATACTATTTTCCAGTTCATTTTACCTTAATCTTATTCTGGCTATATATGCAATATTTCACGCCAATTATCAAGGCCAAACTATTTGTTAAATTATTGTTTTGATTTACTTAAATCACCTACCCTGCGCCTAGATCTTCTTTTCGCTAAGTTCATGTCGCTCACTTTCGCCGCACTTTTAGTCCGTTTTTTTGTACCAATTACATTTTCCACTACTATTTTCATATTTACACTACTACTCTCACTATCTTCAACAGTAATCAACTCACTATCCATATCGTCTCCCATTGCGTTTTGTTGTTCTTCCTGTCTTTCTGCTGTCTTCTGATCCTTAATGTTATTGATGCGTACCACGCCATCCTCTACGACTACTTCTCTCACTGATTCCGGTTTGGAGTTTTCTTCCTTAGTGACCAAACATGGTGTACCATCTTCCTCTTGGAACTTTGAAGCCGCTACTACCACTTCTGCTTCCTTCGTGGTTGGTAGGTGTTCCGTCCTTCTGGGGGTTACGGTGTATTTCTGTATGTATTTCAGTTGATTCCAGCTGATTCTCAAGGCTAGTAGAAGGTGTTTCACTGGATGGAACTTCTTGGTATGGTCCTTCTCGTTGTTGCGCCACTTGACTGTAGTTTCGTCCGTGCCTGAGCGGAACTCTCAGGACAGTGGGTTGACGAAGGTCGCACATCCTACGTTCGTGACCAGGCTGGTGACAAATCTGGCACGTCCGTTGCTGTTCATCATAGATAACGTGACACTGAAACGAGCGTATTACTAGAAACGAAGGTATTGGTTTTGTGACTTCCATTTTAGCCACTCGCACTCCATTATACACTGGGTATCGAAAGTTCCCCGACCATTGTTCTTTGTCTCCACTATCGACAGTTCCAAATTCTCGCAGTTTTTCTTTCACGCTATCATCGCCCATTTCCAATGGGAGATTAAAGACACGCACAAATTTCACTTCCCTTCCCGCATCTTCTAATGATACTTTCACGCTATTGCCATCAGCGTAACGAAACTCCATGTCAGGCCCATGTTGTTCTAATAGTTTTCTCATTGTCGCTTCTCTCACAAATTTAATATACACACAACGCAAAATTGTAGTGAGTTGTATACCCATCAATTCGTCAACATGCAGACGGAATTGTCCGTGAATAAATTCATGTATATCCGTTGCCCTCGGTTTAGAAGCATTCACCGGAAAGCTTATCTTTATCGTATTTAACCTATTCATTTCGTTATTCTTACTTGCCACTATAGTACTTACTGGTTTATCGATTTGTCTCTTATGTTACAAGTCCAATTTTTCAGACGTAGTTGACTCACTAGCTACACTCGGGGAACACACTACCAGAGAACGATATCAGCACGTCCAACACAAACGGCGTCCACCGAGGAACTGACCACTCCGCCCCAGGGTCCGGCTCAGAACTTAGAAATTAAAGTATTTCTTTCTTGTAAATATTACATCTCTTTTCACATCTCTGGGAAAATCACAACGAATTGATGAAAATACATGATTTGATTGTTGTTATTTAGCGTCGCCCTTCTGCCACCTTTGGCTAATCACGGAGATAGATGAGTGATGATATGATGAAAATGATGGAAGGAACACTCACAAAGAACATACACGCCCAGGCCGAGATTCGAATCCGGGATCCCTGGCCTTGTAGCGAAGTGTGTTAAGGGCATGCGAGACAGTCTCCGCCCGGCTTTTCGCTCCGAGTCAGTGTTGCCAACTTAGCTCTCTTGGAGCCAGATCTGGCTCTTTCGTGCACTCGTTTGCCTGTAAAATGGGGCACCCGTCCACGTGCCTCACTATGGTACCATCACTGGTTCCGGCCCATATAGACCAACTTTTGGCAACACTGCGAGGAGTCAAGGAGAAATGCATTGGCCATATGGGAGTATTTTTTGATTTGTTATCTTGGGAATATCAAACTTCCGATGGCACAGCAAATGATATCAACGGGAAGAGGGCAGTTTGAGGAAGTGATTGTCCAGCAGAAAAGTCGAAACTCCCATTTGATTAGCCGTAACTTGATGTTGAAGTTAATTCACCATAAGGAATACATGGGATTCAGAAAATTCTTATTCGTCATATTTCTTACAGGTCGTAGTAGTAGGGAAAATACTTAAGAGCTGACAATAGACCCGTTAATTGACATTAATGGTTTTTTAATTCATTTTCGAGGGGTGACGCTATTGTTATTTAATCTAGCGCCACGTGTCGTGGGTGGAGGAGGAGATGAGTCATCGATGACTCATGCACACGTGTGAGTTTGAAATTAATGGTTTTCCATTAGTGCACAAAAGACACTATTATGTATTCCGTTTTTGACCTAAGCTAACACTATTGTTGTATATTATATATGCGTTTCTGCCGGATATGAGTCACAGATGATTTATACAGACGTTGGAGTTTGGAATTAATGGTTTCTCCATTAAGGTACAAAAGACACTATTGTGGAGTTCGTTTTCGGACTATTCTAACACTATTGTTGTATATTATATATGCGTTTCTGCCGGATATGAGTCAGGGGTGCTTTATGCACACGTGGGAACTTGGAATTAATGGTTTTTCCATTAATGTACAAAAGACATTTTCGGCCTATTCTAAGGCGTCACGTCCGCCCATTTTGGCGTCGGTGGTGAGTCATATTTGGTATAATTAAGGATCCGGATTTACCCGAATTCAACCGGTGTCGACGCGTTCGATCGGAGGTAGAAGATATTATAACACATGTTCGCTTTAAAGGCGAAGAAATTGAACGATGTATCCTATATGCAAACGAAGTATGCGAGCGGAATCCATGTTAATAATATTAACCTGTTACGGAAGAACCTGTTATGTGGTTGCATTCATCGGCGCCCCCAAACCGCGCGCGTTCATGGATACGCGTGGGGAAGAAAGGGTCGCCATTGTTACGGTCCCCTTCGCTTGGTCTTCTTCCGAAGTTGAATGGAAGGCAAGTGTCGCCAAATTTTTACACACGAGTATTGATTTTCTTTGAGGTTCCAATTTTATTTGGCAGAAGTAATCTACGCGGTATTTCTGCCGCCTTTTGTAACATTGCAAAGACTATTTAACCTAAGACGTAACGAATTTGGCTGAACTAGGAACATTCTGTTCCAGTATCTACAGGTTAAAGTGGATGCGATCCACTATTTGCTCTTATTTCTGGGTTGCGAACCACGGCCCATTTGATTATTGGGTTATAAACATCAGGATTCATGTAAAATTGACCAGATGTTTTTACTGTTAGAGACAATATTTCGCATTTTTTGTGTATTTTTACTCAGAAAACGCTATTTGAACGATTCAAGCAACATTTTTTATTAAATTTTGGACTCACAAAGACATTTTTCAACTTTTAACTTGTTATTTTAAAAGTTTATTTCCATTTTTTACTCTAATATCACAATATCAACTATTCTGGCAGGAGTGTTTATTGCAATTTTGGCTTGCAAAGATAATTTTTTCAACTTCTTTTATTAACTTTTCTATTTGTTGCCTTTTGTATCTTATATTTTTTAATTCTTAACTTTGAGTTGTTTTTTATTTAAAAAATTTCTCTATCACTAAGGAAGAAGTACTTTTAAGTAAAACTGTACCCACAAACTTTATTATTACTATTATTATTAGTATTATTATTATTGTTGTTGTTGTTGTTTTTGTTTTGATGTAGTTGTTGAATCTTGTTGTTGTTGTTGTTAGGGTTTATTGACTTCCACTACGCTATTTTTGGTTTGGTTCGTAGGAAAGTTTGCTTATTTTAGAGTTTCCTCGGTATTTTCTTACTGTTAGGGTAGGTAAAGTTTCCTAAATATATGAGTAGGGTTCCATATATTCTTGTTTTTGCATGTTTTTCATATGATGTGATCACCACAACTCTCCAAGGGCTTTTACTGCATGTTTCCATTTTTATTGAGGCTTGGTGGGTCCTAGAGCCACTTTATGCATGAGCTGAAAATTTCGATCTCAGATAACCGTCAACCTTATGTCAGAGTATTTTCGAGTATATTTTAGACTTAGATGTTCCCCATCTCTCTTTTTACCGTACGAGATGTAAAGATAAAATGTTCCGCATGTACGTAACAAGCATTAGTTTTATTTTGAAACGAAAAATGAACAAGTCAAAAGTACATTTTGCTATAAACATAGAAACTATATTTCATGTTCCCCCGGAATGTGAATGTCGGAAGGATACGCATTTTGTAGACAAAATGCATTTTAAGCGCCGAATAGAGTCAACAGAGAAAATATTGGCACCTATACTGACTACATCGCATAGGTCAGCCATTTTGTGTTTGCTGTTCAAGCAAGAGAACATAAAATAAACGCTCACGTTGGAACAAAGCTCATTTTACAATGGATTTTCGCTTTGGTCACCCGTTTGCTATGATTGTGTGCGGCCCTTCTCAGAGCGGGAAGACTACATTTGTGGATAAGTTACTATTTTATAAAAATGAAATGTTTACTCGAGTACCGAAATCGATACTCTGGGCGTATGGTGCTGTTAGACCAAATCTTAAATTGTGTCAAGACACCAATATTCAGTTTGTTGAAGGAATACCCGATATTGCTAATATGGATATTGAATCTCCAGGATTAATTATTATTGACGATCTGATGAACGAGAGTGGAAAAGATTCTTCAGTAGCAGACATTTTTACCAAGTATTCTCACCACAAGAACATGAGTGTTATATTTATTGTACAAAATTTATTTCATAAAGGTGCAAAGATGCGGGATATAAGCTTGAACGCGCATTACATTGTGTATTTCAAGAACCCTCGAGATAAGCAACAAATACATTATTTGGCACGGCAATTCAAACCTGACGAAAGTAGAAGTGTTTTGCAAGCATTCGAAGATGCAACAGAGAAACCTCATAGCTATTTAATGTTCGATATGACACAACAGAGTCCCGAAATATTAAGAATGAGGGCGCATATATTTCCAGACGAACAATTAACTATATATGCGGCAGGAAAGCACGCAAACAAGTCATTTCTGGTGCGTACTTCAGAATGACCTCACAACTGAACCAACACGCTCCAGCGCTCAAAGTTTTGTGCAAATCCAACCCTCAGCTGCGTAAACTATTGTTGCACCGTGCGTCCCCCGATCTAGTACGCGTTCTCGGTCAATGTGCTGCCAATACAATAAAAGGGAATGTTCCACTTTCAAAAGTACAAAAGTCTAAGCTCCAAAAATTTAAAGTCACTCTACGAAAGCTAGCTGCAAAGAGCACTTCGCTTAAAAAGAAGAAAAAGTTGCTTATACAAAAAGGAGCTGGATTTCTACCTTTTCTTATTGGCCCTATTATCGCAGCCTTAGGAAGTGCCTTGTTTAACAAATGAGTGTAAAAAAAATGATACTGGTACCTGAAGAAGCAGGAGCCGCAATGCAAGCTTCTGCCGCTCGTTCACAAATGCACGAATCGCGGTTAGATTCTGATATTCATGCTATATTGGCAAGGCAAGATTATAGTGAACCCGAAAAATGGAAATTATACCAACAGGCTCTTCGAAGATACTTACAACATACGAGTCCCAGTCAGATATATTTACCCGTGATAGAAGAACAAGAAATACGTGTAGATACAGAGCGAAAAGAACCTCCACAAACTGCCACACTCAAAGAAGAAATTATTGCTTCGGTGCCTAAAACACTCCAGAAAAAGACAGAATTGTTATTGAAAAGATTGCTTGCTTCTCGGAACATAAGCTGGGATTCTCAAGGAACAGTCACCATGCATGGGAAATTATATCAAAATTCCAATATAGTCGATTTGATTAACAAAGTTGTACGCCCACGTAAAAAAAGCAGGGAACCAATAGGAAAAGATCAGTTCGAACGCATTCTTCACTCTTTAAACATCCCTCGCGAATATATTGTTACACACACGCCTCCACCCCCTTTAAGAAAAAGGAAAACTGAATTGATTTGGGAAGACTTGTAACATGGATCTGAAAACTTTGTACTATACTCATAAACTTCCTACTTCTTTTTCTAATAGTGAAAAAATATCTAAGGCTTCAACACAATCTAGAACTCAAATTCAGAACTGGTTGTCAGAACAGGATGCGTATACCTTACATGTTCCTGCGCGTAAAATTTTCCCTCGTAAACGTTACGAAGCTACGACTCCTCTTGAACTTGTTCAAATGGATTTAGCTGACATGCAAAATATCGCTCGATTTAACGACAGTTTTAGATACATTCTTTGTGCAATTGATGTGTTTTCAAGACAAGCGTACTGTCTCCCAGTAAAAAACAAATCAGGCGAGGTTATGGCAAAGGCTATCACAAAGATTATAAATATGTTGGAATATCCTCCCGTGTATTGTCAGACAGACAAAGGCAGAGAGTTTTACAACGCTCATGTGAAGAAAGTGTTTCACAAGTATAATGTGCAACATTACAGTGTTAATTCTGAAATGAAAGCAGCCGTGGTCGAAAGATTTATACGTACTATGAAATCAAAATTGTATAAGCATTTCACTGCAAATAATACCTACAAATATATTGATATTCTAGCTAAAATTGTTAAATCCTACAATCATTCTTACCATAGATCCATAAAAATGGCGCCTGCAGAAGTAAATTTTGATAATGCTTTGCAAGTGTGGTCTCGCTCGCGCGTTAAACCAAAAGAAAATATCAAATTTAAATTTAATATTGGTAATTATGTAAGAATAAGTAAAAACAAGCTCAAATTCGAAAAAGGTTATTTGCCTAATTGGACACAGGAAATTTTTGTCGTTGACAAACAAATAAGTACTGTTCCCCCCACGTATAGAATCAAAGATTGGAACGGAGAAATTATAGAAGGGATATTTTACGAACCTGAATTACAGAAAATTAACTTGGATCCAAATAGACCTTTTATTATTGAAAAAATATTGAAGCGAAAAGGAAATAAGGCGTTTGTACATTGGCGGGGGTATCCCAGAGCCATGAGATCATGGGTATTTATTTCTGATATTACTCAAGTTTAGGTTAGTTGACACTATGGCACAAGACGATTTCTATCTTACTTTACCCTCCAATGCAAGTTTAGACTTGTTTCCAGACAACACAATTGCTCACTTTCGTACAAAGTTGAGTGAGTCAATCGAATTGGATCAAAAGTGGGTCGTTGCTGTAGCTGAAGTACATATGACATGTAGTTTCTATAATATAGCTGGAGATAACAATATTATTATATATGAATATAAACCTAAAAACAGAGACGAAGTGTTTTACAGTGAAAGTGTGGTCCGAGAAGGATTTTATTCCAATATTTCTTTGTTGCTTTCGAATATTCCTCCTCCAAAACGAAAAGTGCTTGCTCAACATGTAACTTTAGGATACGATGCACATAAACACACAATTTACGTGCAAACAACTTTGGAACATGATGAAAGCATGAAAGTACTTTTGTCGCCTTCCTTGGTTCCAGTGTTTGGTTATTCGTTATCTGTTCCAGAGAAAAAGGAACTTATACATTCTGATATGGGATCAGGGATAGTACGAACCTGTTCCACGTATCCATGCAACATGGATTTTCATATTCCACACGAGATTCACATTTGCTCAAATATTGTGAAATCTCAACCAAATATCGGCCCCGTGATAAGATCATTCAGCACTGTAGACTATGAATATGGAGCAAAGAAAAGTTATATTTTCGAACCACGACAATACATAAAAGTTGAAAAACAATATATTGAAACAATTGAAATACTATTAAAATCAGAGCACGGCACCCCTCTCCCATTTCAGTTTGGAGCGTCGAGCGTAACATTACATTTTAAAAAAGCGGAACAATGATCGCTGAAGGCAGTGACAATGAATATTACGTCACTTTGGTTTCAAATGCGTCCAAGAAACTTTTCAGAAACAATACACCTTCTCATTTTAGTACCAAACTTGCATATCCAATCAACTTAAATTCTGGAGAATGGGTTGTAGGGCTCTCTGAAGTCCACTTTACTAATAGTCTTTACAATGTTATGAAAGGGGAAAATGAGATTGCATGGACAGTTCAAAACTCACAGCCAGGTCAGGCAAATAGGCAGAGTGGAAAAACGGTGGTGCCCCCTGGATATTATCCCACTGTAGACTCTGTGTTACAAGTTTTGAATGAAAATCACATAGGAGAAGGGCTTTTTCGTTTCAGGTGCAATTACTCCGCAAACTCTGTCGAAGGAAACTACGATTCTCAATTATCCACACTCAAATTTTCGCCCATCTTAGCATTACAGTTGGGCTTTGAACCAGATAGAAATATTGTGAAGCAATCACAAGCTTCGAAACAACCAAATTTAAGTATTGGCGTTCCACAACAAATTATGGTGTACAGCGACATAGTAAGTCACCAGATAGTAGGAGATACTAAAGCTCCACTTTTCAGAATGTTTACAATACCTTCTGTTCCGTATGGACGTTCACAAAGCATTATTTTCAATCCTGTTCATTATTTATCAGCATCAAAGCATTATTTCGACACCATTGAAATCCTTTTAAGGGACAATGCTGGTCGTAAACCTTCATTTGCATTTGGGGAGTTGACCGTTAAACTTCATTTTAAGAGAAAATGAAATACGACAGAGGCGAACTGTACCGCAATTACTATCTCGAACAGGCCGGTTCGGGACTCCCATATTACTCAGGTCCACCCTTTCAAAGGGGACACGGGTTAGGATCTATCTTCAAGGGGTTGTTCCGTCTGGCTATTCCATTACTCAAACAAGGCGCTAAAACTTTAGGAAAACAAGCACTGACAACTGGGATGCAAGTAGTGGGGGATGTGCTGGAAAATAAGCCGGTAAAGCATTCGATTAGAACTCGGTTAGGCGAAGCAGGAGAAACATTGAGAGGCAAGGCAGAACAAAAAGTTTCTCAACTTCTCTCTGGTAGCGGAAAAAGAAAACGGAAGGGTGCAACTATAAAATTTGGCATCCCTCTAGTACCTTCTCAGTTCAAAAAGAGAAGGCGTAGGGGAAACAGAGATATTTTCGATAGCTAACCACCATGTCGTTCTTACATCCTGGCTCCTGTGATTGTACAAACTCGGAACTTGATTTGTTTACAATTCCACCGACTCAGACAAGTATAGAGAATTCAGCATTAGTTGAATATCGCTCACTTTCAACGCTAACTTCAGATTCTCCAGTCGAATTTTCAGTAGTTGGGGGCGGCGATGAATATTTGGACCCTTCGCATGTTTATTTGTATGTGAGATGTAAAATTACTAAACCGGATGGAGCAAATTTGGCTCCAGATAACTTGGTTTCCCCCGTGAACAATTTTCTACATTCACTCTTTTCTCAAGTTGACGTAATGTTGAACGACAAATTGATTTCATCCTCCTCTGGATCATATGCCTACCGTGCTTACATTGAAACTTTATTGAATTACTCGAACGAAGCTAAAAAATCTCACCTCACTGCCTCTCTCTGGTATCGCGATACTCCTGGAAAACTAGAAAATCTAACAGAAAACAAAGGAATTGAGAAACGCATGTCTTTTGCAACAGGTAGCCGTAGTTTCGAAATGTATGGTCGGCTTCATACAGATATTACCTCTCAGCCCCGCCTTCTAATGAACAAAGTGTCTATGCGAGTTAAATTGCACAGAACAAGCGATGCGTTTGCTTTAATAACTAGTGGGAATTCAGAATATCGAGTTCAGTTACAAGATGTCTCCTTATTTGTTCGCCGTGTGACAATTAGCCCTCATGTAGGCTTAGCTCACAGTGAAGCCCTTGAAAAAGCAACAGCAAAGTACCCTATAACACGAGTAGAAGTAAAATCAATCACACTGCCTCAAAATATCACTTCCTACAATCTGGATAACATCTTTTTAGGTACAGTACCTAAACGTATCATAGTAGGATTCGTATCGAATAGCTCTTTCAATGGTAGATTTGACTCTAACCCTTTCAACTTTCAGCATTTCAATCTTAGTTCGCTTCAGTTTCAAATTGGTAATAAGTCTATCCCAAGTCAGCCTCTGGCACTCAATTTTAGTGACAAAAATATCGTTCAAGCATATTACTCATTATTCTCTGGTACTTCTCTTTATTTTTCTGATAGTGGGAACGGTATATCGCGTGAGGACTACGATAATGGATTTGCCCTGTATGCCTTTATTCTTTCACCAACCATGGAAATTGATTCCACCTGGGACTTAATTCGCGACAGTAGTGTGACATTAAAGGTCTCTTTTGCTTCGGCACTTCCCTCCTCAGTCACTTGTGTTATTTATGGAGAATTTGATTCTCTGGTACAAATTGACAAGAACCGCGCCATATATACTGATTATAGCAAATAAACCTTCAGTTGAGTGAGTGTCAGCCTCAAAGTAGGATCACAATATGAGAGTCGTTATCGATTTTATAGGATTTCGAGATAATAATGGAAAATATATTCCGAAAGAAATAGCTGTAGTGGATCCAGATTCTAATTGTTTGCAATCATGGGTATTTAAACCTCCGTGCGCATGGGATGATCTCGATATCAGAATACAAAATGAAAATTTATGGGAAACTCAAAATGTGCACGGCCTCTCTTGGCAAGCTGGAGAAGTGAATTTTACCAATATGTCTACTATTTTATCCTGCTGTACCGAAAATGCCGCAGGCATTTATTCCTTTGGCGCAGAAAAGTGCCATTTCCTTTCTACCTTACTTCAACACGCTGTGATTAACTTGGAGCAGCTTGGATGCCCTAAATCAGCTCTACTAAGTTTCCCTACCTATACCTGCTGTGAGAAGAACCACCGCCTGAGAAAAATAGCTTGTGCTCTGAGAAACGCGCACCTGTACGGTCAGTTTCTACACCACTACAGTTTCATTCAGCACGTTGTACCTGCATGTGCCTCAACCCAAGACGAGAACAACTCGTCATCAGACTACAAAGAAGGCAGCATCTCGTCGTCAGACGAGAACTTATATTCATTGAATTCGGCTGCAAAATGGATACCATAAGCATTGCCATGACAGTACATCAAGACAGTGTTCTATCTGAAAGCTTCGTTGGAGTGTTTGCAGACAATACATTACCGAAAAATATCAAGCTTCCAGCTTCCCTGATTATCAATACAGACAGAGATTCGGGGCCGGGAATACATTGGACTGCCCTGTACATTGATTCGAATTGCCACGGAACATACTTTGACAGTTTTGGTGAAAACCCCAGTGCTTCTGTGACAGCGTTTTTGAAACGCAGGTGCCTTTGTTGGTGTATAAACAGAACAGTTATTCAGAATCCATTGTCCAGTGTGTGCGGATTGTACTGTATTATGTTCCTCTATTATGCCAGCAGAAATCTAACTATGGAATACTTTCTATCTTTCTTTGGGAAAGATTTGAAAAAGAATGACCGCATAGTGAGAAAAAAATTTACAAATGCATTTTCTTGACTTTATCAACAGTGTGGATGCTGTGAGACCCTAATCAGGGCACAGAGCTTTGTAGTAGCTGGAGGTTCATTAGCCTCAGAGTACTTGGGTAAAATGTGAACATGGATAGCAGAATTTTGAGTGAACAGTAAAAGACAATCAGCCTGAATATCGCACTTGTGAAGAAATTATATTAGAGATAAAAAAAGCGTTAGTATAACGCTACTTTGTAGTAGAATGATATGTAACAATTGAAAAAACTTGATGTATTACATACTTTGTAGTAGACTAGTTTGTGAAAATAAAAATTTCGTGTGTAGAAACCATTTGTTTCATTTATAAAAAGTGGTATTGAATTACTAAAAAAGGTACTTGAAAAGTAAATAAACCACCGCAGTATTAAAAATAATACCTACCCTAACAGTAAGAAAATACCGAGGAAACTCTAAAATAAGCAAACTTTCCTACGAACCAAACCAAAAATAGCGTAGTGGAAGTCAATAAACCCTAACAACAACAACAACAAGATTCAACAACTACATCAAAACAAAAACAACAACAACAACAATAATAATAATACTAATAATAATAGTAATAATAAAGTTTGTGGGTACAGTTTTACTTAAAAGTACTTCTTCCTTAGTGATAGAGAAATTTTTTAAATAAAAAACAACTCAAAGTTAAGAATTAAAAAATATAAGATACAAAAGGCAACAAATAGAAAAGTTAATAAAAGAAGTTGAAAAAATTATCTTTGCAAGCCAAAATTGCAATAAACACTCCTGCCAGAATAGTTGATATTGTGATATTAGAGTAAAAAATGGAAATAAACTTTTAAAATAACAAGTTAAAAGTTGAAAAATGTCTTTGTGAGTCCAAAATTTAATAAAAAATGTTGCTTGAATCGTTCAAATAGCGTTTTCTGAGTAATACACAAAAAATGCGAAATATTGTCTCTAACAGTAAAAACATCTGGTCAATTTTACATGAATCCTGATGTTTATAACCCAATAATCAAATGGGCCGTGGTTCGCAACCCAGAAATAAGAGCAAATAGTGGATCGCATCCACTTTAACCTGTAGATACTGGAACAGAATGTTCCTAGTTCAGCCAAATTCGTTACGTCTTAGGTTAAATAGTCTTTGCAATGTTACAAAAGGCGGCAGAAATACCGCGTAGATTACTTCTGCCAAATAAAATTGGAACCTCAAAGAAAATCAATACTCGTGTGTAAAAATTTGGCGACACTTGCCTTCCATTCAACTTCGGAAGAAGACCAAGCGAAGGGGACCGTAACAATGGCGACCCTTTCTTCCCCACGCGTATCCATGAACGCGCGCGGTTTGGGGGCGCCGATGAATGCAACCACATAACAGGTTCTTCCGTAACAGGTTAATATTATTAACATGGATTCCGCTCGCATACTTCGTTTGCATATAGGATACATCGTTCAATTTCTTCGCCTTTAAAGCGAACATGTGTTATAATATCTTCTACCTCCGATCGAACGCGTCGACACCGGTTGAATTCGGGTAAATCCGGATCCTTAATTATACCAAATATGACTCACCACCGACGCCAAAATGGGCGGACGTGACGCCTTAGAATAGGCCGAAAATGTCTTTTGTACATTAATGGAAAAACCATTAATTCCAAGTTCCCACGTGTGCATAAAGCACCCCTGACTCATATCCGGCAGAAACGCATATATAATATACAACAATAGTGTTAGAATAGTCCGAAAACGAACTCCACAATAGTGTCTTTTGTACCTTAATGGAGAAACCATTAATTCCAAACTCCAACGTCTGTATAAATCATCTGTGACTCATATCCGGCAGAAACGCATATATAATATACAACAATAGTGTTAGCTTAGGTCAAAAACGGAATACATAATAGTGTCTTTTGTGCACTAATGGAAAACCATTAATTTCAAACTCACACGTGTGCATGAGTCATCGATGACTCATCTCCTCCTCCACCCACGACACGTGGCGCTAGATTAAATAACAATAGCGTCACCCCTCGAAAATGAATTAAAAAACCATTAATGTCAATTAACGGGTCTATTGTCAGCTCTTAAGTATTTTCCCTACTACTGGTCGTACCTAGCTTAATAATCAACTTTGAAAAACGCTTCGACCTGCCACTTGTGGAGAAATTCATACTCTCTTGTACCCCCACGTTTTTCTTCAGTAGCATTGCCCATTCCGACGATATTCAAATAAATGCACACATGGTGCGTAACTGTATCTCCTCGCTTTAAGGTCAGGATTCGAACCCGGGATCCATGGCGTCTTAGCGCGCTGACTACTCCGTCACAAATGTACATCCCTTTGTATTAAATTTTACTCGAAGTTGAAGTTTGTTTTAAATCCACTTGTTGCTTAGATAGGTTAATGTGGACCGGGCATACACTTCAAGGGGTATCCGTACCATAACGTGCGCTCGAACTCGGGACCCTTTGACCACAAGGCGACGACGCTACCACTACACCAACGGGAAGGTTCTGGTGCAGTTTGCAAGTGGAGTGAATGGTGTAACAAGCATGCACCCCTTCCGTCACGATTTCACTTACTTCAGCCGGTTGCCCCGCCGCTTCTCGAATTTGTCAAACAACGGGGAAAGAGGATCCTGCTTTGTTCGGATTTCCACTGAAGATGCACAAAAAATTCGGACAAATCCGAGAAAAGACCAAGCAGAAAAAAATGGAGAAAGAGTCGCTTGAAAAGACTCACGCGCGCGGCCACTGACGCGCTCCCTGACGCAACAATAGCAGAGAGCAGCGTAACAGAGCACAGGTGACCTAGCCATCTGTCACGAGACAAGACACAGGACGAGCATTGTCAAAGCCCTGTTTCCAAGATTCGCGGCGGAAAACCAGTTCCGTTCGTCGATCAACTCGAGCGTGCCGTTCACCGCACGTTGGGACGAGCGCTAATCTGTAGTGGATTGGATGACCAACTCTCTTATATATCCCGGGATATTTTATTTTTAAAATTTAAATTTATTTTATTTTCAAAATTTAAATTTATTTTATTTTCAAAATTTAAATTTATTTTATATTTAAAGTTTAAATTTATTTTATTTTTAAAATTTAAATTTACTTTATTTTTAAAATTTAATAAATTTAAATTTATGTCATTATTTATTTTCCAGTTTGTGCTGTTGCCGTCGATGATTAAATATTCGTGTACTGTTATGAAAAATACTTCACAATTCGCGAAGGCGAAGCCAAACTTCTGTGGGCCGATTACATATCTAAATTACCTGAATATTAGCATAAATAGAAACGCAGCAAATCACTTTTTCACAAACTTCACAACTGTTACATCGAATTCTTGACTGTTATCTCTGTTACCATGGCAACGACAATGTTGCCAAACACATTAACGTAATACAATTTATCATAAAGAGAAAACGAACTTTATAAAACATCAACTTTTACATTAACATTTGAAGTTAAAAATAGATAATAGTTATACGTAATTGTACATTTACAAACGAACATAAGAAGTAAAATAAATTTGTGCTGTGGAGAACAATCACAAGTTTATTTTTATATCCTATGATCTCTCATTTTGCCTAATCATACGGACCAGTAAGATATTTTTACGTCTCTCCACAACGTGCGAAAACAACATTTCAAGATCTCCACGCCACATTTTGACCAATGTTTAACTTCTGTAGTGTTGAGTATAACCGTTTAGCTGCGTTATTTTAACACCAATGAAGTTAAACATTGACCAGGAAATTGTGTGGGCCTCCTAGAACTGTTTTCTGTGTTAGTTGATACCAATATTTTTCCACTGTACTTTTTTCATCATCAGTCGACTAAAAATTCACCTGATTTTAAAGATTTGTTGCGTGAAATTGAGATGCAGAGGAATAATTACCCTGTATATTTTACAGATAAGATATATTGAGAGAAGACATGTAAATCAAATAATAAAATAAACAGGTGTCTACATCCGGGGATATGTGAAAGATATTGTTTATACGACGCGAGTGAGATACATTGATAAATTGAAACACATAATAAGAAAACTATAGCTATTGTGGATGTTGGCATGCTGACAGGAACCTGACAAGAAATAGACGTTCATCTTGATATTATCCGTGCGACAAATGGAACACGTACAAGTGTACTAACGAAAGATGTTTTTTTTAGTTTATTTATTTATCCATCCATGCCTCTGCAATCTGTGAAGCAAAGCCGTGCAAAACGGCAGAAAAATGGGCGGAGCAAAGTAATGCGCGCTGCTACAAACAAACGGCCGGCAGCAGAAGCCACCTTTTCCCCTCCATCCGCTCAATTCCCCTCTAACGCATTCATTGGTCGAGCCCTATCGAGTCCTACTTGCGCAGAGATATATTTTCGTTCGCTTGCTCCAGATTCCCGGGTCAGAGTATATATTCGTTGGATTTCCAATCATTTCTGTTTCATACCCGATTAAAATGTGTGACACCTTTTGTAGACACCCTTTGTATAAGAAACGATTAATTGATTGATTTGGTGTTTTAAGTCCACTTTATGCACATTAAGGGTAATTGGGACTGGACCTACAGTTTAAAGTGGAATCCGAACCACTCTGTGTCTCCACCGGGAATCGAACCCGGGACCCCTTGATTACAAAGTGTCAACGATAAAAAAACTGACAAACTGACCCGTAAATTATTTTTTGTATCTACGCGTATGTAACAAACTGTTGCACTGCTATCGAAGCCTTCACTACAGTAAAACCTCGTTAATCCGGACTAATGGGGGGATAAGTTGACCGGTTTAACGAAAGTCCGGATTAACTGAAATAACCTAAAATAACAGTAGAAAGTGCATTAAAACTCCGTTTCTAGCAACAAAACATGTTTATTACGGTGTATTTAAAGGGCATAGGCCTAAATACACTATACAGTACAGTAAAATGTAAAGCCGTTACGGAGCAATATGACGAACGCGATTGTTGACTTCTAGCCACATTTAAAACCTTGCATTCTGCTTTTTTCCCTTTTACCTGTCCGGATTAAGCCAAGTCCGGCTTATCGGGGTCCGTATTAAGGAGGTTTTACTGTACTTTTCTCACACTTGTAAATTGTTAAAGAAAAACATATTTTTGAAAAAATATAAAGAAGAATACAAGGACAAAAGGTAAATAATGTTCGCAAAACAACACACATAATAAGTTCTCTTACAGAACTAAACAGCAGATGCTCCTCGGCGGTTCACCACACGAGCGGGTTGGAAATAACAAGATCAGAAAGGCAGAGGAACTTGAGAGCAGTCAACTACAATCGAGCATCCCTGTACCTTTGATCTCCGGCCTTTGTTGCCAGAAGATCCTTTCGCAAGCAACCGAGGCACGAAATAAGGTTGTTCGGCGCCGAAGAGCTTTCGCACCTCGCTCTACTTGCCGCGTTTCGATGAAAGGAGGAGTTGCCGAGGGGGCAGAATCAATTGTCATACGCGAGAGAGCACGCATCGAACATCACCGCCTTCGAGGATCGATCGGTTTTTCAGGAAGAGGTGCCCTTTCGATGTCTTTGTGAAACTTTAATCAACCGACTCACAAGAATTGGCTCTGTATCACTCGAACGGTAGTACTGCATTCTAATTCCCTTTTCACCCTTAAGTTTCGAAAAAGTGGAATTTGGAAAATCCGATTCTCAATTATTCTTACAGCTGATTCTTTTTCAGTGGAAACATCACTCCTGTCTTACTGTTTGGCACACACAGGCTATAGGGTAACTGGTCACAGGTCACAGGGTCAATGTTTTTTTTTTTAAATTCCCTTTTGTTTGAATCTTTGTCTTTGATACAGTGTATCCAACTGATGAACAGAAAAACCTTGCACTTTTGGGCGAATCGAGTCACAAAAATCGGGTGAATAGGGTCATCACATGATGTACCCATTTACCCTGAAAGAGGCTTCTAAATAAATTTGTCTACTACAGATGGAACAATATACAAAGAAATTGTCAACTTCCTGGAAGGAGGACGACATGTAGAAAGCGATTAAGGCATTTAGGAAAGGTAGGAACTAACGACATGCTGTTTGGTGTTCCTTATTCATATCTTCAGAGAAGAATACAGAGTGACCAGGACAAATCCCTGAGAAAAAAGGGGGTAAGCTACTTTGACCGTTGATCAGAAGGATGGACTGGTTAGAAAGTAAATAAAATTGAAGACTAAAATTGGTAAACGCTGTGTCACAATAATTCAAACACCGTTTTCCACGTTAAACTGTGAAATATGCCATGCTTTATAATGTGGTAAACGTGAAATGTGGCTTTGAGTCCTCTAAGTAGTTCAAAGGGCGTGTAAAGAGGTCACTAGTGTGCACGTTCTTACGGGCTGATGTGGAACGATGCGAGTTTCGAACACTTTCGCTTTTGGCATGTAACGATTGATAAATTTTGGTAAATTTCTTTATTATTCAAATTACTTTTCGATAGCCCTCGTATAAATTCTTTTGTAGTGTAATCTTTTTGAATGTATATTTTATCCTTGTTAAAATTTGTAACGCTGTTTCTGCCAAGCGAAAAAGAACGCAAAGAAAGTTGAAGCTTGCATTCTTTTTCTTTCTAATCAACAATGGGTTCTTTTTCGTTCGGCGCTGCGACGCCAAGGGTCCCGGGTTCGAATCCCGGTCGGGCTTGGTTGTTTGTGAATGTCCATTCATCAATTTCATCATTTCATCACTCATCCCCATCTTCGCAAATTAGCCAAGAGGCACAAAACGCGAAGTAAAATAAACTAAATCAATCAATCGTTCGGCGCTGCGCGGTTTTGTAAGTAAGTTTTGCTCCATTGTGTTTCTCGATATGCCTTTTTGGAAGGGGCAATTGTTTAAGCTAAAAATATCTTTCCATATGTCTAAATCTTTTGTTCAGGGAATAGGATTGCGTAATCCCGCGAGTATAAATACCAGCCGTTTCGCTGGCAAAGGAATCAGTTGATCAGTATATTCCGGAATCTTTAGGTGATTAAATCGCTTGTCGAGGTCCAGGACTGGGAGAATACGGGCGTTGTGTGGGGAGTGGCTGGTCAGCTCTCCCTTCCACAATGTCCGAGGTTTTCCGTAAGCCACCTTTCAGGATTTGTGCTGGTCATCATGATCCTTAAAGGCGATTTTGGCAGGCTTATAAATAATTAATTCATATATAAATATTTAATCTTAATAATTTGAACTTTGAAATTATTCATAAATTTTAAATTCTGTCGAAGTTGGCACTGGTCAGTGTGGCTCCGATGTAAATTCAAATTAAATAAATTAGGCTCATCAAAGATATACATCCTTCTCGTAGAGTAAATTTTTTTTGTGCTAAATCATTCTGAATTCTCCTGGTAAGGAGGTTCAATTAAATAAATTTGATTCTTTTTTAGTTTAATCCGAGAGCATACCTCTGGTCAGAGGGTGTCTTTTAAATCTGATAGCTTATATAGTTTTCATGTGCGTTTTAAAGTCTGAGTATCCGGAACGTTGAGGAAGGTTTATGGTTTCTCCTATTTAGGTTTTATTTAGATGTAATTTTGAAACAGCTATAATAGGTGACCGGTCGAGTATATGTTTTTTATAGAAATTCATTTAATGTAAAAGTCTAATGTTTTGCTTTTGCAATGTGAGTAGCCAAAAGGGTAGACATAGAGTCCCCTATTATGTTAAGGAATTCCACGTGGACATTTGTAATTTGTGGCCGAGATATGGCTTTGATATTGGGCAGAGAAAGGCTCCCCTTATATTTTGTTATGAATGTTTTTGGAGGTTGACCCTGAAGTTGGTAGTTTACCTCATGAGTTCTAGAGAACATAATGCAGATGTGAAAATATGACTAAAGCACGAATAGAAATTTACGGAAAGATGTTATGCAAATTTTTCTTTGGTTTTGGTTAATAGTCATTTTGTCGACCTTTAGTTAATAATTGTCACCTGTTTATTGAAACCAAGCTACAGCTGTGTTAGTTCTATGATGGGATATGGACATGTTATATAAGAGAGTGCTTTCTGGGTTTTATGTTTACTCTATAGCGAGTTTCAGTCTATGTTACGGATGTCGTTATTGATCTAAATTTTATTTTGGCATTGTTGTAGTTTTCCTTTTGATCACAAGTTTGTATATTTTTCACTTAACTATGTTTGAATTTGTGAATAAGTTGATTAAGGTTTAAACGGAAAACCTTCTTTCATGTTAATTTTGGAAAGTTTATTGGAAATTTGAGATGTAAATAAATTTGTAATCGTTAATGGGTATTTCCTTATAGTAAATTTGGTTCATAAGTAAAAATTAACTGGCCTCCTTTTGGTTTGATGAGGTGTCCCGCCGTCACTGGTCAGTGAGGCGGAGGCTTTATAGTCAGTATAGATTATGCTGATTTCGCTCGCGACTCGCATGCGTATCCTCACTGGTCAGTGAGATGCGGGTGCGATCACGATGGAAGTTTAAGCGTAAGGAAGGTTACCTACTTTAGAGTTAAGGTTCTTGGTTAAGTAAACACAAATTATTATTATTTTTATTATTATTCAAAAGCAGACCCTTACCCGAACTTTGGGATGCGGGCTCTCATGCCCTGCAGGAACTGAGAATTAGTTGTGGCATATATTATAACAGAAAGAGAAATTGGTAGGCAGCGACGCCCGGTCTTGGTCTTTCGAGGGGACCGAGCCGGTGTGTCGTGTGCTAGGCAACGTGGGCCAACCAAGCTTAACTTTGCAGGCACTTACAACGTTTACCACTTTCAGTCCTCAATTATGTTCGTGTAGTTTTGCCTCGACCCCAGTGGTGTGAGATAGATTGCGTTCGAATTTGTCAAGTCGCCCGCACGCTCTAATCATCATCATCATCATCATGTTCAGAGTCGGAAAACGTCAGTGATGAAGGAAACAATACTGTTTCTGTGTTCTGTAATGTCAAGTACTAATACAACGACCCTGTTTCTGTGAAATTGGTTGATTGGATAGAGTGGCAAGAAAATCTAAAGATGGTCATCACAGGAAATGTGTGATTGCACAGGGAAGAAGAAAGTTTATTTGTGGAAGATGTGCGAGCAAAAGATAAGGTCCTACACTCTAAACATAAGGTTTTTATTGGAAATTGAAGACTGATGCATATTTCAATTTCACTGAGCCGTTTCACCCTCAGATGTGACCCGATTCACCCAAACTCTGAAGGGAGAATAGGATCATGCAGAGTTGTAGGAACTCTAAATGCTGTGGGGGAAAATGAGAGAACACAAAAAGTTACTCCCTCTGTCCCATAATTATAGTCCGGTATGTCAAAATGGTAACTTTTTACTTATGTTCTTTTGGATACTTGATCGGCCAATTTGTACTGATCCTTGAGTAATAACGTTGTATGGCTCATTCCCGTGTTTAATTTTCTTCTTCTGTATACACAAGTGTCACAGTTTGAATATCGGACAAGTATTTTGTGGCAACAAACAAAAGTATACCGGACAATAATTATGGGACAGAGGGAGTATTAGTTACTGGAAATTGTAGTAAAGAATTGCTTTTATAAATTTGAAAGAAATGGTAGGAAATATTTACATTGTTTGATTTTTTTACCCGATTCACCTTACCCTATGTTAAGTATACATTTTAGCGAAAAATGCAGACTCGACCAGAACTCCAACCTGGGTCTCCGACATACCATGCCATTGCTCTACAAACTGAACTACCGGGCCAGCCCAGTTTCACCCGATTATTCTCTGTCGATGTTTTACCTGTGTAGAGTGTCTCTCTCAAAACCTGCATTTTTCGGTTAAATTGTGTTGAAAATCGTTCGAATCCGAGGCTGGCTCCGGTTATCGAGCCCTGAGCACTTTGATTACAAGGTCAATTATGGTCTTTCACACCATCTAAGAAAAATCAAACGAAAAGTGTTTTTTAACCTCTTGAAGAATATTTAAGGTTCTAGAGCCTAAGAAATTAATATAGGGCACACGAAGACTCAATGATTAGAAGAAGCTAAACCCGATTTGTGTGAAGCATTTTTTTTTTTTAAAAAAAATAGCAATACAGTCCATGAATGTAGATGTAGAGTTTATTCGTTCATTTGAACACAGCAGAGGGACCAGGAAAAATCATTTTATTATGATTTTCCCCGATGGCCTTCGTTATCTTGTAAGTAAGGTGATCCGGGTTCGATACCCGGTAGAGGCACATAGTGGTTCGGATCCCACTTTAAACTGTACCTTCAGTCCCGATTAGCCTAACTGTTCATCAAGTGAACTTAAACACCAGCTCAATCAATCAATCAATCGATTGTAAAGACATAACTTGTGCACTTTTAAAACGGAATTTTATGCATTATAATTGACTCTTCGGGGAAATTAATACCAGCTTTCATATTTTTCAATTATAGCTACTATCGTTAATTTTGTTTTGAAATACGGGATTTGCGCCATTTTAACAAGCATTTCTTTTGGACAAATTTCTTCTTCAAAAGTAAGGTAAGCATTAGAATCAATTATATTAGATTCGAGTGCAATGTATTTTTGTATAAAATTGCCTTACATTGCAATGAAAGTAAATATTCTTCAATTACTGTATAAAATAGCGTTATATTGTAATAAAATTAAAAATTAATACCATAAATCCATTCACATTACGGAAACTGCGGTAAAATATTAATATATTCTATGCACAATGAAATACTTTTCTCTTCATAAACTTTTGTCTTCTCGTTTATTATCTAAGAAACTAAAAGTTAAAATATACAAAACGGTAATTTTGCCTGTAGTATTATATGGGTGTGAAACTTGGTCCCTTACATTGAAAGAGGAACATAAATTGAGAGTATTTGAAAATAAGATCCTTAGGAAAATATTTGGACCTAAAATTAATGAGGAGACAGGTGAATGAAGAAGGTTACATAATTTAGAAGTACATAATTTGTATTCATGTCCAGATATTACTAGAATAATTAAATCAAGAAGACTTAGGTGGGCAGGCCATGTTACACGAACGGGAGAAGAAAGAAGAGTTTACAGGATTCTTGTTGGGAAACCTGATGGTAAGAGACCTGTAGGAAGACCAAGACGAAGATGGAGGGATAACGTTGAGATGGACCTAAAGGAAATCGGTAGGGATGGAAAAGAGTGTATAGATCTTGCTAAAGATAGAGACATATGGAAGGCCTGTATTGCTGCAGCTATGAACCTTCGGGTTTAAGAAGGCTAGAGAGTTAGTTAGTTAGTTATGCACAATGTAATACGTATCCAAAGTACATTGCGTGCATATATTAATAAATCATTGTTGTATAAAATTCTGTTATTCTGTAATAAAATTAAATTCTTCAACTTTGATACATCAATTCATGAGTTTTTTATGCACCTTTCTGCTTCTTTCCCAATTATGCACTTAAAACATTTTGCCTGATCTACAGACGCTATGCATTTTTTTAGCTGATGCATTTTATTTTCTGTGTGCAAGGATGGGAGAAATAATATGTGGTGGAAGGTTGAAAGCAAGGTAAAATAGTTTAAAAGGATGTTCATGTCGCTGAAGTGGTCAGCAGCTCTGTCTGGCATCTTTCTGAGGCAGATACAGGAAACTCTATTATGCGTATGTGTGTGTGCGTGAATTTTAATATATATTGTAATGAGAACCGAACGAGTATCAAAAAGCAAAGTAAAAAACCAAACCTCAACAATAACTTATTGAAATCGTATAATACAATTTACTCCTACCGGGGGCCTACCCTATAACCTGAACTCGTGCTTCAATTCTTGCGAGGTCTCCCCGATGGCGCGTCGTCGCCTTGTAATCAAGGGGTCCCGGGTTCGATACCCGGTGGAGGCACATAGTGGTTCGAATACCACTTTAAACTGTAGGTCCAGTCCCGATTAGCCTTATTGGGCATAGAGTGGACTTAAAACACCAAATCAATCAATCTGTTTTTACGAGCTCTGTGGTTTTCTTTTCCACCAAACCTGGTAGGATTGATTGATTCGATTTATTTTGATTTGCGTTTCTTCCAATTTTGGCTAATCGCGGAGATGAGGGTGCATGGTGAAAAGATGAGATGGATGAAAGGACAATTGATTGATTGATTGATTTGTTGTTTTAAGTCCACTTTATGCACAGAAAGGCTAATCGGGACTGGATCTACAGTTTAAAGTGGGATCCGAAACACTTGAGCCTCAACCGGGTATCGAACCCGGGACCCCTTGATTACAAGGCGATCTCGCTACCACTGCGCCATCGGGGAAGCCTAGGATGAAAGGACAGTCACAAACGTATGTAACACATCATGATTCCCACGAAGGAATATACTGGGCGTGAGTTTAGACGCCAGAGCCTCGTTAGTATGAAAATGCATTCTAAGGTGTACTATGTGGAACAGAGATCGAATTTCAGATGGCACCCTTTCTACCCGAAACTTGGTAGGAAAGCACGTCATACGTTTTGTATTCCACTTTATACGCAAACTAGACAAAGTTTTGCAAAGAGAGTAGTTTTACGAAAGAAATATTAATATTAGCCAGAAGATTTTTTCCAGTCTTAACTTCCACATTGTTTCACTTCGGGAAGAAAATGAATGGAGAATGACGATTCGAAACAGTTGAACAGTCCAGCGAGCGGAAATAATAAATACTTGTTTTTACAGTTCAGAAGAAAGAAGGAAACGATACCAATTCGTGATGATTCTGATTTCCACGTTAGCATCTCTTCACAGCGTGGCAGCATCGTGGCTCAAGGGTTAGTTACGGGAGCAGCGCCGAAAGCTCATAATGTTGCGAATCAAGGGTAAATTAGGCCGTAGAAAGGATTCGAATTCTACGCAACTACTGTGGATTCCAAGCTTTCAAGCATGTTAAGTCCTTTGATTTATAAGACAACTTTATCAGCCAGTTAAGAAAACAAGTTGGGGCTGGATTCACAACGTAACCTCAATATGATCCCTGGGTATCAGAATATTGGCATATCCCCAAGTTTATTGGTTGGCGATTTTCTTTAACTAACTGCCAATGAGGATATTTTTGTATGGAAATTAAATAATATTTCAACCCAATTCCATTACACAAAATGTTGTCTTGGCAACAATTATAGTCTCATAATTGCCAAATCGACGTAACTAGGGCTAGGATTTCTATGACTTAGCATATTTTTTTTTGATAAGGGTGATGTGTTCCCTAAATATATAGAAATTCATATTATGAAAAAATTAATTGAATTAAGGTGCTCTTTAAGGGCATATTTTGGCATATTTGACCATTTCTACGTGATAAAGCATATTTTCGCATTTTCAAGAAAATTACTACAGGCTTCCTCGCACATATAATAACCTGCCTCCAAATGTGGACATATTCTTACCAGAACAAAGTTTTAGAAAATTCTTAACGATGTATGTATAATTTTGATTTGTTTTCAGTGCCATTTTGTACTCTATTTTGTTGTTATTGTTATTTTCCTGCTGTTACTGTTTCAGTGTGAAATGGTCATTCAGTACTGTATCTGAAACTTTAGGTAAAATAAATGAAAATAAAAAATATACAGTCATTTTCCAAGTGGATTCGTTCTTACTCCCATGTTCACTAGAGGTTTTTTTTTTTGACTGCAGCCAAATCTTTTTTTTATTTTTAATTGAAAATTTACAGACAGTATTCATTGTGCATTTAAACTCATTAGGGGCCATAAAGTGAACTACAAATAATATGTATATGAAAATATTTCAGCATAAGTTAGATATTGATGTTTGAAACAGTCTAGTTATAACGGCATATTTTTCAAATTATAGTGCATATTTTGTACAATTTTAGGTCATAAGAGCATATTTTGGTGATTTTTAGGTCATAAAAATCCTAGTCCTAGACATTACTAATAAAATTGTTATCTTATCAACATTTTATCGTAAACCATATTCCTATACTTGTTTGTTACGCATATAAGTTGACGGGCTATTTTCGTTAAGTTTGTAAAGTTCCAGTAAATATTCAAGGAATTTAAATACTAATTTTAAAGAAAACACGTATCTTTCTTGTGTAACGAAACTTCTAGACTAAAGTGCAAAAGTGCATGCAAAATGAAAATTCTTCATAGCAAGACGTGAAACAACGATTATTCGAGACAAAAAATTAGATGTGTGGGAGAAAACAAATGATTTATTATCAAGTTATTAATCATCTTAAGCTAAATATCGCTAGTTATTATAGCATTATTATTATTATTATTATTATTATTAATAATAATAATAATAATAATAATAATATGTATTTGTATGCCATGCCCACAAAACAAAGCAGATTTCGTAGCATACCCCCCACCCAGCAAAAAGTTTAATTCGCGCACATTACCCAAAGTCTACAAATATAATGATTTTATGGTAGTTCCACTTCAGACAGTTGAGATCTTTGTTGAAATTGCATTTGTAAGAGTGTACAACATGTAAACTAAAGTGTATAGTAGAGATTCAACATTATTTTCAACTACTGTATTTGCCGGCGTATAAGACGCACTTTTCCCCTTTAAAAATAGATCTGTAAAACAGGGTGCATCTTGTACGCCGATAGTCGGTTTTTGATTACCTTAATTTCTAGAAAATTTATCTGTTCTGAATTAGACGATTTCTTTCTTGCTTTCTTGCGGTGTGTGACGAAGCAGCTTGAAATGGTTTCTGTCCTAGTTAGACTATAGGTAAGTTATTTATTGAACTAGACCTACACATTACTTTATATTTGAAATACTGTAAATTACATTTACATTCAGAGATATAGGTTTTTCCTTAAAAATGTGTACGAAAAATGGGGCGCGTCTTATACGCCGGCCAAACGGTACTTCTGAAATCTCAAAACTTTCAAAGTATACAACCATACATATGATATAATGCATTGCTTCGAACAAGTAATATGAATGGCATGATTTTAAAGGGAAAAAAGTCAATTGTAAGTTTCAGTATTACACAGTAGTTATCATCACCATTGAATCCATATTATTGGAATGCTCGAGGACCTTCACTCGTATAGGTGACGGTTATGATTTAGTACATCACATATTCATCATGATAATTACTTTCCATCACCGACGGCTATCTCATAACTCAATCAATAACATGTTAATTTCTTTAATGTGCTTGAAATGCTCATGTTCTCAGCGAAATGAAAGTTTAAAGCTGCACTGAAATCGTTGAAGAAGAACACTGAGACATTGAGTTCACAAGTTTTGCTGAAAATTAAAATGGCTTCGGTTACGAAAAGTAAAGTAAAAAGTAAAGTAAAGTGTTCCCCTGTGCATAGCACCACGCCATGAAGGCGTATAGGGGGTGTGGGGGTAACGCCCCACACTTTCTTGATCCGGTCGTGAGTGGGGTGATGTGATCAGCATCACGCCCCTGACCGCCTTTACCCCCCAGGGTTTCCCCCAGGTACCCATGTTATTCGACGCTGGGTGGGCGCCGGGGCCGCTTCCACCGTTAGAAAAGTTCCCGGATTTGAACCGGCCGGGGATCGAACCCGGGACCTTGAGCATGGTAGTCAGACGCGTTACCGACTGAGCCACCGCGGCCACTCGGTATGTTTCTTTTTTTCGGTTACGAAAAGAAGAAACATAAATATAATTCACAGACTCACAGTCGCCATATTGGAGAAACACATGTCATGTTAGTGAAGTTTTGGTGAATAAACTACTCGTTCGAATATTCGTGAAATAAGGAGCCGGTAAACTAATAGCTCTTTAAACCTCCATGAAATAGACCCGTTTTGCATCGATAGTTTTGTGTCAAAAAACAGGGTCGAAACCTCGAAGCGATCAAGGAATTCGCTGTAGAATTTCTCTTCTGAAGCCTGAAACAGTCCCTTATTCGGACAATTAGTTACCACTCTCTACAAGCTACTATTTGGGAAATTTGATTTTGACATATCCTCCCTGGGACCCCCTTGTGGTTGCGCCGAGATCGAGAGGAAGTTCATTTTCCCATTACAGAATTATGAACAGTGTTCTTTTTAGTTGGGAGAAGCTTGCCCTTGCACATTGTAATGGTGCCGAACTGTTGTGTTGGTGCCGTATCTGTGTGTGATTAACACGAACACTAACTCAATGTAAGAAGCTTGATGTGCCTTGTTTGGTTCACCATGTTCATGTGTCTTTTGTGCATTTTGTTATAATGCATTAATGTTTTTTTCACGCTTTTGCATAGGGATTTCTACTCCGATAGTAGTCGTCTGTGGCGACGAAAAGAGTATAAATACGAGCCAGTCGGCCCAGATTCGGAACAATTTTTTACAGAGGGGGCCACTCCGCGACTTGCACGTTATTGGCTAGAGCTTGAGACGTCACCAAGCGGACACGAGCGGAAGAAAGCTATGCGTAGAATGTAGCAGATGGCCCATGAAACGCTGTGTTTTCTTGCATCTTTTGATATTATACACCAAAGCTGTTAATTTAATTTGACAACAAGAGATCAAATACGCGATAGAAAAATACACTTATTCCGAAACAATGCATAGTTTATTTTTCATACATTATATGCGTGATATCTTGTCCCTGTAGGCTGTAGTCCACTGCCGGCTTTTCTTTCCAGCTAACCTATTGCATTTATTTTAAATGTCTAATTCTAAGGAAAGTTCTTGTCCGGGCATATTCTGATATGAAATTTTACTGAATGTCCTGGAATTTCCCATTAATAATTTTACGCTACTTTTAAGATTCTCCAGTTGATCGCCACGATGAGGATACATTTGTTTTTGTTATTTAGCGTCATCTTCCACTTTTGGCTAATAGCGACGAACAGGATGAGTGATGTTTAGTTTAAATTGATGAAGGGACACTCGCAACAGGCACGTATCCAAGGGGGAGCTTAGGGGGCTCGAGGCCCCCCAAAAAGTTTTCTGTTTACAATAGATAAAATGAGGTATTTGGTTTCTTGTGGTGGGAAATAAAATAATGTGACGATAATTTAAGGAGAGAAATAATTATCGAGTCAAGCACGTATCCAAGGTGGGAATCAGGGGGCTCCAGCACCCCCTTCAGGAAATTACGCTACATAAAATTAGGTTCATGGCTTCTTGAATAATGTGATGATAATTTGAGAGAAATAATTATCGAGGTAAGACACGGAATGTTCTATAACCCTGTTATTGTTAATAGCGCGTATCCAAGGTGGGATCAGGGGGCTGGAGTCCCCCTTAATTTTTTTCAGTTTACACTACATAAAATTAGATTTTTGTTTTCTTGAATAGTGTGCCGATAATATAAGTAGAGAAATACTTACCAAGGCATACGGAGAATGTTCTATAACCCTGTTGTTGATAATATTGCATTAAAACTTTTTTTGAGCTTTCGGTGTTGTCGCTGCACTATGTAAAGACTTGTCAGCATTTGGAAGCTGCAAACGTAGCGCCACACGTAGGGCGATTCATTGTATTTTTTTTAATCTCTGTAAAGCGCGAGAGGGAACATTCTTGAATAGGAGAAGAAGTCGAACTACTGGCAACATTAACGAATCGTTTTATCTGTGGAACGTTCTAGAATATAATGAGGTTAAAATACGCGGCTTCAATTTCCAAGTTGATCTGTACAACAGAATCGGTTAATGAGAATTCAAAGGTAAGTGTGACAGTTCATACGTCGATTAGTGATGTCAGTGTCCATTTGTGGCTTTATAAGATCTAGTGATTCGAAGATGAAAAGGACTAAATACCGTAAAGTAACGAAGTCTACTACTAGTTTCAGTTGGAGTCCAAAGCTGAAGACATTACCCATACAGCACACAAAGTTTCAGACATATTTCAGAAATATTACAATCTTTCATTTATGTTTCTAACATTCTGGTTTCGCGTTGACATTACAGAAAGCATCACATGAAGTCCCAGTTTTGTTTCTGAAACATTGCAATGTTATAGTTTCATTGTCTAGTTTCTGTAACGTCTCATTTTTCTTACATCTCTGAGAAATGTTTCAGAGACATTTCCGCAACGTTGGATTCAGTCATCATGCATGCGTGGCGGCCATCCGGGACATTTTCTGCGGCGGCCATGTTGTTACCTTCAACGCTGACCGGGAGTCGTGCACATCTTATGAAGAATAATGTTGTTTATTGAGTGGTAAGTTGAATATTATTAATGCCAAAGTGTGTTTAATTGTGTTATACTTATGCACGCTATATATTTAATCCGTGTTGTGTAACGTGTGTGAAAAAGTGAGTGGAAACAAGACAGTTCAAGCCAGTGTTTAAAGAAGTATTTTGTTTTGTTTGTTTAATTAAAATATGTGGACGTAAAGAAGCACTGAACTTCTCCACTTCATGAAACTATAATCGCGAGAAATAAGTTGCCTGCGTTGTGTGTAGTGAAAAAGTGAATGGTCGAGACGCAAAGTATTTCCCTGCATGTTTTTACTGTTAAAAATAGCTATATAGTTCTCGTTTACGATATATGACTCCCCCCCCCGTAAATTTTGCACAAAGTTTGTCCTCTTCTTTTTAAAAAAATGTTGTTTCTCACTTCCCTGTGCGTAGTGAAGAGGCGTAGAATACCACGTAAGTTGTTACGTTCAGAGCCTCTATCTAATACAAATTACGAATCAACTGATTTGTTCTGTGACATCGTTACGTAATGTAAGTCTACGGCATTACCACAGCCACGGTCATACTTGTTAGATCAGCTCTCGATTGGTTGCACAAGCTATCAAGAATAAAATTATCCTATGAAAAAACCTTTAATAATAGCTCAAATGAACATAGCAGTCATAATCAAAATTCTGTTTACAATGAAGCGCAATTATAAACAAAACAAACATGATGCTGGCTTAAAAAAAAAACAGCCCTCTGAAAGTGACAGTATGCCATGACTACGAGTAGTGTCACAGTGCCATGACTAGACAGTGTATATTATAAAAAAAATGACTACCTATCAAGTTTAATATACTAGATTTGGGTCATTTGTGGTTCAATTGTTGTTATTAAGTTTGAAGAGATAAAAAATTGGTAATATTTAGTTGTTTTTATGCTAAAAATCCATTCAATCATCATTTCTTTGTAATTAGGTAAGTAGAATTATGGATTATTGACAGAAATAAAATAAAAGGTTAAAATCAAATTATGATGCTGCACGATTGCACAAGTTGCAGATGTTGTATTTAACTTGGCATGCTTAAAGAAAGATGAAACATGACATTTTTTTCTGCGGAATGCCGAGGAGTTTTCTAAAAAAGTAGATGGAAACACTGATTTTCACTAATATCAACGACTTGGATGTTACATAACATATTGAGCATTCACAAAAATCTTTATGCTAGTTCTGAGCAAATAATATGAAGTAAAAGCAATTTTTCTTGCCAAAATTCAATCTGTTTTACGGCATTCTCCGAGGTTACATTTATAAAAAAACTGATTGGTGCTGACATGAAGAATGTAAATTCTTGACGTTGCTTTGCAGTTTTGTTCAAGGCTAAGATGTGTATTTTACTTGTGCAAAATATTGTTTTTTGAAATGAAAATTCTGACCAGAATTGATATTATGACATTATTTCCTTTCAGGAAAAAATGAATGTTACTGCACTCCAACAAGAGGTTATAGCGGAGAACCTGCAATGAAATACTTCTTAACAGAACAGAAGCAATTGTATTTTGACAAATTTAGACAAATAAAGAATATATTTTATGAAAAAATATTATTTTTATGTATAATAATAATGCATGTCCAATTTTAGAGTTCAATGGTGACATGGATAGTGTCTGATCACTCGCTGCTGTAAAAAAAATGTATCAAAGTATGCTTATTTATATTTATTTGGTTCTTTGAATTGATGTTTTAAGTCCACTTTATGCATAAATAGGGTAATCGGGACTGGACCTACAATTCAAAATGGGATCCGTATCACTGCAATGTGCCTCTACCAGAGTTTCGAACCAGAAATCCCTTCATTACAAGGAGCTTAATTCAATTTCTCAGTGTATTCTGAAACTGACCAACCCATCTTAACCACTATAACAACGTTGAAAGTCAAACGTGGGTGAAATATAAATGATTAAAAAATAATAGAAATGAGAATATATAATTATATCTTTGAAGTAATAATTCAATGGAAATTGCTCACAAGTAACATTAAGAGAATTAATTTCTCTAACTAGTAACCACAACCTCTGATACACACTGCACATTTAATATTATAGAGAATGTCAAAACTTTTCATTGATTTATAAATTTTTAGTTATTATTCAATTATATTATTCGTATTGTTACTGCCTAAAAATTGCTAAAGTTTAGCTTGTCTCCATTTTGCACTTGTGAATTGATATTTATTTCCCAGTTGTGGTTACTGGTTCATTTACTGAATTTATTTTGTGGTCAAAGTGTATCTACATTTCTCCCATTATGTAAGTATATAGGATATTATTACATTCATTTTGAATTTTTATTTGAGATATGTAAAAGGTGAGAATGTCACATACTAAATTTTAGTATCCGAAAGTTATATTTGAAGACATGTGCTCAATTTGTGATGTTTGAAATTAATTTGGAATATTGCTGTGTAATTCTGAAAGTTCGAACACCATATAGGTTGAAAACCATACATGTGGAACATGTATTCTGTCCAGGAAAAATGTTTTTATTCATACCGACACATTAGAGTAGAATTTTCAGATGACCGTGACTCATAGAATCATGAATGGATTTCATACAACACTAAAATGCTTCCAGCTTCTCATCTATTAGTAGAGGGGACGGGAGCATTATGCTGATCACAGCACTCAAATCCCACCTTCTTTGTTGGTTGGTGCTTTAAGTCCACTTTATGCACAGTAAGGCTAATCGGGACAGGACCTACAGTTTAAAGTGGGATCCGAACCACTTGTGCCTCCACCGGGTATCGAACCCGGGATTACAAGGCAATGACGCTACAACTGCGCCATGGGAGAGGCCCCACCTTCTTTGTGACAGGGTGCAACAAACCACGGAGAGCTTATTATTACATGTAAAACTTTACACACATTTGAAGGTAGTTTAGGATTTGGTGGCGAATACGAGTATTTTTCTCTTTTTTTTTTAGTTGTAACTGTTGTCTGGTTTGAATGAATGTGTATTTCGTAATTTTATGCACTTTTCCTCCCCTCGAGAATAATTGTAGCAATTGAGATACGTGGTCATTTAAGGAGAGGTAAAATAAATATAATTAAATATCATTCCTAATTAGGTATCAAACATTGTGAATTTTATTTTCAGGAAATGACTTACAAATAAATATTGAAATAAAGGGGCTTAACACCAATAGGCCCCCTTAAATATTTCACTCGTGAATACAGTACTGATTCCATTCAATATAACCGTAATGTATAATTATATCACTGTAATGTAGCTGAAATATCACAAAACCTTACGGAAATGTATTTGTAATGTTACATTGACATGTTTCTGCAATGTTACATTGACACGTTTCTGTAATGTTGCACTGATATGTTTCTGTAACATTACGAATGTTATGTTAGATTCGCGGACATTTTTACATTGCTGAAACATACCTGAAACATCACAGTAATGTTTCGCAATGTTGCTGCAATGTTACAATGTTTCACAAGTTACGTATCCGTAACATATCTGAAACCATGTTGTGCTGTATGGGTAACGACAGCGGAATTTCCGGAGCCTCAGTGTAGTGCTAGTTCGAGTCGAGGGTCGAAGGGATCGACAACAATCCAACAATCAACAACCAACAATCTGTGTATTACTCTGTAATGTTTGTGATCCACATGGATTTGTGATCATCCCTTCATCCATTTCATCTACTCACCATTCATTGTCATCTTTGCGATTAGCCAAGGTGTAAATTATACTTGAAATAAAACAAAAGCAATACAAATACAAAACAAAAATAATGGAACGATTATGCTGTTACGTTTTCCTGTATTTTAGACACGTCACATTTATCAGCCAACAGTCTGAGATTGCTTTTCGGTCGAATGATGCTTCTAATAATCGGAGGTAAATGCAAGCTGAGAATTATAATTTGGTCTCTTATCCACCTGAGTTGAGGATCTAAATTTTTAGATTTTATTTGTAACAATATTTACTACTGCGAGGAATTTAAAAGAAACTTACGGCTAATTTCGGCACTGGCTTCCTATTCTATAATAGTTACATTTGTTGTAAGAACATAATACATTAATTTACTTTGTATAAATATTACATTATCCATCGCTTTTCCTAATTAAATCTCATACCATATCCAACACACACATAAAATGTGTTTTACTAATAATACAGTGCGCAATTAGAAAATAAGTCTTGTGAAGCAACACAAATATGGCTTCCCCGATGGCCTAGTGGTAGCGCCGTCGCCTTGTAGTCAAGGGGTCCCGGGTTCGATATCCGGTGTAGGCACATAGTGGATAGGATCCAACTTTAAACTGTAGGTCCAGTCCCAATTAGCCTTTCTGTCCAAAAACTGGACTTAAAACGCCAATTCAATCAAGCAACACAAATATTAAATCTAGTTTTTTTTTATTTGGTTTATTTTACTTCACTTTTCTGCCACTTTTGACTAATTGCGAAGATGAGGATGAGTCATGATGATGAAATTGATGAATGGACACTCACAAACATCCATACCCAGGCCGGGATTCGAACCTGGGATCCTTGGCGTCGTAGCGCGATGTGCTAACCACTCTCCCACGGATGCCGGCTATTAAATCTACATGGAAATAGTTTCTGCAGTATGTTTGAGTTGAGTCAAACAAATTTCATAATGTGTATTCTCGCGGAATGTATTCAAATGTGTACTAATACAGCGCTAAGGCCTACCCACCGACTGCCGGCCTCACTTCAACCTGCCGAGGCGGGAGATCATCCAACCTGTTACGAGGTGGCGTGTGGTCAGCACAACGACCCCCAGTCATTTTTGTAAGTTTCCATGAACGCATTACGCTACTCACGTTGCTGAGAAAATCCCCCTCGAGACCAACCACCCTGGGAACAGAATCCTCGTCTTCAGCGTGACAGTCAGATTATTTACCGACTGAACCAACGAGGCTTTTTAAAGCACATAAAAAATTAATTAAAGTCAGCAAAATAGTATTATATTTGTACGATATCTTTAAATTATAATATAATAGACGTGTATACAACACATTATATTGATAATACAAAAATCATTGATAATTTTTTCCTTGCTTTGATAAGTATGCTTTATATTGAATAGCTTCCTTGGGCATTATTTACATGACAGCTCTTCTCCTTGATTGACGAGAAGATTGAAAGGATATGCAGGGAGAAACATCTGTCCTGTAAGTCGTACATTATATTTTCAGCACAATTTCTCAACAAACGCACATAAAGTAAAGTAACACAGTGCAATTGTTAATTAGTGTTGGCTACCTACGAGATGTTCAAAGTAGCCTATTATTCTCGTGGGCGATGTTTCAATTTCAAAGCTAATAAATCTTATCTTGCACTCAATATTCAATGAAGCAATACTTAGAAACTGAGTTCGGATTGTGTAAAGGTTTTTGAAAGTTGCATACGTGATGATGGAAGGCGAGTGTGGAAGTAAGGCCAGAGGCGCAACCACGATTTTTTGTCTGGAGGGGGCAAGTGCCAGGATAAACGTACTAATAATAATAATAGTAATAGTAATAACATTAATAATGGCATTATTATTACTAGTGGTAGTAGTAGTAGTATCAAAGACGTTATTATCCTCATATATTACGCAAAGGGAGGTAGATGTTTGTGCTAAAGCATTTATTTGGAACAAACTATTTGAAATATTTTTTTTAACACCAGAAATTTTACATTAGCTAATAATTGAAAACAAGCGCACAAACTGTATTTTTGAATGGCAGAAAATGAATGTTAAATGCATGCTGAGGATATTTTTTTTGTACATATAACATGTATAACTTTCATGTTTTACATATATGCAACATGGAGCGACATAAAATAAGAAAATACATATGCAAGATGCTAACACTAAATTATGTACGTATTCAAAGTTTACTCATTACATATATACAAAACATATTATTTAAATACATCACATTACAGAAAACAATCATATTGCGAGCGAAGCGAGAAAGAAAATTTTTAGATCCAATTTTTGCAATTTAAAACAATATTGATTTAATAGGGAACAAATAATATCACATGGCGCCAAGGCTTTCTCTCTTTCACAACTTTTTTTTTTTTTAAAAAAATAGATTATTTGGTGCCCATGGCCAACTCCCGCCGCCCCCTAGCTACGGCTCTGAACTTGACGAGACTGAGAAAAGCAGGCACTGCAAGCGAAGCGAGGAAGAAAATTTTACGAAATGTATTTTTATTTGTATAAAATTTGAAATAGAAGGGGCAATTGCTCCTTTGTGCCCCCTGTAGGTGCCTTTGGCCATCAATGTTTGCCCCTCCTAGAATTGACTTCCGTCGAAGGTTGGGTGCAATGCCCCCCCCCCCCCCCCCGTGGTTGCACCACTGTGTAAGTCCGAAATTTGGAGGAACAAATTGAATCAATCCTGTTGCAGCAACTTCTTTTTTGCGAAGCGATGGTTACTTTATTCCAGGCGATTTTCTTCTATTATTATTGCACGTGGCAAGACCACAAACAGGGTAATTTGTTCTCATTCTACCGGCATTCAAGAAAAGGTGTGTATAAGTAAATAATCGACCCATTTATCTCAAGCTTTCGTATACGATAACGAAGTAAGTTCCATTCTGTCCTCTTAATGACGTCATAGCGCGCACAGAATCATGGGAGAAAATCTCGGAACCTCGAGAATGGCATACCTTATAAAGGTACCTTGCATTTTTCATTTGTAATTTGAAGTGCATAAATGTCTAATGTGCTTTGTTTAGTTTCTCCTTGGTGTTAGTTGGGGTGAGGCTAGTGTGGAGGACCGGTGAAGGGTGCAATATACCTTACGGCTCTCTTGCTATACACAACTCGTTGTACCCTGGCACTCGCCGAGGAGTTCGTAGTTGCATATTTGCCATTTTGTGTGATTATTTCAATGTTGAATTTTGACATGTGCATGGTCCCGAGATGCCTTGGTGATCGTAGGGGTGATGTTCGTGTGGAGGACTAGTGTGGGGTGCAATACACCCTACGGGCCTCTAGTTTGTACGCAATTCGTTTTTGCTCAGGCACTTATAGAGGGTCTCTGCGCGGACGACTTTGTTTAATCTCTTGTCGTCGGGTCACGAACCCTAAACCCTTGTCGAGACCGCTGTCTCGGGGCGTGATATTGTCTATGTATTATTTTGTCATTGTGTGTCTATTCTGACTGAGTTGATATATTTTGTGTACATTATTTTGCCTTTGTACCCTTATGTACATTTTTATTATGAACTGCATAGTCGTAAAAAATAGATTCCGAAGTTATATGTTAAACGAAAGTTCTGAGTTTTGTTTTGGCTGAAAATCTTAATATTCTCCCGTGCCCTGAGAGGTGTCAATTGTATACCACCGTAGAATCTCGTGCTGTTCATGTATAAATATATTGACATTATTATTAGTGCTACTACGTTTCCATTGTTGAAGCTTATATATATATTGGCGAGTATGTGTCAATTTTTCACTGGTTAAAACAGACATTGTGTTTGTGTCACATACACTTGGTCATTGATGTCCAGTAAAGACATGAATCGAATACCAAGAAAGAAAGAAGCCTAAAAGCAAACCATCGAAAGTGGCTCCAATGACATACTGCGATACATTATAATCACTGTGACATTACAATTCAATAGCAATTTCTGATTACTTTGATTGGGAGGAAATAACAAATATTTTCTTTCCTTAACTAATAGGCTGCTACACAAAGGTAGGCAAATAACATTTTATGTTATTGGCTTAACTTTCGAAAAAAATATATTTTACATAATACAAATATTGTAAAACATACTGTTAAACTCGAAATTTCAACTTTTTGATAGGGCTTTAAAACGCATTCACGAAGAACCTCATCGACGATAGTTCAAAACAATTTATCCTGATTGCATAGTGGTAACTTCGTCGCTTGATAATCAAGGGGGTACCAGGTTCGATATTCAGTGGAGGTACACAGTAGTTCAGACCCCACTTTAAACTTTAGGTCCAGTCCCGATTTGTCAATCTGTGCATAAAGTGGAATCAAAACTCAAACTCAATACAACAGATAAACAAGTTTCTATCATCTGAAACATTTTGCTTTTCAGATACTAAACTTGATTTCATAATAAAAAAATTATCTAAAAAGACACAAGATTTATATGTGCCAATTTCACCAACAATTACGCATAGAAAATTCATTGAAGTTTGATATGACTTCAAGAATCATGTATAATTTTTAAGGAAAGTTATTGAGACTACAATGTCAGGAAGATTAAAATTTATTTTAAATAGATGTAAGATTATATACCCCTAGCATTAAGGAACTTGATTATACTCTTTTTACGCTGCGATTTTCTACCATAGTGACGGATCTCGTCTTCAAAATAAAATCATATATTCTTTGCTTACGTTCCCTTGAAGTAAGTCGTGCTATAGTGCTTGAAAAAACTTGCAATTAGTAGTCATGTTCTTGAAAGCACAGTTAAGAATTTATCAACAAATTGCACCTTGATTTCTCGCAACCATAAATCGTCAATTTAAAGGAAGAAGTAAGTACTTTTCATTTGAGGTTGACAATGATATATTAATCTTAGATATGGAGTATACAGTTATAAAGACGTGCACTCACAGCCATAGAAAATTTGGTTAGGATATCCTCAAATATTAAATGGGACTACAAGTAATTTGCTTGCTAACATCTACAAAAAATAAAAAAGCTAGTAGTAAATGAAATAGCTTACCTGATATAGAAGTTGTCTTGGGAAAAGAAATAATCAATTTAATGCGAGTTTATATTTTACATGCAATCATAGCCTCCGAATTAATTAGTCTTTGCCTTCAAACTGTCAAATTTTAAATTTAATTTTCACTTGTATATCCCCAAAAAAATCATGAATTAGCTTTAAGACTAAAAGGGGAGTATGTTACTCTCTCTACTTTCTGAAATAAGTATAATATTTGAAAATTAATTATTTCCTTGTGGTAAGGGAATATAGACTTGTGGAATATCTCAGGTACCTTACGCGTTATATTTATGTTTTGTTTTACATGTTAAACTAACTGTATTTTTATAGATTTTTTATGCATAATTGCACATATAGCAATGAAGGACAATACTTATTAATTAACATTAACTTTCCATAATTATGCAGATCTCTTTTATTGAAATTAATCGCGTTACTTTGATTCAGAATTTTATGCACTTAATTCGTAATCATTTATTAGAAAAGTAAAACAATAATTTCCTTTGAAAATGAAACAAGTTTCAGAAAATGATTAAGTTGCATAATGTATAAACAAGTACTGCATTAATTAAGGATATCGTTTTGAAGTTCATATACAATAGTAATAATTTTACTTAATACAAGCCAATATAAATTGTATCATGAAATAACATTAGTAATTAGTTGTGAATTAAAAGGCCTAGGTAATTTATATTAATAAAATAACTTAATATCAATTACATATCGAGTAATTAAATTATTTTTACCAATATTTGACATGCGGGTAGTATATGAGTTTCTCTACCTCAAAATACATTTTCAATACTGAAAATTATTGACAAATGATAAAAAGAAAGAACTATGAAATTATACACGTTCTATGAGGGGAGTATTCTCCCCCAATCGGGAAGGGATTTAGAAATTTAGAGTGAGATTTCCTTCTCTTCCTTCAATACGAACACTGCCATGATCTAAATAATATACTAGGTATGTTAAAATTTTCTAGAGCTTTAACAGTGTGAATTTCAATGCTAGCCGCGGGCATCACAAAACAAATGCAAAGTTTTCTACGGATATGCTCCACCAAATCGATAGCAGATGGAATTCTGTTTGCAAAAGTGGAACTAAACATTCCGCGGATTACAGAAAATCGACCACGGCATAAACCACAAACATCTGCGAACCATAAAAAAGGGAAGGTTGTGTACGTAAAAAAAAAAACAACGGGAAAAACAGGGGAATAAAAAACGAATGCATCAATGACTTGTCACCGTTGCTATAGAAATATCGAGTCTTTCAGCTACTTTCAAAAAGTCACACCAGCTGAACGTGTTCGATAAATTTCCGTGATGAGAAAATGTAAGGTTAGGTTCACGGTTGAGTCGTATTTTAAAGTACGGGCATCGTTTAGCAATGGGGCAGGGAGCAAGGAACAAGTCCCTTCATGAATAATCAAAATATTTGGTGTATTAAAATACAACTGAATTTTACAGCATTGTCGCCCAAATAAATCAACAATAACGACACTCGTGGTTTAATGCATTACAATTACAAATGAAGTATATTATAATACACTGCATTTTTCGGTAGTTTACTACAATCAATTACTCTGCGGATGCACTGAAAAAGACTAGATAAGTGACGACCTAAGACTGTCAAATTCTACTGCCATCAAACGACAGCCATGGTCTTCTTTAAAGTATTAATAAGTAATTCATAGCATAATGATAGAGTTTTAAGAATATAGTTGGTGTACACAATTGCAATTTATAATCATCATCTATCTTTATGCATAATATAATATCTAAATTTCAAAGTTTTCCCTCTATGTCTTAATTCTGTACTACAGTACTGCACACACACACACACACACACACACACACACACACACACACACACACACACACACACACACACAGAGAGAGAGAGAGGGAGAGAGAGAGAGAGAGAGAGGAGAGAGAGAGACAGATCTTCACTTGCTTGTTTATTTTTTCAATCAGTTACACGCTATGTTTGCTTCTCGTTCTAGCCGCAGCAAATACAGATAGACGTCATTACATGAATACATCTTCACTCTCGAAAGAAACTGTTGTCTCCCATCTTTGTAAATTAACAGGCATGCTATGAAGTTCTGACGGTAAAATATTGTAAATTTTACACTAACTTCTGTCAGCGTATGATCCAGTAAAATCGTGTCTTTCTATATATATAAGTGCGGTGGTAAGACACTTTAGCTTTCGTGTGATGTATTATTTTTGCCTCTTTTCATGCAAAAAATATTTCAACGTTACAACAATAAATGTTTCTTTCAGTTAAAAGAATCATCATGCATAATAATATTATGGAGGAAGAAAGGTAATAAACATTCTTCATGGAAACAATAACATGCTAATTCGCTTTCCACCAAAGTGCAATGTAATGTCCAAAAGTTATATCTCATTATAAATGTTTTAGAATTTAGTGAGATAAAATAATTTTACTAATAATTTAACAAGAGGGAAAAATAATTCTACATATTAATTTATAATAGGATTTCATGGTAACTGTCCATTCAGTATACTCTCAACGTCAAATGGTGTTTGCAAGAAAATTGCTTGTATGTAAATATTCTGTAGCGCATAAAATAATAATCGTGCATTCTAACGTTCATAGAATTATGAAGTACTTCGGGGTGTCTGCTAACAAATGAAAAAAAAACTTTAGTATGATGACATAGCCTGAATGCATAAAAGGTATAAACGAAAATGTGTTACGTGTGTGACACTTTAAAATGTAGCAAAGTTTCACTTCCTTTGTCTGTGAAGCATGTAGGTTACATAATAATGCAATTAATATGCATTCACAAACATTTAAACGTTAATGCAATTAAAAACAATAATAACTTCCAGATTAATTCATTTTGTTATTTACACGGAGTATGAACACTTTTCGTGGAATGCTCGTAATAAGAAAGTTACATGATGAAAATTAAAGTACTTACCACGGGAGCTGATATCCGACAGCCTCCACATTCGCACATCGGCGAATGCACAGTCAAAATCCCTTTAGTGAGTAACAACTTCATACTCTTTCCGCAATGTCTAATTGACCGCTTCCAATCTTTGGCCGTTTCCCGACCGCTCACGTACTGGAACTCGTTCGGGGTCAACCAGGAACCCTCGAAAAGGATGCAAGGTCCCTTCGACCCCTGGCACAGTCTGGAGAGGTACAGGAGACCCCTGTTGACCCCGCACTCCACTTCAAGAACGATGTCCCCGTCGAGGTACTGGGGGCGAATGTAATCCTCCAAGACGCTGGACGTAAACGCGGGATGGAGTTGGCAGAAGCGCTGCAGTACGTCGCCCGGCGCTTGCCACGCATTGTACGAATACCCGTTTGACACACTAGTTACTGTCGTGTGGTTTCCAGGGATGTTGTGAAGCTGCGAGGTAATGTTGACACTTTGGTCCGTCAATGGGAAATCACGAAAAGTGCAGAACATGATTCCAAAAGCAAGGAACGGTCACTAGGAACGCATGTCGTGCAAAGTTACGCCCTTATCGTTGTCTTTTAGCCAGTAGCAAGGTCAGTTTGACCGTAAGATCACCAAAGCTGCACGTATCACAACATTCATCGGTGTACGTCTCCGAGGTCCAATGTGGAAGTTGATGACTCGCGTCGGCAATGACGTCCAACGAGACCGGATGGTACGAGTGACAATTGTTTCACGTTTAGGCGAGGTGCGGTGGGAGGAGGCCAGTGTCCTCCTTGATGGACGAGCAAATCAGTCTCCGAACGCCCTCCCCCCTCCCGTGCAACCGTTCCTCGGACCGGAACATGCCAACCCTCCCCGGGCACCGTTCACTCCTGCGGCGACGGCGTCCACTGGATGGAACCTCGGAAGCGAGACGGCTCAATGAAGCACGGCTTGTATCGGTGGCCACGGATCCACCAAAGAAGCGAACGCGGTTGTTCCGTCAGGTGCGCCTGGAAGGTAGGCTGCCCTCCAAACGGCATTGTTAATTTGGTTTAATTTGCTTCCTTTAACTTGGCTTTATTTCTCTCCCACTTTTGCCTCATCGCGATGAGGATGAGTTTTTCTAGTTTTGGTTTTAAGTCCACTTATGTACAGGAAGGCTAATCTGGACTGGACCTACAGTTAAAGTGTGATCTGATTGATTAATTGATTGAGTTGGTGTTTTAAGTCCACTTTATGCATAGCAAGGCTAATCGGGACTAGGCCTACAATTTAAAGTGGAATATGAACCACTATGTGCCTCCACCGGGTATCCAACCCGGAACCCCTTGCTTACAAGGCGACGACGTTACTACTACGCAATTAGGGAGGCGCTAGGAAGAGTGATGATATGATGAAATTGATGAATGGACACTCCCAAAGAGTACCCGTGTCCAGGACGAGATTTGAACCCAGGCCCCTGGGGTCGTAGCGCGCTGTGCTAACCACTCCGCTACGGATGTTGGCCCAAACGGCATTATTAATTCGTGAATATCTAATCGACGGCGCTAGATTTAGGCCCAGTAGGCCCGTGCTTTTGGGCGATCAAATTTGATGTTTATCATCGAGAGAAACATATGATTAAAATTGTAAGGGACGACAGACATATTTGTTACATTGGAGAAAAACACTGCAAGAAACAAAATGACGGTAATGGCAATATAGACTCACTATGGAGTCTTTTTCACAAGAGAGGTAAGCCACTACCTTTGACATTTAATTTAACGAGGAAATTATGAAGCTTTGCAGAAAATAAAATTTTGAATTGTCGATGACATTTGGGATACGCAATTAAAACTTAATAAGATGTTCACAAAGAGCAGTGCTTGTTATACAATTGAGTTGTTAGGTTCCAACAGTATAATATCGTTGAGAAGATTCATTGTATAATTGCTTCTTTTTGTTTTTTGTTACATTACCACATTGTTATAACTGTAACATCAATCAAACTAAAAATAAATATTTGATAACGGGAGCGTTTGTTCTCCTGAAATATTACATGAAAACACGTGTTTAAATGCTTCTAACAACCGTAAACTCTAAGAGAAATAATAATAATATTAAAGTGTGCTGTTTACCGCTTATTATCCTGCCCTGTGAGTCTTCCCGTTACCGAGAGTTTTTACAAGCGTTCGATATTTTTAAGATACAGAAATGTGTTTTCGACGAAAGTTGAAAACGTTTTAATTTCCTAATAACAGAAAATGACACTTATGTTACCTAACCGAGAATGTGCCTTGGAACTTGTCAAAACAGCAAATAGGTAAGAGACAGAAAAAACGTTATCTTATAATATGGCACACACAAGAAATTAGCTATGTAGAAATTTAAGAGGGACAATAGGTTAGAGGTCCCGGTTCGAGTCCTGGTCGAACCTGTATTCTTTGCTTAAATTTTCACGTAAAACTTCGTATGTTTCAAGTAAAAGTTTTGCATTTTGCTGACCAATGAGTGGAAGTCCGTTTAAAAATAATAACATGAAAAACAGAAAATGCGGTAATTTGAAGAATCAGGTAAGCAGCATTTATATTATACATATATGTACGTATATGGCAGTATTGTGTAGAAAGGTCGTGGGGGAGAAATATTATTCCAAAGCTAGCAATGTAGGGCATCAACAATTCACAACTTCTTCAGAAAGAAAGTAGGGAGGTGAGACATTTCTTACCCTAACTTAGGGGCGGTGGTATTTTAAATCCTGCCCTGGAAATCAATCGTCTTTTTCTCTGACAGAAAAAAATATTTTTTTTTCACTCTTTCTAAATATCTTATATGTGTTTTGTGCAAGGCCACAACACCAATCTTAATTATCCATTGGTGATTGTAAGTTTCTTAGCACAGGAATTATGGTCGGTTGAAACGTTTACCTCTGTAGCAAGGTTGTTAAAGGTACAGGAATTTTAAATACATTCAATTTCGGTCCAGGAGAGAAAATCAGGAAGCGTAAGTAGGTTCTGAACCGTAAAGATCCTTTCTATCTGTAAAGTATTTCAATTCGGCCCGGAAACCTCTTTTCCGGATCAATTTAAATAAGGTCCAGGAACCTTTTTCTGGATCAATTTAAATAAGGTCCAGTAACCCTTTTTTACGGATCAATTTAAATTCGGTCCAGGAACCTTGTTTAAATGAAATAATACGCGACTTGGACCGAATTAAAATTGTGCGAGAAAAAAGGTTCCTGTCCTGGGGTTGTAATTATTACCCTTTGTAGAAATATTGATTTTTTATTAAGATATTTACATGTGTCTTTCTTCATGAAATCTTATATTCCTTTCATAATTCTTTCCATTTCTCAATCAAATCACCATAACTATCAACAATATCAAATCAAATCTCGATCTTTACTGGACATATCTTCCAAATGCTTCACGTTCATATTCGCTGATTCGGTATATGCAAAAGCTAGTAATTCTAGAGGAGCATATTGTGCAAAAAAACTTGAACAACAATTTTAATATGTTGCAATCTACAGGGTGCGGCACTTAAAACTAGCCCGTCCCTTCATAAGATATCATTAGATGAACAATTTGAATGATTAAGTGAAATTAAAAAAAAATCAAACAAAAGCAATACACCAAATGAAATTTAATGTTGTGTGTTAAGATTTCTCACCTTCACAATAGATGCTGAAAGTGTCCTCCACCCACTTCAACACACGTCTGAGCACGTTTCAGGAGATTCATGTACACCTTTGTTAATTCTTGAGTGGTGATGCTGTTCATGATATTCTGGATGGAGGTCTTGAGTTCTTCAATTGTGTGTGGATTTGTTTCGAATACTTTCCCCTTTAACATTCCCCACAAGTAAAAGTCACAAGTTTACAAGTCGGGTGACCGAGGAGGCCACAGACCTTTCCTAATTGTTCTCTCTGGAGTAAACATTTCATGCACACGGGATAGTGAAGCATTTGATGTGTGGCTTGTTGATCCGTCCTGCTGAAAGTAACAGAACTGACGCTCCTCTTCTGTCAATTGTTCATAAAACTCTTCCAGAATTCCCAAATACACGTTACTGTCTACTGTGGTTTCAAAAAATATGGGCCCCATAACGCGTTGTGCGGAAATGGCACACGAAACACCAATCTTTTCGTCATGCAATGGCTGCTCGTGGATTACGTGTGGATTCTGTGACGACCAATAGCGATTGTTTTGGGAATTTACGTATCCCGACAGGTGAAACCACGCCTCGTCACTCATGATGAGCATCAATGGATCCAAAACACCACTGTCAACATTCGTCAATAGCCATGAACAAAAATCCACCCTCTTCCCCGGGTCAAGCTCCCTCAATTGTTGCACTACACTTATCCGGTAAGGTTTTAACTTCAGCGCCCTTAACACACGTCTACAACTTCGCTCACTAGCTGGAACCTGTTGACTTAATTTCCTCGTTGATTTACGAGGACTTCTCGCCATTATGTTCTGCACCTGCCTCCGTAATTCAGGTGTGCAGACAGATGGTCGTCTGTCCCTGGGAGCATTTGCAACAGATCCTGTACGCCTCCATTTCCCAATCAAATCCTGTATTGTGCGTTTTGCTGGGACAGGACGTCCTGGAAATTTCTCCTGAAACAACTTCCTTGTTTGCACAAATGATCCGGTGCGCACAAAAGCTTCAACAATTGCAACACGCTCAGGAATCAAATACGCATTATCACGGCTTCACCCAACAAGGCCTGATTCTCAACTGCTTTCACTCAACCACGGGTTCACAAGCCACCTGTTGGTGAGAAACAGAATTAGTAACTCATGCAACGCCATCTTCTGTTGACATGTTCATTTAGATGTTTTACATGTTTATTAGCAAAGCAATTACATCGGGATTACAGCGGGCTGGTTTTACGTGCCGCACCCTGTAGAAACTATTTTATTTAGTAGACTGTCTGAACGATATATCTTTTCTATATGTTTAATGTTGACAAAATAGGCAACACACTGACATGAATCGTTCTTCAAGTTCCCCACGGATGATATCATTGATTATTTTCGTTTAGGAATATTTACTCACAAATAATTGACCTCGAATACTTATTTATCAAGAATTGGCATTCATTGTGTACATACAATCAGGAATTAATGTTGACACACGTCTAGTAATACAAATTGTAATGCCAATCGTTTCTTATAAGCGTGAGTCTACTCACCTTTTTGTTTACTGGATGAGTTAATTGTCCTTTCCCCTGTAGGCTATTATCATTGTCTCACTCATCGCACAATAGCAAAAATCATTGTAGTTCCTAGTGGTGCCCGCACATCGAATCATTCACTTACCTGACAAGAGAGATAAGAAGAACAAACTTAGAGAATTACCTAATTTTAAATATATAAATTACAATGACAATGTTTGATGAAACTGTAAATATATGCATCACTCAGAGAAACTGCGTTACGTCCTCCCAATCTTAAAAATCTGGGGAAATCCTGATTCAGTTTTTACTGTAAAACAAAACAGAATCAACGTTGCCAATCTTTGCAAAATCGAACTCCGGTCATATATTTAACGCGACTTCATTATAAACAATAATGATAATTTTCTAATAATGTTTTTATAACTATTTTGACAACATAGAAGTAAAGTTAGTTCCTTAGCAAGGACGTATTTAAGGGGGGGGGGTGGATCCGGACCCTTTAAAAGACTTAACAAGTACATAAATTAAATAACGAAAATTCACTTGTTTAGCAGATATTGATTGATCGATGTTATTTGCTTCCTCTGAACTTATTGGAAGGAAAAGATTACGATGATCATAACTGCTTTGAAGGACAGTACTACAGACTTCTGCACATTACTACTTATGATAGCATACATAATTTGATTGCCAGAGCAGTTGTTTTAGACAAATTTTAGCGATATTAAGGACACGGAAGATAGATAATGTGATATTTTTATTCTTATACCGTCTTTTTACCTATTCATGTAAAAATGATAATACAATATCAAGTAATTTACATACTTTATTAATATTTTAATGTAATTTAATGTAGTTATTATTTAATTATTTTAATTTAAACTATTATGATTATTATAATCATCATTATTAGGGGGTGGATTTTAAGGTGCAGCTCCTTTCCAAAAATATAGCTGTTTTAATACCGATCGTTTGAGTTATGTATTTTAGGACATGAAATCAAGTAAAATAAAAATGAACACACTTTGCTGCACGTTTTCGTGAGATTAGCACATCTATCCCCTTTTTACACCTTATTTGATGCTTCCTTCCTTTTCTTTGGACAGAAAAAATAAATGATTTTCACTCTTCTTGAGCAGCTGTATAACATCCTATAGTCTCATTTTGTAGAGCAGAATATAATCATTGCTACCCCAATAGTTTTTAAGATAATGCATCAAAACCCACGGGAGAAAACACAAACTTCAACAAAGCCTATTCGGCACAATCACAGCTCTCTATGCGGTCCGCGCGAATAATATACAGAAGGCGCAGAAAAGATAGCATATTGAAAACTTTTTCTGGACCTTTTTCTCCCTTTCCCGACCATAATTTTGCACAATAATATCCTTTCTCTGATTATTATTATTATTATTATTATTATTGATACACTTGGTTCGGACCCCTCTGAAATATATTTCTAGATACTTGCCTGTTCTAGAGGGACAGTACCTGAAAGGAGAGCACGGCACAATGGATGTCGTTGGCTCATTGCCCTTGACACCCAACACAAACTGGCTTTATCTTTGGGTCCTCAACTATGTCGCTCGGCGGCTTCCAGTTAAAGCCTAACAATCTACCCTGATTGGACTGCAGTTCTTTTCAACTGTGTTCATCAGAGTCTAGAAATTCTGGGAAAACCGTTTACTTTGAACGTTTTTCTTGAACAGCTTCTTCTCAACACTAATGGACTCAAGTCATTTCAAGTTTACTGTGGCTGAAAACGAGGTGAATAATGTGACTGTTCTCTATTACATCAATTATTGCAATGTTTTCATTGTAAATTTAAAATATGTCATTCATACACGTATGTGTTTAAAACTTAAAATGTGTAATATTTTTTTTTAAAAAAAATCTGTAATTAGTTGTGTAACTTTTAAATCTTGGTAACATTGACGTTGCCATGGTAACAAAAGAATAACCAGGATATTGTGATAAAAAAGGATTTACCGAAACTATACGTCTTTTTCTTCTTACCATCGCTAGGTAATTGTACTAATATCAACCCACAGAAGTTGAATTGGCGCTCGCCAATCCCTGGAATATTTGGCTTTTTAAAAACTAATTTGAGATCAGAGTTTAATAACAGTACATATATTATTAGGGTGGCACAATACCTACATCATGTTCTTAGGGTTTTATTCAGCGGCTTTGTATGGACAAGCAGTTTTGTATCAGTAAATGTGCTGATTCTTGTAAAAATGAAAATGTGGACACATGTTTGATTCGAATATTGTGAACATTATTATAATCGAATTTTACAACGAAACGCGCAATAAATTTAAAAACAATGGACTTTTGAAAAGTAATATATAAAGGGAATGAAATCAAAGCAGGAATTTATGGCTATGACCATGGGCGTAAACAGGGAGGATCAAGGGGCGAGAATTGCACCCTGGAATAAGAATAAGTAGGATACTTATCCTTCCCTCTTCCATTTTATTATTTGTAGGCTCTAGCCTGTATACTTCTTCCTATTTCTTCTTTCAGGCTTCCTTCCTTTCTTCAGTCCATGCTGACTTTCCATCTCCTTTAATAACCTATTATTTCTATAATTTCTTTCCCGTTTTCTACTTCATTTTCTTCCATATTTTCTCTGTCTTGCATTTGTATTACTTTTCCTTTCTTATTACGAATACCGCGAATATTTGAATTATAAGGTAATTGCATGACTTTCTAAACTCCATTCTATTTATTTCAAACTTTTCCCCTCGTTGTCACATTTAAGTGTGAACACAGAAAGAATTCAAAGTAACTCATATAAAATGAAGTGCAATCTCAATCCTAGGAAATTCTCTCTTAGGTACTGAAAACCATGTTTAAAGAAACTAACTTCGAGTTTCAATCCAGAATAATTCGTCATCATTCGGAATTCCAACTATCACTGTTAATCAACACCATAAATACCGAAACAAATAGGTAAAAATGCTAAACTTTTCTTGGTACATTCTGTAAACTTAGCTACTTCATTGGCGATGAATATTTATTGTTCGTGTCTTTCACAAACAACTTGAATATGATTAAAGATATTCTTTAAACCAGAAGTCCCATAATTGAGGATAGCAATTGTTGATTACTTCAGGAGGAAACCGAAGACAATGCTGAATTTTTAAAATCCATTCCCGGTGAATTTACACGAGTAAACCTTGATGATTTATGGTTGGTTATGGTTCCGCATCATTAACTCCTTCATTTTCACACTTCACCAGAGTTGCAATGCGTTTAGATGTTGCCTTGATGTTATTAAGATAATTTGGTTTTCCCAAAACTGGAGACATTGGATACGAGTTGTAGTGTCAGCACACATACTTTAAGGACTCTCCAAGACACGAAACTTTTAGTCACCAACACAGAGTGCGTGACATGACTTCTTTGTTTATATATTGTTGTTTCAATGAGGGGAGTTAAATGGGCGAGGAGCAAGGATAACAATCAAGTCACCAACTTGGCAGTGTAGAGATTGTTTACGGGAAACCCAGAGCACTCCATTAGAGCTCTGGTGAGAGGGCAAAGCAGGACGATCTCATGGACACGAAACATGCCAAAGGTTGGTTTTACCAACTAAAGTAAGTCTCAAATGGTACTTATGTCAGTTCTCACTTCCGGACAGTGTTGAATCCAGCCACTCTCCTCCGGGGGTGTGTGTGGGGGGTGGGGGGTTTGTCATAGACATCAAATAATGATACCGACAAAACAATACTAGGCATTCCAGGGCATTCATCTGCAGAATAAAATTTCTCCGGGAAGGATCACATAATAAAAAAGAAATTAGAATTGAAATATGGTAAAAATATAGCAATCCATTTGATATAACAAAGTATAAAATATATAATTAAATGGAGCTCACAATGTTGTTAGTCCAGTCCTACTCTAGTGGCAACAATAAATATGTATATTTAAATGCAGAAAAATAAAATTTTGTAGTTTATTTGGGTTTTACATACATCATCTGCAATTTCACTCTGGTTCAGAATATTGCATGAATTGCTGGGAGGGAGATGAAAAGTACGTTATGCTTGCTCACTGGTGGGAATAGGAATGGAAATGACGTGCGATCTTTCAACCGCCGAAGAGCATTTCGGAGAGCTCTGCATCGAATTCGTGTTTCCAACTCAGGACTGAATCCGAGCACGGAATGGAGTAGCTACCATGCCTGGCCAGACGGGAATTCCTCGAATTCTAGGTATCAACGATTTTAAACTAACGAACTGATGTGCGCAAATACAACGGTTCAAGAACGCTTTCAAATTGTAAGAATCTTATTGGCTCAAGGAATCACCAGGAAACAAGGATGTATCTAGAAATAAAAATTAGGTGTGAGCCAATAGGTATGATTGATTTCCACTATTTATTCAAAATATTGTTAACTACACCTACATTTTATCTGTTTGTGTGTGTGTGTAATAATTTCAGTTTTACGTAATATCGAGTATTTAGTATAAAGCAAACAAATAAATAAAATAAAATAAAGGTGGTAGTTGTGAACTCGCAATAAACGAAGAGAAGAAGAGGATATAGAAAAATGCCTACAGCTGAACATACCTTAAAATAATAGCCACGCACACACACTACCAACTTTTCTCAGGAAAGGCAAGGACTATGCACTTCGAAATTGGGGTAATGCTTTATTTTGAATTATTTGAAAAGGGACTAGCATTAATAACTTTACTTTCCAATGTAAAGAGCACAATGAATCAAAATACATTCTTCATCACATGCACCCTTTACCACCCGCTGGATACGCCCATGGCTGCAAAGGTTCATACTTGAATTAATTTCTATTCTACTGTAGTTACCAAGATTTGAAGAATATTACTCACTCTATTTCATGATATCACTGCCAGTAATTTCTATTGCACTGTAATATCCTGGGTAAAATTCAAATAATTTACAGTAGTTTTACAAAAAGAACAAGAATATTCAAAAGGTTCTTAAAAAAGGTGTTGAAAGGGCTCTGAGCCGTCCTCCGTGGCGGAGTGGTTAGCACAGAGCGCAACACCAGGGATCGCGATTCGAATCCCGGCCTGGGCATGGGTGTTCTTTTTCAGTGTTTCTTCGTCCATTTCGTCATATCATCAATCATCGCCATCTTCGCGATTACTCAAAAAGTGGCAGAAAAGCGAAGTAAAATAAACCAAACCAATCAAAGGGTTATGAAACTCCAACCTCTCCCACTAAGCCTCTACACTATTTTATCTAAAAAAAAATTAAAAAAAGTGTAACACTAGACATTGTTAGAAATTGAAGTGGTTGGTTGGTACCACTTCTTTGAATATTCCATCAGAAGGGGATTACCGAACATTGAGAGAAACGAGCCAAATCCAGAAAAACTGTCGGGAAACTTGGAGTTTTGGTAAGCCTCAATCAATTGACACGGGTGTTCAAGCGGAATTAATCGCGAAAGTTCTGCCACCGAGTGCTTAGTGCATTGGTGCTCTAGGAAGGAATCTTCAATATTCATGAAACAGGACTGAATTATGAACTGAAAATTATTTTCTGAAAGCTGGCACAGATGGAAGGGACGAGATAATCAAGAGAGAGACATCATTGATTAATTAATTCCTTTCATATGACTTCGCTTTTCTTCCACTTTTGGCTAATCGCGAAGCTGAATGGCGATAACAGATGAAAGAGATGAAGGGATAGTAACAAATACACATAACGCAAGTCCCACAGAGAATTATACTGGCTGTGAGGCGAGTCGTTCAGAGCCAGTTTTGGCACCCAATCGCCGTTACTGCTACGTAGGGCAACAATACATTGCATAGCATTTAATCTTATATGAGTATAATGGTACGCCATTCAGGCACCTTTTCATAGGGGATAGAAAAAAACTAACAACATTACATTTTAACGAAATAAATATGCGTAGATATACGATCACTTATGAACATAACATAATATTTTAAGTGGCTCTTATGATGAACACCATACAATTGTAACAACTTGAGAATAGCGGAATCCTTCTTCTAAAATAAGCACTCTGTATGTATGTATGTGTTTTATATACATACACACACACACATACATACATACATACATACATACATACATACATGCATACATACATACATACATAAACGTATATACAGGGTAACCGGATTGTAAGTAGCAGTTTTAAATAGTTATTACATTTAGTTGAATTTCAACAAATCCAACTTTTTGTTAACAAAGCATTGCAAAAGAAATACAGGTGTGCCGGTTAATAATTCTTAATTGATCCGAAAGAAAACAAGTGTATCTGGGGAGAAAGGTAACAAATGCTTTATTCAAAGTATGCGCCATCGCTAGCTGTACATTGTGCCCATCTGTCCGTCAAATTATGGATGCCCTTCCAGAAAAATCGTTCACATTTTGAGGTGATCCAGTCAGCAAGCCATTGTTCGACATTTTCGTAATTGTTGAAGTGTTGCTGGGAAAGTGAGTGAGACATCGATGAAAAAAAGTAGTAGTCCGAAGGTGCTAAGTCTGGTGAGTATGGCGGGTGGGGTAAGAATTGCCAGCCAAGTGCAGAAATGGTGTCTCTGACGCCTTTCGCTGTGTGTGATGAGGCGTTGTGCTGCAAAATCACTTTTCCGTGTCTTGTCGCCCAAACTGGGTGCTTTTCGATCAATTCATGGTTCAAATTTATGAGTTATTGGCGGTAGCGAACGGCATTTACTGTTTCATATGGTTTCAGACGTTCATGGTACACCACACCCTTCTGATCCCACCAAATGAACAGCATTGTCTTCCTTACGAAGCGATTCGATTTTGTGGTCGATGAAGGTTGAAGGTTGTCCTGGGTCAACCCATGACTTTTTGTGTTTTGGGTTCTCGAAGTAGATCCATTTTTCGTCCCCACTCACTATCCGATGCAAGAAAGACTTTCTTCCATGCCGAGAAAGCAACACTTCACACACCGCTCTTCGCATTTCCATTTGGCTGTCGTTCAGATGATGTGGAACCCATTTTGCTGCCTTCTGGATCTTTCCCATGGCATGAAGACGATCACATATGCTTTGTCGACCAACATTTAACTTCTCTGCCAGTTGTTGTTGCGTGTGCGTATCGTCTTCGTCCAACAGTGCTTGCAATTCGGGGTCTTGGATTTTTTTCGGCTGGCCCGGGCGATCTTTGTCTTTCAAGTCGAAATCACCACTTTTGAATCATCGAAACCAACGCAAACATGCGTCTTGCGTTAGGACATTGTCACCGTACTTTCCATAAGGATACGATGGCTTTCACTCGCGTTTTTCTTTTGATTGAACAAGAAAAGCAGGAGATGCCGCACATGCTCCTTATTTGGTTTGAAGGTCGACATGTTTCCCACACAAACCCAATATCACGATCACTCGCACTCGGTTGCACATCCACGGCGTTTTGACAGGTACTGTCCTGGTAACAGTTGAGACTGTGCACCAAACCTTACATTTGTGAGTTGCAGGCAGCTAGGAATTCCAAGGTCCGCTGTATACGAAGTCGTGCACAAAATCTTACGTTTGTACGCATACAAGGGGGTCCAGTTGTTGCACGAATTTTAGTCGGATGACAAGCTGAAAAGACATTCTGCAGAAGATTGATGTTACCCCTCTAGACTTCTTTCGTTGGGAACACATCAAATACATGGTGTATTCTCCTTAAAAGATAAATGGTCTACAAGAACTGCAGGACTTATTCGGAATGCTCTTGCTTCTGTAACTCCTCAGATGCTACAGAACACGTGAACGAAGATTGAATACAGGCTGGACATTCTACATGCAACAAACGGAGCTCGTGTGGAACTATACCGGGCTATACTGAGCTGTAACTGCTTCCAATAAAACTTGGTGAGTTTACCTGTAAAATGTATGTTTTTGTATCTAGCTACTCCGTACCATATTATTACAACACACTTTTAAAAACTGTCAATCCCACTACGGACACCCTGTGTATATATATATATATATATATATAGTATATATATATATATATATATATATATATATATATATATATATATACAGGGTGTTGCAAAATACCTGTTACAACGCTTGGGAGGTGATTCTACAAGTAAAAACAAGGAAAAAATGTCATGTGAAAAAATGTCGAAATCGGCACCGTTTTCGAGTGACAGGCGTGCGAAAATCGCCTCACACCATGTGTAAAGTACAATAACTCAAGAAGGAAGAAATATATCAATGTCGGAATAAAATAATACAAACAAAATCGTACCTGGTGAATACAATGGTGCATCAATTGAGGCCCAGTGTAAATTGCGCAAGGGGACTCTCAAAGAAAGTGGGGAATCCCCTGATGGAAAATACAAGAAATTTACTACTATCTTCTACATAATGTTGAGATCGGAATGTAGCCAGTAAAAAATGGCGACGTATGTCCACATGTCCCACTACTGCTGGGACACCGTCCCACACCCGGGAAATAGGAAAATAACTGCAAATCTCCTGTTGTACACGGTTCACATTGCGGTTCGAAGAAAAGAAACCAATTTCTCGCATGTCTCACTACTGCTGGGACACCATCCCAAATGGAAAAAAATACTGGAAAATCATAAAAAAAAGTTTTCAATCCCTTAATGTTGACACACTACTTTGCAGTACGAAAAACAAAAGTTAAACAATGGCCACATGTCGTTAGGACTGTACATATACTACAAGAGAGCTCCCCAAAGAAAGTGGGTAATCCTCGAAGGAATGAAGACGGAGAATGGCGAGAAAACGCACACAATGGCATGTAACATTTCCAGGCACAGCACATCTGGAAGAGATTCCACTGAGAAGCGCACAACCTCCGCACATGCAGATCGACGGTATGAAGTACAGCGATATCCAGCATCTTCACTCGTACCTTTCACTAAAGGACACTATGTGGTGCTGATAGGGGCTCACACAAACACCGGTATACTCAGAGACGTTGTTGAAAATGTCCGCCATTGACTTCAAGACAAAGATGGCATCGGCGAAGCACTGATTGTCTGGTACGTGCAAATACCTCTGGCATGTCACCAATTGTCCCAGCAGCGGCACTAACACGAGCAACGAGATCCTCAGCACTTTCCACAGGGGTTTCATACACGAGCCTTTTCATTTCTCCCCACACAAAGACATCCAGTGGTGTGAGGTCGGGGGAACGAGGTGGCCACGGTAAAGGTCCACCCCTGCCAATCCAACGATCGCCGAAAATATCGTTGAGTAAGGCTCTGGCTCCCCGGTCGAAATGTGCGGGGGCGCCGTCGTGTTGAAACCAGATACGTTGTCTACCTGCCAGTGGCACGTTTTCCAAAAGTTCAGGTAATACGTCATGTAGAAACACCCGATAATTCCCACCACACAAAGTAGATGGCAAAATGTACGGGCCTATCAAGTGGTCACCTACTACGCCACACCACACATTCACTGCGAACCTATGTTGATGATGGCGCACAATGATTGCATGCGGATTGTCCATATCCCAGACGTGGCTGTTGTGGCTATTGAACATGCCGTCCCTGGTGAACATTGCCTCATCGGTCCACAAAACTATTGTTGGGAACTCTGGAATGGAAAGAGTTTGTTGCACGTACCATTGGCAGAAATCCATGCGTAGGGGAAAGTCCGTGGGTAGTATGTGGTGCACCTTATGCAATTTGTATGGGTGCAATCCCTCCTCTCGAAGAACGCGGAACACATTGCTATGGTGGGTTTGTTGAGTACGAGCAATGACACGTGTGCTGGTGTCAGGACGGTCTCGTATCGCGTCCAACACGTCCTCTTCAAATTGCACAGTGCGCACAGTGCGGGGTCTTCCACAATCCCACCTACGGGGTAGTAGAGATCCAGTTTCACGCAGTCGAGCATCAAGTCTTTGAAAGAGTGCATGTGCTGGTAATCGCCTATTGGGAAAACGTTCGTGATACAAACGACGTGCTTCACGGCTGTTTCGGTTTGCCTCTCCATAAACGAGATGCATATCAGCAAGCTCGTGGGTAGAGTACTCCACCATTGTCTTGTTCGAGAACTGCCCAGAAACAGGGGCACTTTCCCTCCGAGTGACGGATCACAACTACCGTGATTAGCACCCACGTAATGTCACACAGGTGTCCACGCAGTTGTTGCAAACCGAGAAAGAACACGGGAATACGTACTCTACGTACAGTATTCCTTAGCGCAATTCAACCATACACACACGCCAGACTAAACTCCACGCTGCGAGACGCAGAACAAGACAGGAAAAACAACGGTCGACTACAGTCTCTACGTAGTATCCACCAACACTAATACGTAACAGGTGACCTACACTCACAGCGCCTCTAGTGGAGCTTTCTGTACCAATTAGCTGAAATCAATCTGAGCGTAATTTGACGGCATAGCGTCATTTTCGAGTGAATTTCCTATTTCCCGAGTGTGGGACGGTGTCCCAGCAGTAGTGGGACATGTGGACATACGTCGTCATTTTTTACTGCCTACATTCCGATCTCAACATTATGTAGAAAATAGTAGTAAATTTCCTATATTTTCCATCGGGATTCCCCACTTTCTTTGAGAGTCACCTTGCGCAATTTACACTGGGCCTCAATTGCTGCACCATTGTATTCGTCAGGCACGATTTTGTTTGTATTCTTTTATTCCGACATTGATATCTTTCTTCCTTCTTGAGTTATTGTACTTTACGCATGGTGTGAGGCGATTTTCGCACGCCTGTCACTCGCAAACGGTGCCGATTTCGACATTTTTTCACATGACATTTTTTCCTCGTTTTTACTTGTCGAACCACCTCCCAAGCGTTGTAACAGGTATTTTGCAACACCCTGTATATATATATATATATATATATATATATATATATATATATATACACACACACACACACACACACACACACACACAGGGTGACTTGTACTTAGATGTATTCCCTAAAAGGGGTTAAAGTAGAGAAGCAAGAAGAGCTCAGGGAGAGGATCTTAACAGCTGGTCAACACATCAAGGACACCATCACATCACGAGTTAAGAGAACAAATGTCCGTAAAAACCTGCGTGCCTGCATTCGTAACGGAGGTGCCCACTTTGAGCAAGACGTGTAATGTTCTTTAATTTTATTGTTCATTGATTCCATTCACATGAAGATGAATGAAGTATTATTTCTTGTACACAAATGTGAATGTTAGCTACATTTGTACCTTGTTGGATAGCAGATGACACAAGGAAGTAATTTAAGTAATTTGTACGCTTCGTCTCATACCATTTTTGTTATTAATACGTTGCCAAGTAAACTAAGAGTGCATTTTGTTATCATCACTTGTAAGTTTAGACCCACCCGTTACTTACATGTGGTTGTTATTTGGGAAAAACTTTTTTTTTCAACGAACCACTTATTTGTTAGCTGTCAGAAAACGCTAAAATATGTTCCATACAATGATCAGTTTTTTCTCAATTCATCTTCTTATGTGGACAATTGTCATTTTTAAAAATACAATAGAAATTCGATTATCTCGAAAACTACTAATTTTCGGACGGGGTATCATATGGTCAAATTTATTGCAAATTGTCTCTACTTTAACCCCTTTCAGGGAATACATCTAATTACAAGCCACCCTGTATATATATATATATATATATTATATATATATATATATATATATATATATATATATATAAATGGAATCTCGTACGACCTTAAGGAAAACCCTGTAATATAATAAATTTCAAAAATATATTATTGAGATGATAAAATATTTGTGCTGCCAATCTGCAACATTTTGCCACATGAACAAAAAGGTCAAGTAATATCTTCCTAGCGACTTACAGTTTCATGTTCCTTCGTTGCCCGGTCCGGAGCGAAATGGGAGTGAATTCAATGGCTTCTTGTAACGGGGGGAAATAATTAAGTAAGGAAACCGCTCAAAAGCTTTCATATCATGGCATGGACATCCATGTCCGACGGGCGTAACAAGGGTTGTCGATGAACATGTAACTTACAGAAAGGCTCTATTGACAAGTAATTTCATACGTAGGCCTACATCCTATTGTATTTTCTCTAAATCGATACTGGCACTGATTAATGGACAGCCTCCGTACCCGAGAGCGTTGGCGTTGAGATGGCCGACTCGAATTCTAGCCGCCGAAGGTTACGGGTTCAGGTCCAGGCTGGACATGAGCCTGTGCCTTTCTAAGTGTCCCTTCATTTTGCGTCTAACCCACACTATGATGTTTTTATTTTGTTATTTAATGTCCCTTTTTTGTCATGTTTGGCTAATCGCGACGATGAGGTTGAGTGGATATGATAAAGTTGATGAAGGAACACTCACAAAGAACATCCACGCCAGACCGAGAATCGAACCCGGAACCCTGGCGTCGTAGCGCGCTGTGTTAACCACTCCGCCACGGAGATCAGCGTCACCATTCATTCTATTCGTCGCTGTTAGAAGAAAAAGTTATAAATCCGAGATTACGCTAGAAAATACAAAACTACGATAACTATAGCTAGTTATTGGAATTGGAAGGAACTTGCATATGCCAAATGAAAAAAATATATATCTACCATAAGAGGACATATAAGACCTCCCCGATAGCGTAGTGGTAACGCCGACGCCTTGCCACTAAGGATGCTCGGTGGAGGCACGTTGCACAGTGTTTCTTATCTCACTTTAAATTGTAGGTCTTGTCCCGATTCGCCTAATTTAGCATAAAGTGGAGGCACCTTAAGGCTCATCATGGACCTAATCCTCTCCTTTCGAAACAACACTATGATATACATGGGCGTATTTAAGGGGGGGGGGTTCAACGGGTCCAACCCCCTTTAGGTTCAGTAAAATTACCAGATTACCTGTTCTATCCGCTATGAACAGAGACTTGTTCGTAAAAATTTCTTCAGACTTATTTTGCTCTCCTAAATTACAAGCGTATAGAACGGGATACCGATGGGAGAGACAATAATTTGACACACCAGATGGAAATGCAAAGCAAATGTCTACAATTTCCTGATAGTTTCGGAATTTCTCTGGAAAATTCTCAGAAAACTTCTGACATTTCGCAAATTCTATAATGCTACATGTAATTTCTGACCGAAATAGCTGTTTGTGAACTTATTGTGCGAATATTATCATTTCATTATAAATTCCCGATATGGAGTGCTACCATTCAAGAATTAAGTATTCCTCAGGTTCTAATTTTTTTATAATTTGAAATATCTCAACTGTTGAATAATCCCGAAGAGTCGATAAATCATTTCCGAAAGTCTAGATCGGAATGGGAAACTTTCTTTCCGATTTGTCCCTATTGGAGATTGTAACTGCATCTGGGTTAGCTTAAGCTATTAGTACTTCTACTCTCTCTGGGTTTGGTGGGTGTGGATTTAGAAAGAAACGGTTGCTTAAGAATATGATGGTGCTGATGTAATGGGTGGTAGCATTAAGGGAGTGAGATAGAGAATTTCAGAGATAGATAATTTCAGCACATTTTTTAACCCTGGCTGTTGGCCATTTCTGTGGAATTTCTGCGATATTGAGACTGTCAAATCGGTTACATTTTTTTCCCCTCGAGTCTTCTCAAAGGAGCCGCCACCCGCGGTGGAGTAGTTAGCACATCAAGCTATGACGCCCGGGTTCGAAACCCGGCCTAGGCATGAGCGTTTGTGGGTGTCCATTCATCAATTTCATAATGTCATCACTCATCCCCATCTTCGCAAATTAGCCAAAAGTTGCACAAAAAGCGAAGTAACAAAGAAAATCAATCAATCAATTTTCTCAAAGGAATTTGGTTTTAAAAAATTCAGTGCAAGATAACTAGGGAAATACTGTAACGTTCTCAAGTTGTTTGACACAAGATGGACAGAAAAGTATGAATACTAAGTAAGGTTACTTGTGAAATGTATGTAGATACTTTACTGTTGTCCATTTTTGGACCATTTTGTAGTAGAAATGAACCCAAGTTTCTTTGAATACAGTCAACACATTGAAAATTGCAACAACTTATTCCAATGTGAAATGCCTATTCCTCATTCATTGCAACAGTGTCAAAATGTTGGATGGCCTGGTTTATATTTTTCTACATTTTCAAATCTGAATGAAAAATGTGGCAAAGAGTAATTAAAAAGACATGTCCAGGGTCTGCATTTTAGGCAGCAGAAAATTGTGACAAGCTTTTGTACTCATATATGCACAAATTGTTGGTGATCTTGGCAGCACTGCCAGTTTCATATTCAACATCCGATAGCTAATGTCCTCGCAATTCAACGGGAAATTCTCTACTGATGGGCCCTGCACTGTTAAGTGTACATACGAATATTAAACTAACACCCATGATGTTGTTTTCAATTTGTAGCAAGGAAGAAAAGACTAATTCTAACATTGTAATTCGTTTTCAAAGAGCAGCAGCTGAGATTAGCTCTTTCAAAAGCATTTTCTGCTCATTTTATGTAGATAAGTTTGAAGTTCGTAGATATACTTAATTTAATAAATTTGTGGCCTTTCACGTGATAGCCAGATGATACCTAGGGGTGGCATACGTTCAGGATTTTCAGGGACAATCCCGGATTCGTATAATGTGTCCCGGTGTCCCGAATAATTTCTTCACGATGCACAAATGTCATGGAATCGGGTGGGAAAGAAGAAATGATTAAGACTGTACTTTCCTGAATTTTTTTATATTTAAATGTGTGGACGTAATTTTAAAATGCTCGTTTCACAAACCAATCCAACTCTGTGTACATTGAACCGCACCGCTCCCTCTCCATAATACAAGAGTTATCGAGTTACAAGAAGGTACTGCAAACATCCTTGACTTCACAATGGCGCCGCCGTCTGCTAGCGGTGCTGAATTTCAGTTACGATTCTCTTCCATTGTATAGTAACCTGCTTACTACAAAGAGGCAGTGCCTATCTGTTCAGTCCGCAGTTTCCAAAGTACCCACACAACGTGGGATGCAAATGAAAATTATGTTGTAGTACATACATACAACTTTATCGGGTCGAGCGGCCTTCCCCCCCCCCCTCCCCGCCCCGCTCCCTAGCAAACCTCCTGTCAATAGTATCCCGGATTTTTAGTTATGAAATATAGGGACCATAATTGTACCAAAAGTTGTCCCCCCCCCCTTACGTGATCTATATATATATATACGCCCATGATGATATACTAAAATCTGAAAAATTACGTCAACTTAGAATTCAATCTAGAGCATTGATGTGAATTTTTATGTGGTTTTCTTTCGCTGTTGTGTAGATATTCTCAATAGTTTAATAGACTTACGTAATCACGAAACTGTTGAGAATATCTAGGCAACAGCAAAAGTAAACCACACGAAAATTCACATCAATGCTCTAGAACATCGTTTCTCAACCTATGGAGCGCGACACACTGCTGGTTCCCGAGGGAGCGTTTGGTGGGTCGCGAAGTCGGGCTCCAAAATTTATTTACTGTGTGATGTTTACAATGGAATCGAATACCTGTCGTTTCCGTTTCGGCATTCCTGAAAGAAATCAGAAAATTACAATGAATTCAATTGGATTCGAGACCCATTCTCGTAGTTTGAAAGTTCAAACATATTGCCAGTAAAACTAAGAGAACAACTGTGTGATACCAGGTGTTATTCTGGCATTAAAACTAAATTTTTAGATTCAGACTTAACAAAGTTTTGGATATCTTCAAGAGGTAAGTATCCTGAACTTTTGGATGAGGCGTTAACGTTGCTCATGCCGTTCTCCACATCATATTTGCGTGAGTAAAAAAAAATTTTTTGCAATTTCAGCGTGTGTTTAGTTAAGTATTAGACTAGAATAAATAAATATTTTCATATTACCTTTCTAGAATGAAGCATGTGTAATTTGTTTACGCAAGCGTAAAAGAGTGCTTCTTAAAGTGCTCGATGTTAGCAAAAATATGATTATAACGTGGGTACAAGTAATTCTGCCGGCGTCCATGCTTATCCTTCACGGTTGAGAACCACTGCTCTAGAAGGAATTCTAAGCTGACGTCATTTTTCAGATTTTGGTATATCATAGTGCTTTTTCGAAAGGAGAGCAAAATTTGAAAACAGCTGCCCTGGCTACGGCCAAAGGCCCAGACTAGCCTTAATTTTAACATATTTTCTTTTCATGCATTTAATGTAAGTTTTTAACTTAAAACTCTAGGAGGAAAACTGGGGATGTAATACCTAATACACATTTTGTAAACTTGATTAGAACTTCCTCACTGTGTTTACTTGAATAAAATTATAAAAGAAAACTATTGTTCAAATTAAATAGAACACGCAATCATGCGCATAAACTAGGTCTTTCTTTCCCCTTTGTGCGCCTGACGGTGGCACGCTTGGCGACCGCCCGGTCGCCAACTCCCGTCTAATCGCATGCGATATCACCGCTATGGAAGCCGCTAGCTTCGAAATGACTTCAAGTTCTCAGAATTATAATTACAATTACATTCAAAATAAGCATGTTAATTGTCACGGGGGATGTCGGAAATGTTGTCCTCGTGCATCCACTTGTTAGCACATCGCGCTGCGACGCTAAGGGTCCCGGTTTCGAATCCCGCTCGGGCATGGTTGTGTGTGAATGTTCATTTATCATTTTCATCATTTCATCACTCATCCCCATCTTCGCAAATTAGCCAAGAAGAGGCACAAAACGCGAAGTAAAATAAAATAAATCAAATCCAAATCAAATCACAATCGTGCATCCACTCATTTTTGGCACGGTTTTAGGAAATATGAGGGCTGATCCCGGAGATTTGCTTTAAATTTTATGCAATAATAGGCTAACGATTTGCCATAAAATGCCTTTTCTTGTTCCTTGGCAAGATAATGTAGGCCTTTATGTTTAAAAACAAACATTTCTGAGTGGTATTTATTGATTAATGGTTGAGTTGGTGTTTTAAGTCCACTTTATGCACAGTAAGGCTAATCGGGACTGGACCTAAAGTTTAAAGTGGGATCCAAACCACTGTGCCTTCACCGGGTATCGAACCCCTTGATAACAAGGCGACGATGTTAACACTAGACTATCGGGAGGCACAAAAGTTGTAAAGGAGAGAATGTATTTGCGTCCAGTGAAATTATTTGCGCCTTATTAAATCAAAATTGATTACAGCCTGCAAAAAAATTGAATCCAAAAATTTTCTTGCTCGTTTCGCTTCGCTCGCAAAATATCATTGTTCTCTGTAATGCATTGTAAATTACCAGAACCACTATGTGCCTGAGTGAGTGGTATTCATGTTTCACAAGTATAGTGTTATTTTGTGACTGTTTTAGTCACAAGTGCTTCTTTCGAAGATAACAGATTTTTCAGTGCCTAATCCATGAAAATGATGAAAAATGTTCAGCACGTTTACTTTGATTTGATTTAATTTATTTCACTTCGATTTTTGTGCCACTTCTGGCTAATTTGCGAAGATGGACATGAGTAATATGATGAAATTGATGAATGGACACTCACAAACATCCATGCCCAAGGCAGGAATCGAACCTGGGTTCCATGGCGTCGTAGGGCGATGTGCAGAACGATTAGTACTTATTTTGTATTTTGTTCTTATTTGCCTGCTTATTTTGCGAGATTTTAGTGCCTATCAATCCTCATCCTGTTTATAAGCCCTTATTTAACCTCCCTTAGATTTGTAATAGTGATGACCGTGGATGGTGTAAATAATATAGGACACTGAAAAGTCTCATAAAAATTATGTAACATTTTGAAAACAGTTAGTAATTAAACTTGCGAGAATTATTTCAGTCTATAATGATTAAAACTTTTCTTAATCGCAGAGACTTTATTTCTGCCCTTTGGGCGACTGACGGCTGCCCGCTTCACGGCCGCCCAGACGGCGACTCCCGTCAAATCGCGTGTGATATCTCCGCTATGGAAACCGTTCGAAATGACTTCAAGTTCTCAGAATTACAGTTACAATTACAATCAAAATAATCACGTACCTTGTCACAGGGGATGTTGGAAATGTCCTCGTGCATCCACACGTTTTTGGCATGTTTTCCGGAAATATCAATTTACACGCAACAGTTCAGCTTCTGGAATTGATACAGTTTTTCTCTCCTGATATTCTCCTTCAGTTTTTCTAATGTGTGAAGGTTTGTTGTATAGACTTTTTTTTTTACAATTTCCCCCACTAACACTAAGAGATAAGTCAGGGTGACAAAAGAGCAACGGGAGAAGAAGCCACGTTAGTTTAAAGATTGAGATGTCGTGGGTTCGAGTAACGAGATAAGCGCCAAACACTTACGCCCATGTAGCCATACACACTGAATCGGTTGATTTCGCTAAATTTGGCGGCAAACTGGGAAATGGCACAACATGCGATAAAAATGTGAGAGAAACATTGCAGAAATGCGAGATTATTAAAGAAAGTTAAGTTTATACAAGGCAGCAAATCTGAAACTTATAAAGTACAACAATGGAACAAAAGCTCTCTCTCTCATTGTTGAAGACAGATGAAGGAAGACAATTCTTGTGATCAAAATGTGATAAAAGTATTGAGGACTAAAAGTGGTAAACGTTGTAAATGCCAAAAGTGAAAGTGTTGGGAAATCGCATCGTTCCGCACATCAGCCCGTAAGAACGTGCATACTAGTGACCTTTTTACACGCCCTTTGAACTACTTACATGGCTACCAGCCACATTTCACGTTTACCACATTATAAAGCATGGTACATTTCACAGTTTAACATGGAAAACGGTGTTTGAATTATTCTGGCACTTACAGTGTTTACCAATTTTAGTTTTCTATTTAGGATAGTGAGTTATTTTCAAAGAAAATTAAATTTGGAAAAGGCTAGATATCCCTTTTCATAACGAGTTCAATGAACAAAAGGTCCCATTGTTGCTGGGAAAGGAAAAATAAAGTCAAGGTGTGTGATCAAAATGGGATAAAAATATTGCAGCTTAGTGAGTTTTTTTCCAATGAAAATTAAATTTAGAAAAGCCTAGATATCCTTTTATTCAAAACGAGTTCAACAATGGACGATAGGTCCCACTGTTGGTGGCAAAGAAGAGATAAAGTCACAATTTTTTATCAAAATGTGATAAAAGAATAGTTCTTTTCCAAATAAAATTAAATTTGGAAAAAAGGCTAGATATCCTTATTCAAAAGATTTTAACAACAGAAGTAAGGTTCCATTGTTTCCTGTAAATGGAACCTTTCTTCGTTAGAGAAGAATATTAAATGTGGATCAATTACCCCACCACTAACGTTCCCCATAATTCATTTATAGAAATTTAAACGACTCTAGTTTTCAATTGCTTCACAAGGTTTCGCACCGTATTTCTGTGTGGAACAGGCTCACCTGGGAATTATGTTGAAAATCGTCTACGAACATCCCTTCAAGAATTTGTAATCAGATACGATTCGTAGGGTAAGGACGGGACAAACGGACACCCTAAGGATATATTGCAAAATAACTATCAAACTGTTTATTGAAAAATTACAATTATGGTCGATACAGAAAGTGTCAACATTGAGTTAACTAATAGTACAATGTATAATTCATAATAATGAACGTTGGTTTCCAAATTGTTAAATGAATCAGTGTGTGTAGCAGTGTCCGTTTGCCCCACCATTGCGGCGTAAACAAACGGACATGTGAGAGGGGCAAATGGACACTAACTCACTTATGAACTGTCATCATTCTCACAAGAAGAACACACAAAGTATTGGTCACTTTACGTGGAACCTGACAGAACACACTAAGCATTGAACCCAGTGTTGACCCTGCTTGTACACACCGTTGCATACACGGCACACATCTTTTGCGGTACGTTTAACATGCTTTGCCTTTCTTGTTGTTTGATTTGCTGCAGTCAGTTTTTTCTCTTTGAGGCGAGCGATGAAAGAAGGATCCGTTAATAAGTGCAATTCCCCCGTTTTTCGTTTCCTGTTCGAGGTCCCAGAAGTTGATGGCAAGGGGTTGAGTTCTTGAAAACTTATTTGGGATGAGGCATCATCGTCTGTCGCTAAAGGTTCTGGTGATCTCTGATCTTGAACATTCACTTCATGGACAGTTGCAGGAATAAATGCGTGCTCAGGCAGGCGTTGTGGATTAAATGGATGTATCCCACACACATGAAACCCATTTACTGAATTCCCCACTGTGGCAGCACGATTTCAAGCCTCTGCAAAAATGCCACCAAAGGCCACTTTATTGATACCTTTCTCCCTATTTCTTCGCGCGTAAACTCTACAGCCGTCGTGTTGTAAAATGTTTTATGTGGCCCAAAGAACGAAACGTCGAGCGACTGAAGTTTGTGTGTGCTGTGTGGAGGTAAACACAGAAGGTACATGTTATTGGCTAATGCCTCCTCCAGAGTTGGTGGATCTGAACAATGCGATCCGTGTCCATCAAGAATGAGCACAACAGGACCAGGGGGTTTGACACTAATGAAATGGTCCATAAAATGAGCAAACTCTTCCCATTGCATGTAGCCACTATCCGAAAGAACTATTTTCGTCTCAGGAGACATGCCAGTTTTATAGTTCTCATTATATCTATGATCCTTCATGATAACAAAAGGAGGCAGATACTGGCGAGTTGCAGATAAACATGCCATAACACTTACTGTTTCTCCCTTTTCACAATTCGTTTGGCTCACGACTTCTCTTTTGCCCCGCATAGATATGACTCGTTTTGGTTTGTAGATCAGTTGCAAGCCTGTCTCGTCACAGTTGTATATGTTGGCAGGTTTGTCCCACATATTGTGTTCGTCTAGCAACTTTGATAAATTATTGTAAAATATGTTAACATTTGCCTTAGACAGTCATTTAGCGCGAGCATATGACAGAGCCTCTGCAACACGCAAGCTGAGGTCCTTGTGACGAGCTAGAAATCCTTGTATTCAGTTATTCCCTGCCATTTGTAGATCATTAATGGAATGTGGCACACCATTTGTAAATGCATACCGATATACCAAACTGCGGAGTTCCTTATAGGTCAAACCATATCCTATAGAATCAAGTTTCAGAAGGTACTCCACCAGTTGTACCTCCACTGCATTTGAAAGCATAGTGTGCTGGCCAAATTTCGGAATTTGCACGTCTCCGTAAAGTGTTCCGCGGAACAGACAATGTTCGTGTTCCGCGGAACAGACAATGTTCTTTCGGCTGTAGCTAGAGGCATGCCATCTTGTACTGCCTTACAAGCCTTCTCCATATTCTCATCTGTCCAGGAACAGCGGTCTGTGGTTCGTTCACGATGTCGCAAATCCTGTAACAAGGACACATTATTTTAGAAAAGCATACATCTGAAGGGTAACACATGCATTACATACAATTAACACATGCCTTTTCGATTTTGAGTCAAATGTAGATTAGTTGCTGAATTACATAATACCTTATAGTATTTAAATATGCACTTAATGTATGTCCGTTCACCCCGCCTGTAGCCTTGGGCTTTACATTTTCGAAAAAGCCCACCACATGGCATCAGCATGTTGACACAGGCTGTGTATGTCGAGGAAGCAATGCCGTGCCCACACTACAAAGCGCAAATTTGACGGGACCATCATAATCCACCCAATCCTTATGTTCGGCACACAGATTTTTACTGTTTAGGATTTTGCTAGTACAATTATTCTTACCTGGTCAGGCTTCAGGGCTGGATTGGCGTTCTTTTTCAAGATTTCAACCGATGTTCAACACACTTTTTCGCCAATATTCTGCTTCATATCACAACTCCAACCGATGCACTGTTGCAAACTTCAACGCCAAATTATTCTAATTTTCCTTAGGGACTGTCCGTTTGCCCCAGTGTCCGTTTGCCCCGTCCTTACCCTACATAAAAACGTTTTGTTGTATTGATTGATTGAGTTGGTGTTTTAAGTCCACTTGTAACACGTAACCACTTTAAAAATACGACAGAGCTGAGATTGCGAAGTTACTGAAATGGAATGGGGATAAGAAATAAATCCAAATGTTATGCTCAATGCCATGTATTTCATATGACACTCTGCGCCACGAGCTGTTAGGAAACTTAAGTGCCCTTTTAGCGTGTCTTGTTACCAAAGCTACGTTAAATTTCCTAAAAACATTCCAAAAACGAGTAGACGCACGAGGACAACATTTCCAACATTCCCTGTGACAATTAACTTGCTTATTTTGAATGTAATTGTAACTATAATTCTGAAAACTTGAAGTCATTTCGAAGCTAGCTTCTTCCATAGCGGAGATATCGCACGAGTAGTGTATATTAGCGGATTCCACGCCAGCCTTTGTAGGTAGCCCGTATATCTATGGGTTTAGCCTCAGTTGTATCATATTATGACGAATTTTTGTGCATTTTATGCCGTTCGACGACGTTCCAGTACAATTTTCACCGCAACTCGTTTTTCTCCACCTCATCCTTTGTAGGTATGATACGATCTTACGTGATATAACTTAACCTATTCACTTTTTTTACGATCTTTCATGAATTAGGTAACGTTCTCTTTCACTCCAGTTGTAACCTGTCACGAGGATTTTTTTTAGTTCTTTTACGGACTAAACTACTCTACATGGGAACTGTAAATCAGGGAGGACAGACGATGTTAACGCAAAAAACCTGTCTCTACGATCATCCCTTCGAAAGTTACGAGCGATCGAAAAAAAATTGGCAATTGGTAAACCCCTTGATCTCAGGACCACCAAATTTCGTACGCGTACTCTATGTTGCCGAAATCGACAGGGGGTTCAACGAGGGGGATTTCTCGAGTTATTTTCGCGCTATCTCTTCTCATTTTCGAGATACGTCCACTTCAGGTTCCCACTTTTTATGATTTTGAAAAAAGAAGGATCGAATTTTGATAGGCGACGACAGAGACATCTATGAACAAAACTCGGATGTTGGAATTTTCTGACAACTTTTTTCAGGACGTCAACATTTTGTTTTTCGAATGTGTCTCCCGAGAAAATTCTCTATAATTAACATACCTGAAAATTTCCCATTCCTTCTAACAGTTGAGCAATAACTTTTTCAATCGTGTTTCGAAGGTGTTTAGGTGTTTTTATAGTGAATTAGTCTGTTATCTCGAATATCAACCTCCTCGGGTGTTTTGTGAGGTCCCCAAGAAATTTTCTATAAATAACATACCTGAAAATTCAATCGTAATTGCGACCATAGTCTTTGAAGTTGTTTGAAAGCTATATTCAACCAAATATTTCAAGTTTAATGAATCTCTTGAAGGTGTTTCATAGTGATGTCGACCAGATTGAATTTTGACTTAATCGGGCGTTACGTGTTGTCCCCCAAGAAATTCTCTATAAATAACATACCTGAAAATTCTACCGGTGTTTACTTGACTTTTTATTCTCTTTGATTTGTCTGATTCCCTAGAAAGCGTATAAATACAGTATTAAAAAATGACACCGATAAGTTTCACTCGTAAACATGATAAAACCAAATGCGTTACTTGTGGGAAGCTAATCTCAAGAAACAATTTATCAGTACATAGGTTCACGAATTCATCGTTTGTTACCTTCTAAGCCCTGTCCTCAGTGCGGAAAGAAAATTAGCATTAACAACCTAAAAAGGCATATTAAGATGTGCAAAGCGTCATCTAATTCTGCATTCCCGAAGCAGCAACGACTAGTCAAATTGCAAAACCCTCTCAGAAAATAAAATCTGTCAATGCTGTAACTGATGCACCCAAACCAAAACAGAGTAAGTTTCGGATTGAAATCAAACTATGTCGAACTGCTTTCGGTACACAACTCAAAGACTTCCATATTTTCAAATCAGAAGCATGCTCTGACATCAGAAGCGCCTTGAGTGAAATGAAATTTCTGTAGTGGACCTTCTGAAAAACGAACTCGAAAACGGTCCGATTAGATTTTATGTCATTCTATCTTCTGAATATTGGAATTTCGATGTTGAGATAGACATATTCCATCATCGCTCAAAAACCCAAACTCTATATTTGGCCGATATTAGTAATCTGAGCGTTATTTACGATAATCTAATTGACGAAATGGTTAAAAAGCATGAAGAGTTCGAGGCTAGTGGTTCAGGTTGGACGTTGTGCGGAGTTCATCATGATTTAGAGTTCAGAGTGAGTTATTTCACACCTCTTTCAGAAATCCCTCACGAATTACAGGTGAAATTGGACCAATTCAAGCATCTTTCGGCATCTAGTTACATTCCCATTCCACCGGACATTCAATATAAGAAAGCCGTGTTAAATATCCAAAATAATGACAACAGATGCTTTCTCTGGTGCGTCTTATTCGATTCATTCGTCAAATCATCCAGAGCGGGTTGGACATTACAAGCAGTATGAGACAGAGTTTGAAAGTGTAATGTCTAGTATCAAATACCCGGTTGTTATTTCTGATATTGTCAAGTTTGAAACCCCGGCGCGAGACGGGATGGCAATCGCTTAGCCGTAAATGTGTATGGTTACACACCGGACAAATACATAATATATCCTCTTAGGATAAGCAATTTTAATGACTACTGAAATCAACCTGCTTCTCATTGCTGACGATGACAAGTTCCATTATTGCCTCATACGTTCACTTTCCCGGTTGGTCAGCGGCCAAATAACCAAGCATAAAAGTCATATCGAAGTTTGTTCAAGGTGCTTAACCGTATTCGACGATCAGAAACAATTCAACCACCAAAAATACACCAGACGTCAAATTGCTGCTCAAAAACTTGCCGACCATAACGTTCATTGCGATGTCAACAAGCCTGTACGTATGATTTTACCGGAAACGATTAAGGTCGAAGAATTTAAAATGCACAATGCAATGCTAGAGCATCCCGTTATTATTATCGCAGATTTTGAGGCTTTCCTCAAACCTCTCTCCTATTGCGAACCGGACCCCGAACTTTCTTCCACCACATCTTATCAGCTACACGAAGCATCCAGTTTCGGATATTTGGTTGTGTGGCGTGATTCACCTGTTAAAAAAAATACACCTTATGTATATTTTTGACGCGATGTTGCCAAACGTTTCCTGGAAAAAAATGGTCGAGGTGGTTGAGAAAATTGGAAGCGTGCTGCAAACATCGAAACCAATGCGTCCTTTATCTGCCACAGAGTTGAAAATTCACAATGTTGCCGTTGTCTGTCCGATCTGCAATTCACGTTTCACGGCTGATAACAAGAAAATATCCCACCACGATCATTTCACCGGAAACTATATCAATCCATTATGTAATTCCTGTAACCTCAAAACTCGAAGACCCAAAAGAAGATTCGCCCCCATATTATTTGACAGTGGTAGAGGATATGATTTTCACCACCTGGTTAAGCATCTCGGCTATGATAGAAAACTTATAGGTTGTTGAGTTGAGTTGGTGTTTTAAGTCCACTTTATGCACAGTAAGGCTAATAGGGAATGGACTTACAGTTTAAAGTGGGATCCGAACCACTTGTGACTCCATTGGGTATCGAACCCGGGACTCCTTTATTACAAGGCGGCGACGCTACCACTGCGCCATCAGGGAGGCCCATAAAACGTATAGGTGTCTTGGCCCAGAATGAGGAGTGATATATTAGTCTCAGCAAGTAAGTGTCGATTCCTGGGACGAAAAATACCATGCAAATGCGTTTTCTCCACTCGTATAGATTTCTTTCGGCTAGCCTCGACGCTCTTGCAAGCAAACTCACCGATGATCAATTAATATTCACGATCGCTAGTTTTCCTAATTTGAACGTAGAACTTGTTAGGCGAAAAGGAGTGTATCCCTATGAATATGTGACCGACCATTCCAAGTTTGAGGATGAATCACTTCCACCACGGTCAAAATTTTACAGTCGGCTCAAAGGTTCAGATATTACGGATGAAGAATACCAACATGCTCAATTGATGTGGAACAAATTATGCTGTAGGACACTTGGTGAATATCATATCGCGTACCTGAAATTGGATGTAGCGATCCTCGCTGACGTGTTTCAAGCATTTCGCAAAGTATCGATACATATTTATAAATTGGACCCTGCATACTTCTACAGTCTTCCAGGTATGGCATGGTAGGCCATGTTGCTTCAAACAAAAATTAAACTCGAATTGATATCGGATGTAGACATGCTTCTCTTTATCGAAAGTTCTGTACGTGGTGGCATGGTTCAGTGCACTCAGAGATATGCTAAAGCAAACAATGTGCATATGGGTGAGGAGCAATATGATCCAAATCGAACTTCCAAATATATTTTCTACATCGATGTCAACAATTTATACGGACACTCCATGATGCAGAAACTTCCCTATGGTGGTTTTGAATGGATTGATCCTACTTCGATAAATGTTTTTGATTTCGATGATAGGGAATGTGGTTTCTTCGCAGAGGTGGATCTTGATTTCCCCGATCACTTGCACGACATGTTTTCGGATTTACCACCAACATCCGAGTTTAAATGTCCCGCTGAATCGATCAACCAAAGCTTCTGATGACTTTGGAAGCAAAATAGAGATATGCCATTCATTACAAGAATCCCAGGTTCTTGGTGGAGAGAGGGGTGCGAGTGGTGTTAATACGAAAAGTTCTCATGTTTAAACATTCGGAGTGGTTGAAATCCTTCATTGTGACCAACATGGAGCACACAACGAGCGCCACTTCCGACTTGGAAAAATATTTTTATACATTAATGAATAACGCTGTGCGATGCAAATAGGTGCAGGAAGTTGATAGCAACCCCAACATTCAAATCACAAAAAGTTCATCACGATCAACTGGCACTGATCAACATGGAGAAAAAATCATTTGTTTCAATAAGCCTATTTATGTTGGAGCTACGGTTCTCGACTTGTTGAAGCTTCACATGTTGGAATTTCACTATCATATTATGAAACCTCTCTATGGCAACCGGATATCTCTGCTCTACAAGGACACCGATGGCTTCATCTACAACATAAAAACACCTAACCTATACGGTGACATAAAAATCCAGCTGTGCTTGAATATTTCGACACATCTTCATATCCTCAGCAAAACAGGTGCGACATTCCGTCCCGTAACAAAAAAAATACCTGGTAAAGTAAAAGACGAAAAAGATGGTCGCATCATTCTTGAGTTTGCTGGATTACGACCCAAAATGTACGCGATTCGAGCAGAAGGTGGCGTCACCAAGAAGGCTAAGGGTATTGGTAGGAACACGGTTGCGAACAAACTCACGTTTCAAGACTATGTAGAGTGTTTTAACACATGGTCGCCGATATTGAGGGCCGAAGAAAGAATCCAAAGCGTAGATCACGTCCTCACGACCAACAAGGTGCGAATAGTGGCCCTGGATCCTCCCGATGACAAGAAATGCTTCCTGTCATGTGGAATTCACACATTGCCTTGAGGTCATTATCGTTTGAAAGATGGCAAGAAATGTATCTAATGTCCATAATCAAACAAACAAAAGAAAAATTAGCCATTACATCATACAAAACAAAACTTTTGAGTCTCATTTTTTTACATACAAAAATAAATAAATAACCATGCCTATGTATTTGTTCGGATTCATAAAGCAAACCGTCATGGAAGTGCCTATTCAAACTGCATCACCAGCCTTCAATAACCTCTTGCCTTCCGTGTTATCAAAACTCAACGATCTGTTAATTATTCACCTGAACAGCATTTCTACGAAATACGATGACGAAGTTGGGAAAAGGTTTTGCGTCTTCAACAATAATCTAAATTTTTATAAGATTCCGATCGATGGGAAACTTCAAATAATCGTGAATCCGGAGAATGTGGGCGAACTCAAAATTTCCTCAGGGAGTAACATTTACCGAATGAAACACGATAGGATGGACACTACCACCACGTACGACGTTTCCGCCGACGATTGCCTGTATGTAGAGCTTCTGAGATTACGACAAACTCATTCCTCTCTTCATAGAATTGAGAATCACGTATCAGATATTAAATAAATAACCATAGTAATAAAAAATGCCTAACGATATTTATGAACTCACGAAGAACGTGGATCATGCGAGCGAGATACTTATGCTAGATGTAAGGGTTAAAAAGTTAAGAAGAGATCTAATAGCAAACATAGTATTCGACGCGAAAAAGAACAAGGCGGATTTCTAAGAACAAAAACGTCACAACTTGGAAATGGAGAAAAAAGGTAAAGGCATCAAGAGAAAGAAAATCGACGCTTTGAGAAAGTTTTTAAAAAAGAAGAACCAGTCAGTAACCACGACATTGAATCTCTGATCATACCATTGGGAATCAAACACTTCTGAAAGGTTTTTCAAGTCAGATTCTTTACCCTCCGCCATAAGAAAAAAAGAGTGTGGAGTCGTCAACTTGGACAATTACGAAAATCCAGGTAAACATTGGATGTGTTATCTCAAACATTTAAACAACGATTTCGTTTTCGATTCTTTCGGAGGTGTTCCACCGTCGGGTTTAGTAAAATATCTCAAAGCTTCTAACCTCTACTACAATGACGAGAGAATCCAAGGTTTCGAGGAAGTGAACTGCGGTCATCTTTGCGTTTCCATGCTCGCCTTTTTGTCTCCAATAAATAACACATCAATTAAAGATTTCCAGAAAGCATTGTGGAACCTGTAACATAATCATGGGAGTGTTTTAACTCAGAAGCAAAACTTCGATTCTGAAACTCACGTTGCACGACGATATCGTATATCCTAAATCCATAGCTCTTCGTGCATTCTACAGCATGTACCTGATTCCCAACGTCACCGAACACAATAACACCATCAAGATCGGAAACGAAAAACTCAGCATCATGCCGGGACAGTACAATTTGCCCACCTTGCGAGCCAAATTATCAAAAGGAGTACTTCTCTCTCAAAATTAAGTGACCCACAGAGTTGAGTTGGTATAAGCAACAGAAACCTTGGGCCTGGGTACGATCGGAGAACATTTTGGTTTCGAGAACAACATCAAACTCGAACCAGGCATCAAACACTTTGGCGCCAACATCCCCAAATATCTGATCATCGAGACTTTGAACGTGCACTGCAACGTAGCGGAAGGCATGATTACCAAAGCAGACAATATCGGCACTCACAAACAAACGGGAATCATCGCAACCTTAAAACCAAATTCAGAATACATCAAACCGGAGCTTTGAGATTTACTTTTCGCAGATCCTCGAACGAGAACAATGTTTTGATGCGATACAGTAACTTGAACGCCGACGGCACGCCACTCCCCAACACCCTACCCGAAGCTGCCAAATGCATCATTTATAGCATGGAGTTGAGAATGCCAGTAGTAGAATACGAAACCAAATACGCCCTCAAGTACAAAGCGTAAATCTTGAAAAATCCACTAGTACCCATTCAGTTTTACAGGTACCAGTGCGTGTAATAACCCGCTTTGGGGGTGTAAGGGGTGACCTTCCACATAGTACACCCAAATGTCAACCTCACTTTCAAGTTAGTACACCCTGGACTGAAGACTAACGAGGCTCTGGCGACTGGCCCTATGGCCAGTATAATTTTGTTTGTATTGTCCTGTTCCTTTGTCCTTATGTGTGCTGAGTGTTCTTTGCAGCCTCAGCTTTTAACGAAAGTCAGAACATTTTAATATTTTATGATTTTAATTAAGCAACGTTAGAGTTGTTATGTGTAAAGATAAGGGGCTGGACCCCGTATAGTGTGACGGGTGCAAAATAGCCTTAGTGCTGACGCACCCAAAATTTTAAAATCAAATCAAATCAAATAACCCGCTTTGGGCAACCATAACGAATTCGACGCCACGACACAGTTCAACAACATACAGTTCGACATGCCCGATTTCGTGGTTGTGCTTTTTCAGACCGGACGCGATAACAACCAGGAAAAATATTCCAGCATGTTCGACAACTGCAAAATCAAGAACGCCTACCTCAAAAACGGAAGAAACGAAGTTTTCCCGCGCAAGAATTACAACCTCAACATTACCGCCAACGATTTCCTCAAACTATACGAAGCATACACCGCGTACAAAAGAGTGACCACGGGTAATGTGGACATGTACTACACACCAAGCGAATTCACAGCACAGAGACCCATGTTCGTAATCAACACGTCAAAAAGAAAGCAGGTTGTGGTCAACGATCGCTACAACGTAAAAATAGTGTGTGAATTTCACGACGCCCTCCCTGACGACACCGTGTGCAGCGTAATCCTGGTGGCAGAGAAGTCATTCGTTCAAGATGTAAAAAATGAGAGGGTCACGGAACAGTTCTAACGCCAAGAATAAGAAAAAAGTTTCAATATTAAGAACAGGTATCACCACTTTAGAAATCATAAAAATTCGCAAAAAGTTGTCAAAAATTCAAAATACTAAATTATTTAAAAGATAAAAAAAAGTTGAATTACTGAAAAAAAAAGTTCGCAGAAAATTTCAACATCCGAGTTTTGCTCTGTCGTCGCCTATCAAAATTCCGTGACCCTTCCGAAAAAAAATCCGAAATTCAAAATGGCGACCGGAAGTGGACGTATCTCGAAAACGGTAAGAGATATCGCAAAAATAACTCGAAAAAATCCCGCCCTTTGACATCTCGTCGATTTTGGTAACATAGAGTACGCATACAAAATTTGGTGGTCCTCTGAGGTCAAGGGGTCAAGGACCAACTGCCGATTTTTTTTCGATAACTCGTAACTTTCGAAAGAATGATCATAGGAACATGGGTCTTTTGCGTTAACATCGTCTGTCCTCCCTGATTTCCGAAATTCAAAATGGCGACCGGAAGTGGATGTATCGAATACACTTGGTCAACAAAACCGTTTTCGAATTAGCAAGTACGTGCATACGTATAGCTCAACTGTTTCTCATGTAGCTTAGCTTAGCACGTAAGAGGTCGTAAAAACAAAAAAAAAGTAGGTCAAAGGAAGCGGTCAGCATAAGAAAAAACATGGCGAAAATTTGCAAGAGGTAAAAAATAGCTTAAAAAGAGTGGCCAGAGTCTCTACTGTGCATTTTTTCTCCTTTTAGGTTAGCTTAGCCCGTAAAAGGTCGTAAAAATCAAAAGTAGGTCAAAGTGTGTGTCCAGCTCCTACCGTTTCACACTACTACAAAAGTAGGTCATAGTATGTGTCCAGCTATACATAATGTGTAGGAGGATCCTTCCTCACTTTTCCACATAATCCCCATAGAGATTCAGGCATTTGTCGCACCGTTGCACCAATTTGCCCATACCCTTTGCAAGAAAATTAGGGCTCTGGCTATTGAGCATTATTCTCACATTCTGCTTCACTTCTTCATCTGTTTCGAAACGGTAACCTTGAAATTCAGACTTAACACCGGAAAAAGATGGAAATAACTCGGTGCTAAATCAGGGCTGTATGGAGGGTGGGGCAGCCGTTTCCACCCCAATTCTTCAATTTTGTGTTGTGTTTGCACTGCTGAGTGGGGGCGAGCGTTATCGTCAAGAAGAATGACACCAGCTGACGGGGGATCTGGTCGCTTATGTCGAATTGCGTTTTTCAGTTTATCCAATGTTTAACAATAACGGTCAGCATTAATTGTTCTTCCTTCTTCTCTACTCCAGCTTTCCAACACGCGTGCACCATCCATGCTTCTGAACTCCTTATGACGCGAGCCCGCGTTTTCCAAACAAGCATTTACTTTTCGCACTTGAGCGCATGCACCTTCACGTCTGATAACGAATCGATTGTTGTTCCTTGTAGACGAAGGATGCGCTTGTCAACCATGTGCTTCGTTTTAATGGCATTACTTTATACAATATTTTATAGCAGAGAGAAACTTATATATTGAACGTCCCTAGTATATGAATGTTTGTATCATCATAACTCTCGAACGCCAGGAGCAATTTCAATCAAACTTGGTACACATATGACTTACAATCTCGAAAGAAATACTGGGGGGGGGGGGGTGGAAAACACCCCTGCACCCCTAGGTGTGGGGTGGGAAGGGAGTGATATGTGAAAATAATCTAAAACGACCTATATTTGTGTGAAATCCATAGCTTTCGGGGTTGTTAAGATGAATAGCGACACTCCCAATGTCGTTCAACTCCAAGTTCATCACCTATCGGAATGGGGGGAGGGGAGAGGGGGTGAAAATAAAATGTCAAAAATGACATAGATTAGCGTCGAATCCATAGTTTTCGGAGTCACTAAGCTAATTGGTGACATTCACGATGACATTTGAGACAGAGAGAGAGAGAGAGAGACTTGATTTCTCGATCACAATCAACAAGTCACAGGGACAGTCTATTATATAGTCTACTGTGGAGTGGATTTATGATCGCCATGTTTCTCCCACGGATAACTTTCATAGATGAGTGGGATAAATAAATACCCGGGCAACGCCGGGTAATCAGCTAGTATTAAATATAACTTCGTGGTTCTGTCAGTCTACTGTATTCTGTGAGTTATTGTACAGTGATGAATTTACTATATTCAAGAGACGGGGTAACACTGACCAAAACTTTCGTTCGCTTTCACACATTTTCTGTAGCTAGATGCCATAAAAGTTTACACTTCGTATCATATCAAAATATCTTGAAGAAAATATAATACTTCACGTGAACCTTAAAATATACGATGCTACAACGAAACCAACCACTGAGCTGACTGTTGGGAGGAATTCCCCAAGCACCATCAAAAGAAAATTTCCGGTTGAGAGCAGTGCATAGCTTCGCAGACTGAATGACCGTAACAGATACGTGCCTTGCCTGTACCTCGTGACACCTTGTTTACACTGCGGTGGTTAGAGATCTGTGAGGTAGGTTCGCCTCATCACAAAAAAATAATTTAAAAAAATTATCTGGTTAGTTTAGTGCTTTGTCATTGCAGAGAGCTTTTCCCGTAACATTTCCATTACTCCAGAAGAATGCAAATAATAATAGGCTCGATAGATGTGATAACTATACAAAGCTGATTTTCTGAACAGTTTTCATTCTCTACTTTAATTTCATATACGTGTGATGATAATGATAGTAAGAATCGTGGAATGTTGTCTCGCAACTCAAAATGATAAGGAAATTCCACACAATAATAAGAACGGAATTTTACTAACAAAATATTACATTGTCTACCCTATTATCTGAACCACGCAATATAAAATACAATTTAGCAGGAATTATGCGGAGTGTAAGGTGTGGTGGTCCTTTTTCAAGGCACCCAAATGTCAACGTCCCTTCCACGTAGTACACCCTGGACTACATTTTGCAGACCAACGAGGCTCTGGCGTCTGGAACCATGGCCATGAGATCCATGTTGTGCACTGTCCATATGTGCTTGTAATTGTCCCTTCATCTCTCTCATCTTATCACCATTCACTCATCTTCGCAATTAGCCTAAAATGGCAGATACGTGAAGTAAAATAAATCCGTTCAATCAATCAGAAATTATATATTTTTAACATTTTGACCTGAAACTGACTGGGGTGTTCATGTGGACACTCTTCTGGAGGACTTGTTATTAGGGCGAGAAATCTCGGGGGGATTGTGATTTTTTTTTTGTCATCGCGGTGCCATGCGTGCAAGTTGGTGGAGACACCATTGTCTTTAGCCTGTCTACTTCGCTGCACTTTCTTGACAAAGGTGCAGTCTAGGTGTCAGGCTAGGGCATGGAAATTGTGTTCAACCAACTAGACACTCTACGTAAGCAGTGGCGTAGCAACATATCGCGAGGCCCTGGGCGAAATTAGAATGTGAGGCCCCCATCCGTTCTTTAAATTTGAAATCTCAATGTGAATCGTTGGTCCCCATGTCGGAGTGGTTTGCACATAGCGCTACGACGTCAGGTGTCCTAGGTTCGAATCCTGGCCTGGGCATGGATGTTTGTGACTGTCCATTCATCAATTTCATCATATCATCACTCATCCTCATCTTCGCAAATTAACCAAAAGTGGCACAAGAAGCGAAGTAAAATAAAGCAAATCAATCAATGTGAATCCAACAAAATCTTCAGAGATACGCCAGCATATTATTGTATTTAAATAATAATAATAAATTGCTGACGGAAATTATATTTAATAATTTTATTCAACTTAAAAATGTCTTTCTCTGTTTTTCCTGGAGCAGAAATCTGAAGCTGTAGGAAGGAAGGAAAAAACTGCTAATATTATTTTTGCCCTCCTTAAGTTGAAAACAGTGCAAGCATTTAAATGCCTCACACTTGTTTCATAGAAGTTGAAGTCGCTTTGTTATGAACATATTATAATCGGGAGTGCAAGGTGAAGAGAAATAAGAAAAGACAACACAAAGTGTTTTTTTTTATTTAATAAAATAATAAATGGGTAAAAGTGTTCAATCAAGTTATCTTGAATTTTCGTGTAAATGTTTCACATCAGAAATGCGACAATCATTTTTACTTTTCTTGGAACCCTTAGGCTTAGAATCCGCACACCTGTATATTATGCCCCTGATTTGAGGTATTCATTCAAATTATAAAGTTTAAATATAATTTAAAACAATGTTCTAATTTTATTGCCCATAAAAATAGCCTTTTCATCTTTTTTCTGATTTCTATTATTGCATTTTTTATATCAATCCCATGGAATGCGAGGTCCCTTCAGATGTGAGGTCCCGGACTGTCGCCCACTTCGCACACCCCTTGCTACGCCACTGTACGTAAGAATACTGGTGTTAAAGATCAGAAGATTCAACAAAAGTCTATCTGATCGTTCAACGTTCATTTGATTTGATAGCACGTATGAAGTTGCCAAACACAAACGCCGGACAGCGAGAGGTTCTCCTCAAGTTTGAGACTTGCAGCCCAAGCTGGCAACCACGTGAAAAGATGATCTTTCGTTTGGGGTTCACCAGCGATATAGGAAATCCTTTCGTGTCAGTGCTGGTGAGAGATCAAAGCCTCTCAGAAGGTACAGTCAGTTACGCAGACTCCAACTTGGAATTTTAACGCTTTGTTCTTTCTCGAGTTAGAGCCGGAAGTGCGAAGCCACTTGCAGCCCAAGCTGGCAACCACCTACAAAGATGACCTTTCGCTCGGAGTTTCGGCATAGGCGTGCGCAGACCATCTGATTAGGGGGGAGGGGGGGCAAAAGCTATGATGAAAGTTCAGTCGTTGGAAGAAAACCTAATTTTATCTCACTCTTTAAGTTTTATTGCATTGGTGGATGTGTGTATATATACACCCTCCATATATATATATATATATATATATATAATATAGATACTACATACCAGTGGCGTGCGGTGATAAATCAGTCAGGGGAACAGGTCACCTGCACTTGCTCCCCCTCGCATGGGTGTCTTAATATAATACAATAGATCAAGTCAAATTCAACCCTTATTGAAATGAACCAAATAAATATACGATACATATACTGTATTACAAATTGTCAGAAGTGACAAACATGAGGCACGTTTAAATTATATCACAATAATAATTTTAAAGCAAATGTGATATAATATAAAGAAAACATTAAAAATAAAATTGTTGATGCGCAACAAAGAAAAAAATGATAATATAAATTTATGAGTCATCAGAGAAAAAAATATTTTGTCGTGACCTATTTCATCTCTTTACTCGTAGATTTAGTTGACGTTTTTTCATAGAGTTGAGTATTCTTGTAATTCAAACGTCCTCAATGCAATAATGGCACACAGATAGTTGAGTTTTTTCATGACGTTCGCTATAGATCGACCACAAGGGAAAAAAACGTTGGGACGAAAAGTCCCCGCGCAGCTTTCCCTTCTTCCCTCCACCTCTGGCCGTAAGGAAGAATGGCCCACTCTCCCCTTCTCCTACTCGCGGGAGTACGGTGCACAGGAGTCGCGGGTCTGCGCAGGTTGTTTTGCTCGTGGTTTCACTATAGATTAGTCAGGGTGGCTACTGTAGGACCATAATAAAATTCAAGTATAATTCCCGGTTTTCATTCAATTTTACAATGTTCTTCATTTAGATCATTCGGCGTCCAGGGCCAACTCCCGCCGACCACCAGCTACGGTTCTGCACTGAACAAGACTTCAAGAAATTAGATATTGCGCAAGAACATTTTACGAAATGTATTTTTTTTTGTATAAAATTTGAAATCGAGGGAGCAATTGCAGCTCTGTGCCCCCACGCCCTTGCAGGTGCTCTTGACCGTCTGGAAGAAATAATACAAGAATGACGTGGAAACTAATTTCGTATAGATTCTGCTAGTCTTGCTTTCCTTTCCTTGCATGTTTGCCCCCTAAAATGTATTTCCGTCCAAGGTAGGGGGTAACGCTCCCTGCCCCCCTGTGGTTGTGCCACCTACAACCCCTTCCCCCGTAGTTGCTTTGAACTTTCATCGGTTTGAAAATACTTCCTAAATTTCTAGGGGCATGGACGTCTGTAAGGGGGGCGAAGATGGCCACATCTCCCCCTTAGAAACCGAATGTCAACCTAAAAGTACATTTTGACACGTATAATTTGATTTCAGTCTAATTTCAAATTCAAGAGGTGTTTTTGAGGGGCAACAATATTATCGGGTTAATATGCCCCATGGAAAAATACCTTACTTGTCCCTCAGTAGAAAAAATCTGCGGACGTCTATGATTAGGGTGGGCTTTGCCCCCCCCCCCTTGCCCCCTTGTGCGCACGCCTATGAGTTTCGTTATAGTCGACGCGCTAGCTACGTTAACGACTGGCTGGCTTTGAAGTCCAAGGAGCGCGCCAACCAGTTGCAACATTCACTTTCAACCCACAGTATTGCCACACATCTACTCTACGCCACCTTGTCCCTCCGCCTTCCCACGGTCTCCACATTGAAGTTGCAAGTACGGCAACAGCATATCCACAGTCATGTGAATGAGACTCCACTTGGAGTAGACGAGCAGAATGACAGCTGCGCCCATTGGCTGAAAGTTGACTGTGATTAGACGAAAACAACTCGCCCTCGGTTTATCCCCACCCACGATCGTGGCGGAAGCTCTCTTCTCTTCAGATTTTGGACCTTAACCAAGTAAACGCGCCATCTATGAGCGATCTAACGATCTAACCAAGACGTGCGTTGCTTTGCGGCTCCACATTTGGACGTTGACGGACGGGCACAAGGGCCATTTTAGTTTGCGCAGCAATATTAATTACTAAATATAATAAAATGGAAATATTCTAATTAATTGGAATTTTTCGGTGTTCGAAAAGGAACATGCGAATGAAAATCAACACTTACGAACAATTAATTGAATATTATTGGCCAGAGGAAACTAAAACATTCCATTAGATTCAGTCGTTGTCATCGAATTTGAAACAAATTTTAAATTTGTCGACAAGTCTGGAAGTAATGGAACCAATACTCTCTATGATTATACCATAATTTGGTTTTTAATATTAAATTTCAATGGGGGCATTGACTTTGAAAAAACTAATAAAGGGAACTTTCGTAGTTCACTGCATCATACATAGTCTGTAACGAATTTCTGTTTTCAACGTGGAAAGCGAGCGTTGAGCAATGATAACAGGTCAAACAAAAGGATTCCATGAAAATGAAATAGCAGAACAATGGGAGCGAGCAATTAATGGCTCTGTGTGCAGTTCCAGTCTCAAAGGCAACCGCAGAGAATCGGATATTTAGTCTCATGGTCGAGTTAACTAGATAACAGCTTTATGAGCTACAAACGATTTGCAGGGCGAAACTGATATCGAAAATGGATTCACCCCTGCCCTTTACTCTTTCTGTTGCTTCTGAAACGCACATTACGTAGTATGGTCATTGGCTATACGACAACGTGCAGCTCTCAAAAGGGATGATTAAGTATTATATCGGGTGATTCCCTCGCTAGAGGTCCCAAACTTTTATCTATGAAACTGCCATTTACTTAAAGTTCGTCTTGAAATTTTGTATGCACATACCTTGAATAATGTAAAACGGGATCTAACCCCTCGCAATAGGTTTGGATTCTTCCAGTGACCTTCATTTGTTTTGTTCCGCGACAATGCATCTCGGTAGTGTTCAAGGTACATAGAGGGTAGTGTTGGCTCGAATGTATATGGATTACAATGTAAACAATCGAAGAGCATGTGTTCCTCGTACATAAATACTGACAAACTAGTTAATTTAAAGCATTGCAAAGGGTATTTCAGACTGAATTTTGTGTGAGACCTTCAAAGTATTCATAGCATTATACAGGGTGATTTCGAACTCCCATTACAAACTTAGGGGGGTGAATCTAGAAGGAAAAACAAGCCGAAAGTGCCATGTGGCAAAATTACGAAAACGGCACCGTGTGGCTGCCAGAGCCGTGAGAAAATCGGTTCACACCTCTTTCAAAGAGCAATAACGTCTGAACCACGAAAGATACCAAGATCGGCTCTGGCGGAAGTGGAGGAAGTCGTATCCAAACAATATCAGGGCGTTGAAATTGCGGCGTCTTTCGTAATGCGCAAGGGGAATCCCCAAAGGAAATGGGGAATCCCCACTGCATGTGAGCGGAAACTCGCGCAAAATGGAGAAAGACGACGAGGGAACATGCTGTCACAGGACGGTCGAAAAGTGACACATGGAGGGAGTCCCCAGAGGAGCGCATGAAGTGCGACAAATGGAACATGCTTGGACAGTGACTGTCGCGCATCCCAGATGGTACGCAAAACGGAGTGATGGATGTACACGTGCATGCTACGTGGAACGCAACGTGCAATTACAATTGCGATATGAACCACTACGTGTCCCCTCCCACCGGGAATTCGTTGAACCCGGGACCTCGGGAGTACAAGGTCAGCCGGAAGTCGGCTCTCTGAGGAGCAGCACCAAATATCCACGTGCCCCACGAATGCAGGGACACCTCCCTAAAAGGCACAGCCACAAAAAAAAAAAAAAAAAAAAAAAAAAGGAAAGAAATTGGCACGTACGTATGAAGGGTTTCACATTGGAATGTACAGTATCACTTTGGCGGAAGGAAAACAGAGAGTAGCACAAACAGATAAAAATCAGTAACACAGATATTGACCCTTTGTCCTGAAAAATAGGCAACTTGTGCTAAATCTTGAATCATTGCTGCTTGATGTTTCTGTTCATTACCGATGGTATGAAGGAACGACGATGAACTCGGAATGCAGCACGTAAGACTGCGAAGGACAGTATGAAAACATCCTTTGGCGTGTGCAGAACGGAAACTCACAACAGGGGCTCAATATGACGACCACCAACATCGATGCACACATTGTACCTTCGAAGAATGTTCTCATACAGACGATTGAAGACCAGTGGATTCTCTCGAATGAAGTCCGCTGCTGCCACAATCCTAGCAACCAGGTCATGCTCAGACTCGATGGGGGTTTCATAAATGAGACTCTTCATGCGCCCCATAGAAAAAAGTCCAGGGGCGTTAAGTCGGGAGATCGTGGGGGCCCGGCACGCCCTATCCATTGCCTGTCATATCTGTGGGTCAGATGGTCCCGTACGTCCCGTGCAAAGTGGGGTGGCGCCCCATCATGCTGGAACCACATGTTTTGCCTAATGGCCAATGGCACATTTTCCAACATCTCGGGCAATGTCTCTTGGAGAAAAATCAGATAAGTACGACCTGTGAGATTGGTGGGAAGTACGTATGGGCCAATTAAACGACCGGCCAGTATTCCTGCCCAGACGTTGATGCCCATTCGCTGCTGGAACCCACGAGCTTTCGTTGCAAATGGGTTCTCTTCATCCCACACAAAGCTGTTGCGGAAATTAAAAACACCCTCTCTGGTGAATTTCGCCTCATCCGTGAAGAGCACCAACTGTGGAAACTGAGGCGTATTCACGCAACGACGCACAAACCATGTGCAGAAGCGAACACGTGGTTCAAAATCTGTGGGACCCATGGCGTGCACCTTCTGGAGGTGATATGGGTGCAGTTGTTGATCATGAAGGACATTCCACACTACAGACTGAGATACACCAACATCCCGCGCTACGATTCGGGTACTCGTACCAGGGTCTTCGTGCACAGCATGAAGAATTGCCTCCTCCACCGCAGGCGTGCGCCTCGTCCTTGGGGCACCTGTGTCCACTCTACTCACAACAAATGTTCCAGATTCACGAAGACGACGGTTCACTTTTTCGAATATGGTGTGTGATGGCGTCACACGTTCCGGGAAACGTTCCTGGTACATCGCACGGGCAGCCCTTCCATTGCATCTCGCTTCCCCGTAAATGAGCATCATGTCTGCATACTCCTCGAAACTGTATTGCACCATCGTGAGAGTTTTCACGTCCACACACACCCACAACGTCGTAATGTTCCCAGAAGATACGTCGTGTGTACGTACTCAACCAATGTGTCACGTCCAGCGCTCTCTCCATACAGTCTTGCAATACCCAGAGGGCGCAAGGGTCAACTTCGACCAGGGATAGCGAGTGACTCCTAGTATGACGTCAGCGCACACCTTCCATGCATCACAGAGGCTACGAACGGGAAGGAACGTCAGTAAGTACGGGTTGGTCGCTCCCGTTCCATGTCCTTCACGTGAGAACGTTAATGACTAACGTCGGACTCGCATGGGATACCTCTACACGCTCTGCAGTAATGTAGTACAGAACAATACGAACGTGTCCCAGTATTCGTGGGGCACGTGGTATTTGGTGCTGCTCCTCAGAGAGCTGACTTCCGGCTGACCTTGTACTCCCGAGGTCCCGGGTTCAACGAATTCCCGGTGGGAGGGGCACGTAGTGGTTCATATCGCAATTGTAATTGCACGTTGCGTTCCACGTAGCATGCACGTGTACATCCATCACTCCGTTTTGCGTACCATCTGGGATGCGCGACAGTCACTGTCCAAGCATGTTCCATTTGTCGCACTTCATGCGCTCCTCTGGGGACTCCCTCCATGTGTCACTTTTCGACCGTCCTGTGACAGCATGTTCCCTCGTCGTCTTTCTCCATTTTGCGCTCACATGCAGTGGGGATTCCCCATTTCCTTTGGGGATTCCCCTTGCGCATTACGAAAGGCGCCGCAATTTCAACGACCTGATATTGTTTGGATACGACTTCATTGGTTACTGATGATCGGTTCCCAAGAGACACATGTCGTTTGACGCATGTCGTTGTAGCGTGTTGTTTGTCACATGTCGCTTGGTTGGTTGGTTGATTGGGTGTTTAAGTCGATTTTATACACAGTAAGGCTAATCGGGACTGGACCTACTGTTTACATTGGGATCCGAAGCACTATGTGTCTCAATCGGGTATCGAACTTTGGTTACAAGGCTACCACTGCGCCTTCGAGGAGGCCCACATGTCGCTTGGGAACGAATTGATCACTAGAAAAATTTCACACCGAAGCGGCATGACAGGGTGCGCAAGAACCTGCGTTCGACAGGTGAATCCTCAAGCGACACTTGTCGCCTGTCTCTTCGGTGTGAATTCCCCCTTACGGAACGTCGGGGTAAGGCATGAGGAGATCAAGTCCAATTATGTAAATTAGACCTGACCTGACTTGGACAACAAAGAAAATGAACCTCACGATGCCACAGTTAGGTCGAAGTCACAGCTCAATCAGAATTTGATGGCAAAGTAATGACACCGTGAGTGCCGAAAGAAACGCAGGCCAATGCATACAGATGAGGCAAGGACTCCCATCTCCATGATGAAAACTCGGGGATTCCATCTTGTTCATTTTGGAGGCAGATGATCCTTGGTAACCTCATGATATATTGATTCGTTGCAGAGGCTCATCCGTTTAAATATTTTATCGCGTTGACTTTCCGGACTGGTGCTTCGGCGACCTCTTTTACTTGAAACCAATGATGCGAACGGGGAAGGAAAAGGTTTTGTTTAATGGAAGTTCCAATCTTTAAACACGGCTTCTGGTATATTTGAAAGCGGCTGAGGTTCTGATACTAAAGGTAGGTAACATGAACGTCGCCAGAAATTTTTGCAAGTGGGGGAAGACCACGGTAAAAAATTTGATTGATTGATTTGGTTAATTTTACTTTGCATTTTCGCACTTTGGGCTAATCGCGAAGATGAGGATGAATGATGATATGATGAAATTGATGAAGGGACATTCATAAAGAACACCCATGTCCACGCCAGGATTCGAACCCGTTACCGCTGGAGTCGTAGCGCGCTGTGCCTCTGCCACGGAGGACGGCTGTAAAAAAAACTTGAATAGTAGAAATAATAATAATATTTAACATAAATTTACTAATAATTATTATTATTATTATGATTAGTATTACACAATAAAGTTGTTATAATCTAATAAACATGAACCAAATTTTCTTCATTTTATTATTATTATATCAAACGGTGCCACAGGATTTTTTTCCAGGGAGGGAAGCAATGCTGAAAGTGGAGTGTCGTGGGGGATGCTATCCCTTTAGTTAAAAAAATTCTCACTAGAATATTTTGCATCGACAACCCCTACCCACTGCATTTTCTACATTGTGATCCTTACAAGCATCGCCTCACCTCTCCACAAATTTGGCAAGCTATCCCTTCCTCTTTAGAGCGACCACAAACACACAAAAAAACCTTCGGCCAAAAGTCTGAGTGGACCTTTCCCTCCATCGCTTCAACTCTGTCCATAAGGAAGCCTGCTTCAGTCTATCGTATCGTACCCAAGGTATTGGGTAGAAGTGACAAGTCTTCCGTCATTCTTAGCATAGCAGGAAACAGAGAAAGGAATGCGGAATAAGCAATTAGGAAAATGTTAGGTGATTGACTTGAGAGGCGTATGTGGCATGAGAGTTGGAATAGGAGGATACGAGAGAGAGAGTAAAGATCGCGGATGGTGAGAGAGAACGGAAGTGAGGGACGATTATTGGACAATGGTGAGTGAACAGAGTGAATTCTGACAGGGAGGTTAGACATGTGACAATTGAGAGGACAAGTGTATAAATAACCTTCATCTAATTGTGAGGCAAGTAATATCCTTTTCTAGACAAATAGCCTACATATCGGTTCAGTCATGGAGAGTACAAACCCCATATACGCGTATAACAAGTTAATTCTATTGCCATTCCTTTAAATATAACCTCTTGCATATATCACATTTAGGTGAAGCGAGTGATTACCATCTGAAAGATGAATGATGAATGATGAATAACTACACCACCCAATACAATCTAAAGGTATCTAGTTCGATCCCAACGCGGTATTAGCATTGCGTTACGTGGTGGAGAGATGCGGGATTTTCATCTTTTTCACGAAATCCCAACCCTGCATGCTGAAGTACGATGCACAGGACAAGAGGTTCTGTGTAGGTCCTTTTGCCTTTGGTCCTGCTATAGTCAGGAGCTTCCACTTCAAGCACTGAAGGGCATCTTGCTCTTCAGTCATAAATACTCCAATATTTTATTATTATTATTATTTTGTTACAAATCATAAAATAAACATTCCTCTCAGCACGACAACCTTTTACGTTAATTTCGCTTGCAAATAAAATATATAAATAATACATGTTCGTTACTTTTGGCCCAAAGTGTAGACTCAGTTCCGATTAGCCCAGTGTGCGAATTAACGGGGGGCGGGGGTGTCGGGGATTTCCCTCTCACAAAAAAATTATGACTGGCAAAAAAGTCCCTGCCAGGGATATTTTTATCCCCCTTAAAGAAAATGGAATTGATATTGTATACCATTTTTTAACTATGTAACAAACACAATTGAAAAATCATTCCTGTCCATTAATGGTCCAGTCATCAAAGATTTCCCTGCCGAAAAGTATGCAGTCTTGTGGATTAAAGAAGTACACCATTCTACAACTTACCAACTTCACCTCACCAAGACAACAGCAGGCTGTTTTTCAAGTTTTCATGGCATTGTGCTGATATTTTACGTGCATTAAAGTTCACATGAAACTTGTAGGTACGTTGACAATAGGAATTTGGTCAAGTTTTCGGTTTTACTAGTTCGATAGCTGCTTTTGTGTAGTTTGGGTTGTCTTAGAATGTAAGTATATGTACGTTTTTAAATGTATAATATGTTATACATGTATGTTATAAGTAGTGTATACTAATCGGTTCAACGCAATACTTGGTACGAGTGCATTTGTAGCCTTTTTTTTATCAATTGAAAATCAGTTTTTGACATATTTTGACAAATTTTTGTCGACGTTTTAGCGTTTAGCGATGTTTTTGTAAAATTTCCTATTTTTTCCCTTTTTTCCCACTCATACTTGGTACGAATGCCACGATCTTACGTGATATATCTTAACCTATTCATTTTTTTTTTCGTGCTAACTACACGAGAGCCTCTACGTGCTTTGACCTACTTTAGAGTAGGACCATAAAGACAGTTCTGCAACCGAAAGTGAGGCTCGAAGTGAGGCTCGGTGAGGCTCGACTTAATGGTTTGCTCTTGTAAGGCATAAGCCTCATTTTCTCGTAGTGTTGCCAACACCTTACTCCAAATAAAACCTTGGTCTAACCTATGTTATTGAACTGCGTCGTCACGTCCAAACCCGCATGACTTCCGGACACTAGTGGTTCTATTCATACTTTTTCTTACGTATAGGTGTACATGATGAATCCCAAAACAGATTTTTCCTAAGTCTTGCCGCTTCCAAGATAATCCCACTTCCGGTCGCCATTTTGGATTTCCGAGCATAGGTTCTTTTCATACTTTTTCTCACGTATAGGTGTACATGATGAATCCCAAAACAGATTTTTCTTAAGTCTCACCGTTTCCAAGATAACCTCACTTCCGGTCGCCATTTTGGATTTCCGAACATAGGTTCTATTCATACTTTACTCACATATAGGCGTACGTGATGAATCCCCAAACAGATTTTTCCTAAGTCTTACCGTTTCCAAGATAACCCACTTCCGGTCGCCATTTTGGATTTCCGAACATAGGTTCTATTCATACTTTACTCACATATAGGCGTACGTGATGAATCCGTAAACAGATTTTTCCTAAGTCTTACTGTTTCCAAGATAACCCCACTTCCGGTCGCCATTTTGGATTTCCGACCATAGGTAGGTTTCATACTTTTTCTCACGTATAGGCGTACTTGATGAATCCGTAAACAGATTTTTCCTAAGTCTCACCGTTTTCAAGATAACTCTAGTAGTGCAGGTGCCCCGGTTGAACGTCATCATTTGGGGTTCAAAAATACCTCAAAAACTCACTTTCTCTCCACGTTCCGCGCCTCATTTATTGCGCTGACGATGTTTCGCAGCGAAGAAAACAGCACCAAAACCTCAAAAACTCACTTTACTCATTTGGGGTTCACCAAAACCTCAAAAAAAAAAAAAAAAAAAAAAAAAAAAACTCGCCTTCTCTCTACGTTTTGCGCCTCATTCATTGCGCTGACGATGTTTCACAGCGATGAAAACAGCATCAAAAAACTTTAAAAAAAACTCACTTTCTCTCCACGTTCCGCGCCTCATTTATTTCGCTGACACAGCGTGATGAGTAAATGCACTCTCTCATCCTTGAAGGATGAATGCACCTTATCGTAATTTTTTTCCAAGTCCCGGCCAATGTTTATATATCGTGACCTTTGTAAACCTCTCGGAACGATGTGATCTCTCTGCCACACACACACACGCCTCTCATTATTTCTGTATTGTGACGTGTTTTATTTTGGTATGGGAGGACAGAGGACACCTAGACGATGCTAATGCAAGAAATCCCAGCTCTTTATGATCATCCTTTCGAAAGTTACGAGCGATGAAAAAAATATTTTGGCAATTGGCTCTCCCTTGATCCAGGACCTCTAAAAAAAAACTTTGTACACGTACTCTGCATCACCAATATCGACAAAAGGGTCAACGGGGAGGATTTTTGCACTATCTCTCTCTCTCTCACTGTTTTTTGAGACATTAGCAATTTAACGCTGGACTTGGAAAATTTTTCGACAGAGGGGTCAAATTTGGTTCCATGACGACATATGTTTATTTTGGTATGGGAGGACAGAGGACACCGAGACTCGACCGACACACTAAACCCAACCTCTCTACGCGTACTCTACGTCACCAAAAAAAGGTTAAAGGTTCCAAATAACAATAGTTAGAGTTTCCCCAATCTAGTAAAGTGGATTGGTTGAAATCTCCAAGGCGTATTTAGCATTTTTTTTTCAAATATGAACACGTTAAAACTGAACTGTCTCGGATTTTTGAGTTTTGTATTCGCCCTGAGAAAATTCTATATAAAATAACATACCTGAAAATTATTTTCACAGTAGATTGATTTTTTTTTTGAGTTTTGTAATCACCTGAAGAAATTCTATATAAAATAACATACCTGAAAATTGTATTCACAGTAGATTGAATTCTTGAGTTTTTGTATTCGCACACAAGAAATTCTATATAAATAACATACCTGAAATTCTATTTACAGTAGATTGAATTTTTGAGTTTTGTAATCACTCCAAGAAATTCTATATAAAATAACATACCTGAAAATTGTATCGCTATATACTAGACTTTTTGATTTCTGTGATTTTGGAGAAAGCAATGGCATCCACCACCAGTTTCAATCATAAAAATGATAAAACTGAATGTGTTACTTGCGAAAAATTAATATCTAAAACTAATATTAGCAAGCACAGGGCAAGATGTAGCGAAACAGGTTCGAGAATTAATCGTTCGTTACCTTCTAAGCCTTGTGCTCGATGCGGAAAAATGATCAGCATTGCAAATTTAAGTAAACACCTGAAAATTTGCAAACCATCGACCGGACAAGCATCGAAAAGGAAAATCGATGATCCAGAAACGGAAGCTTCCACTTCCAAGCAAATTAAATTATCCAATGAACGCAAACCAATTAGATCTGCATTCAACGACCAACTCCAGGATTTTTCAATTAAGTCAGAACCAGGCCGTGACATCCTTAGTTTCTTGGATGAAACAAAAACATCTGTACTAAATATTTTGAAAGATAAACTTGAAAACAACTCTATAAAAGTATATGTTGTTCTGTTTTCTGAATACGAGAAAGTTGATGGCACAACGAGTATTTTTTATCATCGTACAAAAAACCAGACTCTTCATTTGGCGGACGTCGAAAATTTAGACAACTTCTATTATAAAGTTTCCAACGAGCTGGTTAAGAAACATGACGATTTCGAGGCTAAAGGGTCGGGATGGTCTCTATGTGGAAGTCCTCACACGTTAACCGTTTACGTGAACCGATTCTCGCCTCTTCGCGCTTCCAGCTACGTTCCTCTTCCACCGAACATTCAACACAAGAGGGCTGTGTTAAATATACAGAACAGCGATAAAAAGTGTTTCCTTTGGTGTGTGTTGGCAGAACTTCATCCGATTCATTGGTCAAATCATCCAGAACAGGTTTATCATTACAAACAATACGAGACCGACTTTCAAAGTGTAATGTCTGGCATCGAATACCCGGTGACATTGTCGGATATAACAAAGTTCGAAAATCGTGCAGGAAAACGCATCGCTATTAATGTATATTCCTTCACGTCAGATAAACATGTCGTGCATCCCGTCAGGATAAGCGATATCGACGATGACGATGCTTGTGTAATAAATCTCCTTCTCATTTCCAACGAGGATGTCTATCATTACACGCTAATTCGTTCTCTATCACGTTTGGTCAGAAGTCAAACTACCAAGTATGAACATTGCATCGAAGTTTGCCCGAGATGCCTAACCACGTTCGACGATCAAAAACAACTCAATTATCGAAAATACACCGGACGTCAAATTGCTATCGAGAAACTTGCCGAACATAAAATTTATTGCGGTGACAACAGACCGGCTAGAATGTTGATGCCCGAAACGAACGAAGTCGAAGAATTCAAAATGCACAAGGCATTGTTGGAACATCCCGCAATCATCGTCGCAGATTTCGAGTCTTTCCTGAAACCACTTTCCTACTGCGAACCGGATCCTGAAATTTCCTCCACAACGCCGTACCAGCTTCATCAACCTAATAGTTTCGGCTATGTTGTTGGGCAACGTGATAAAATAAATGAAGCATATATATACACCGCGGACCAAATGTAATCGAACACTTCCTGGAAAAAATGGTGGAGGAGGTTGAGGTAATTGGTAGCGTACTGCTTACATCAAAACCGATGGCACCTTTAACTGAAAATGAACTTCAAAATTACAATTCCACTGAGGTGTGTCCGGTATGTGATCAAAGTTTCACTGATGAGAACAAAAAAATATTCCACCACGATCATTTCAGCGGAAACTACATAGGTGGAATTTGCAACACGTGCAATCTTAAAATCCAGAAACCTAAATTCATCCCCATATTCTTTCACAACGGAAGCGGATATGATTTTCACCACCTGGTGAGACATCTTGGCTACGATCCGAAACGTATAGGTGTCTTGGCCGAGAATGAAGAACGCTACATTAGTCTCAGCAAGCAAGTGTCGATTCCGGGAACGAAAAATACAATCGAGATGCGCTTCCTGGATTCGTATAGATTTCTCTCTGCAAGTCTGGATGCTTTAGCGAACAAACTCACCGACGATCAATTCAAAATAACTAGAGCTAGTTTTCCCAACGTAGACACAGAACTCGTTAGACGTAAAGGGGTTTATCCTTACGAATATGTTAGTGATGGTTCTAAATTTAACGACGATGCTCTTCCACTTCCAAGAGAATTTTACAGCAGACTCAGAGAGAAAGGAATCACGGACGAAGAATACCAACACGCGCAACTCATGTGGGAGAAATTAGAATGTAGGACACTCGGAGACTACCACGACGCATACTTAAAATTAGACGTGACGATACTCGCGGATGTTTTTCAAGCGTTCAGGAAAACGGCAACGAATATTTATAAATTAGATCCAGCGTATTTCTACAGTCTACCGGGATTAGCGTGGTCGGCAATGTTATTCCAGACAAAGGTCAAGCTGGAACTGATATCGGACGTTGACATGTTACTTTTCATCGAAAGAGGGATACGAGGTGGAATGGTGCAATGCGTACAGAGACATGCAAAAGCTAATAACGTACACATGAAAGAAGATTACGATTCAAATCGAGCATCGAATTACATCTTCTACGCCGACGTTAATAATCTCTACGGACATGCCATGGTTCAGAAACTTCCTTACGGGGGATTCGAATGGTTAGATCCCACTTCGATAGACATTATTCATTTCGACGATAGCGAGTGTGGTTTCTTCGCAGAGGTAGATCTCCAATTCTCCAACCACCTGCACGACACGTTTTCGGATTTGCCTCCGACTCCCGAAATCAAATGTCCACCCGACTCGGTTCAAGACAAGCTTTTGTTAACATTGGACCCTAAACAGAGATACGTCGTCCACTACAAGAATCTCCGGTTTTTGATTGGGAAGGGTGTTCAGATAGTAAATGTTAGAAGAATACTAAAGTTTAAACATTCCACGTGGTTAAGACCTTACATAGAAACTAACACACAACATAGAACAGCTGCCACTTCCGATTTAGACAAGGACTTCTTTAAATTAATGAACAATGCGGTGTACGGAAAGACCATGGAGAATGTTAGAAAGCACGTAGACGTGAAATTAATTTCCGATAAGAATAAATGTCGGAAGTGGATAGCCGATCCTAGATTCAAGTCGAGAAAAATTTACAACGAGAATTTGGCACTTTTTAATCTAGATATAAAATTGATGAAATTCAGAAAACCAATTTACGTTGGCGCAACGGTTCTCGACTTGTCGAAACTTTACATGTTTGAATTTCATTATGACGTGATGAAACCCTTCTACAATGATAAGATATCACTTTTGTACACGGACACCGACAGCTTTATTTACAGCATACAAACACCTAACCTATACGAAGACATAGAAAATCCTTCCATGCTTGAGTATTTCGATACTTCTGCGTATCCTCAACCCAACAGATTTGGAATTCCATCTCGTAACAAAAAAGTCCTAGGTAAACTGAAAGATGAATGTAACGGTGATATTATTGTCGAGTTCGCAGAAAAAAAATCAACGACTTTCTAAACGTTGCTGTATTTTCCGTCGTTGGGTTTCCTCGTCACGTCGATCGTCGCGAATCCGAAATCGTCACTGTTCCAGCCAGAAGAGCAGCGTTCCGAAAATCGATTGATCAACAGGCCGTTGAGTTTAGATAACATGGAAGGTAGAAATTCATGATCTGCCGTGCGGTGTACAGTCTCCATTGTTTGCTTTCGGAAACCAAAGTGATTCATTGTCCTTGCTAGTTATTTATTGTGTATGTGAGATAGTTAAAGTTTTTTTTATTTTAGTTATAGTTATTTAAGTTCATTTTTTTTCATTTGCATTGCCTACAATTTTTACTAATTTCTAAACGATAGTGTCCCCAAGGGAACGTGTGGATTCCACAAGACAAAATACATCTTTTATCGTCATGCGGATCTAATGCTACTTTCCTAACTTTGTTTGTTGTAATCACGTGGTCTACACTTTGGATTCTTTGTTCTATACTTAGTATCGTCGATTGTGAGTAAAGGCAATCGATGTAATCGTGGAAGGTGAGTTTGTTCTCCACCGTATTTTTGCCCACACCCTTTGCTTTCTTCGTGACGCTACTCTCTGTTCTCATGGCATACATCTTCGAACGCAAACCCGCGAACTCGACAATAATATCACCGTTACATTCATCTTTCAGTTTACCTAGGACTTTTTTGTTACGAGATGGAATTCCAAATCTGTTGGGTTGAGGATACGCAGAAGTATCGAAATACTCAAGCATGGAAGGATTTTCTATGTCTTCGTATAGGTTAGGTGTTTGTATGCTGTAAATAAAGCTGTCGGTGTCCGTGTACAAAAGTGATATCTTATCATTGTAGAAGGGTTTCATCACGTCATAATGAAATTCAAACATGTAAAGTTTCGACAAGTCGAGAACCGTTGCGCCAACGTAAATTGGTTTTCTGAATTTCATCAATTTTATATCTAGATTAAAAAGTGCCAAATTCTCGTTGTAAATTTTTCTCGACTTGAATCTAGGATCGGCTATCCACTTCCGACATTTATTCTTATCGGAAATTAATTTCACGTCTACGTGCTTTCTAACATTCTCCATGGTCTTTCCGTACACCGCATTGTTCATTAATTTAAAGAAGTCCTTGTCTAAATCGGAAGTGGCAGCTGTTCTATGTTGTGTGTTAGTTTCTATGTAAGGTCTTAACCACGTGGAATGTTTAAACTTTAGTATTCTTCTAACATTTACTATCTGAACACCCTTCCCAATCAAAAACCGGAGATTCTTGTAGTGGACGACGTATCTCTGTTTAGGGTCCAATGTTAACAAAAGCTTGTCTTGAACCGAGTCGGGTGGACATTTGATTTCGGGAGTCGGAGGCAAATCCGAAAACGTGTCGTGCAGGTGGTTGGAGAATTGGAGATCTACCTCTGCGAAGAAACCACACTCGCTATCGTCGAAATGAATAATGTCTATCGAAGTGGGATCTAACCATTCGAATCCCCCGTAAGGAAGTTTCTGAACCATGGCATGTCCGTAGAGATTATTAACGTCGGCGTAGAAGATGTAATTCGATGCTCGATTTGAATCGTAATCTTCTTTCATGTGTACGTTATTAGCTTTTGCATGTCTCTGTACGCATTGCACCATTCCACCTCGTATCCCTCTTTCGATGAAAAGTAACATGTCAACGTCCGATATCAGTTCCAGCTTGACCTTTGTCTGGAATAACATTGCCGACCACGCTAATCCCGGTAGACTGTAGAAATACGCTGGATCTAATTTATAAATATTCGTTGCCGTTTTCCTGAACGCTTGAAAAACATCCGCGAGTATCGTCACGTCTAATTTTAAGTATGCGTCGTGGTAGTCTCCGAGTGTCCTACATTCTAATTTCTCCCACATGAGTTGCGCGTGTTGGTATTCTTCGTCCGTGATTCCTTTCTCTCTGAGTCTGCTGTAAAATTCTCTTGGAAGTGGAAGAGCATCGTCGTTAAATTTAGAACCATCACTAACATATTCGTAAGGATAAACCCCTTTACGTCTAACGAGTTCTGTGTCTACGTTGGGAAAACTAGCTCTAGTTATTTTGAATTGATCGTCGGTGAGTTTGTTCGCTAAAGCATCCAGACTTGCAGAGAGAAATCTATACGAATCCAGGAAGCGCATCTCGATTGTATTTTTCGTTCCCGGAATCGACACTTGCTTGCTGAGACTAATGTAGCGTTCTTCATTCTCGGCCAAGACACCTATACGTTTCGGATCGTAGCCAAGATGTCTCACCAGGTGGTGAAAATCATATCCGCTTCCGTTGTGAAAGAATATGGGGATGAATTTAGGTTTCTGGATTTTAAGATTGCACGTGTTGCAAATTCCACCTATGTAGTTTCCGCTGAAATGATCGTGGTGGAATATTTTTTTGTTCTCATCAGTGAAACTTTGATCACATACCGGACACACCTCAGTGGAATTGTAATTTTGAAGTTCATTTTCAGTTAAAGGTGCCATCGGTTTTGATGTAAGCAGTACGCTACCAATTACCTCAACCTCCTCCACCATTTTTTCCAGGAAGTGTTCGATTACATTTGGTCCGCGGTGTATATATATGCTTCATTTATTTTATCACGTTGCACAACAACATAGCCGAAACTATTAGGTTGATGAAGCTGGTACGGCGTTGTGGAGGAAATTTCAGGATCCGGTTCGCAGTAGGAAAGTGGTTTCAGGAAAGACTCGAAATCTGCGACGATGATTGCGGGATGTTCCAACAATGCCTTGTGCATTTTGAATTCTTCGACTTCGTTCGTTTCGGGCATCAACATTCTAGCCGGTCTGTTGTCACCGCAATAAATTTTATGTTCGGCAAGTTTCTCGATAGCAATTTGACGTCCGGTGTATTTTCGATAATTGAGTTGTTTTTGATCGTCGAACGTGGTTAGGCATCTCGGGCAAACTTCGATGCAATGTTCATACTTGGTAGTTTGACTTCTGACCAAACGTGATAGAGAACGAATTAGCGTGTAATGATAGACATCCTCGTTGGAAATGAGAAGGAGATTTATTACACAAGCATCGTCATCGTCGATATCGCTTATCCTGACGGGATGCACGACATGTTTATCTGACGTGAAGGAATATACATTAATAGCGATGCGTTTTCCTGCACGATTTTCGAACTTTGTTATATCCGACAATGTCACCGGGTATTCGATGCCAGACATTACACTTTGAAAGTCGGTCTCGTATTGTTTGTAATGATAAACCTGTTCTGGATGATTTGACCAATGAATCGGATGAAGTTCTGCCAACACACACCAAAGGAAACACTTTTTATCGCTGTTCTGTATATTTAACACAGCCCTCTTGTGTTGAATGTTCGGTGGAAGAGGAACGTAGCTGGAAGCGCGAAGAGGCGAGAATCGGTTCACGTAAACGGTTAACGTGTGAGGACTTCCACATAGAGACCATCCCGACCCTTTAGCCTCGAAATCGTCATGTTTCTTAACCAGCTCGTTGGAAACTTTATAATAGAAGTTGTCTAAATTTTCGACGTCCGCCAAATGAAGAGTCTGGTTTTTTGTACGATGATAAAAAATACTCGTTGTGCCATCAACTTTCTCGTATTCAGAAAACAGAACAACATATACTTTTATAGAGTTGTTTTCAAGTTTATCTTTCAAAATATTTAGTACAGATGTTTTTGTTTCATCCAAGAAACTAAGGATGTCACGGCCTGGTTCTGACTTAATTGAAAAATCCTGGAGTTGGTCGTTGAATGCAGATCTAATTGGTTTGCGTTCATTGGATAATTTAATTTGCTTGGAAGTGGAAGCTTCCGTTTCTGGATCATCGATTTTCCTTTTCGATGCTTGTCCGGTCGATGGTTTGCAAATTTTCAGGTGTTTACTTAAATTTGCAATGCTGATCATTTTTCCGCATCGAGCACAAGGCTTAGAAGGTAACGAACGATTAATTCTCGAACCTGTTTCGCTACATCTTGCCCTGTGCTTGCTAATATTAGTTTTAGATATTAATTTTTCGCAAGTAACACATTCAGTTTTATCATTTTTATGATTGAAACTGGTGGTGGATGCCATTGCTTTCTCCAAAATCACAGAAATCAAAAAGTCTAGTATATAGCGATACAATTTTCAGGTATGTTATTTTATATAGAATTTCTTGGAGTGATTACAAAACTCAAAAATTCAATCTACTGTAAATAGAATTTCAGGTATGTTATTTATATAGAATTTCTTGTGTGCGAATACAAAAACTCAAGAATTCAATCTACTGTGAATACAATTTTCAGGTATGTTATTTTATATAGAATTTCTTCAGGTGATTACAAAACTCAAAAAAAATCAATCTACTGTGAATATAATTTTCAGGTATGTTATTTTATATAGAATTTTCTCAGGGCGAATACAAAACTCAAAAATCCGAGACAGTTCAGTTTTAACGTGTTCATATTTGAAAAAAAAATGCTAAATACGCCTTGGAGATTTCAACCAATCCACTTTACTAGATTGGGGAAACTCTAACTATTGTTATTTGGAACCTTTAACCTTTTTTTGGTGACGTAGAGTACGCGTAGAGAGGTTGGGTTTAGTGTGTCGGTCGAGTCTCGGTGTCCTCTGTCCTCCCATACCAAAATAATCATAGGTCGTCATGGAACAAAAAAAAATGTATCGAAAATTTTCTAAGTCCAGCGTTAAAAAAATCTTAAATTGCAAATATCTCGAAAATGGTAAGAGTTATCGAAAAAAATATATCGAAAAACACCCCCATACGGCATCGTTAGATGCCCCCTGTCGATTTTGGAGGTGTAGAATACGTGTACCAAGTTTTGGTGGTCCTGGGGTCAAGGGGTAAGAAGTTAGCCCACCACCCTCCAAAACTTTTGATCACTCGTAACTTTTGAACAAATAGTCGTAGAGAGGTCAGGTTTAGTGCGTCGGTCGAGTCTCGGTGTCCTCTGTCCTCCCATACCAAAATAAACATATGTCGTCATGGAACCAAATTTGACCCCTCTGTCGAAAAATTTTCCAAGTCCAGCGTTAAATTGCTAATGTCTCAAAAAACAGTGAGTGAGAGAGAGATAGTGCAAAAATCCTCCCCGTTGACCCTTTTGTCGATATTGGTGATGCAGAGTACGTGTACAAAGTTTTTTTTTTAGAGGTCCTGGATCAAGGGAGAGCCAATTGCCAAAATATTTTTTTCATCGCTCGTAACTTTCGAAAGGATGATCATAAAGAGCTGGGATTTCTTGCATTAGCATCGTCTAGGTGTCCTCTGTCCTCCCATACCAAAATAAACACGTCACAATACAGAAATAATGAGAGGCGTGTGTGTGTGTGGCAGAGAGATCACATCGTTCCGAGAGGTTTACAAAGGTCACGATATATAAACATTGGCCGGGACTTGGAAAAAAATTACGATAAGGTGCATTCATCCTTCAAGGATGAGAGAGTGCATTTAGTCATCACGCTGTGTCAGCGAAATAAATGAGGCGCGGAACGTGGAGAGAAAGTGAGTTTTTTTTAAAGTTTTTTGATGCTGTTTTCATCGCTGTGAAACATCGTCAGCGCAATAAATGAGGCGCGGAACGTGGAGAGAAAGTGAGTTTTTGAGGTATTTTTGAACCCCAAATGATGACGTTCAACCGGGGCACCTGCACTACTAGAGTTATCTTGAAAACGGTGAGACTTAGGAAAAATCTGTTTACGGATTCATCACGTACGCCTATACGTGAGAAAAAGTATGAATAGAACCTATGGTCGGAAATCCAAAATGGCGACCGGAAGGGGGGTTATCTTGGAAACAGTAAGACTTAGGAAAAATCTGTTTACGGATTCATCACGTACGCCTATATGTGAGTAAAGTATGAATAGAACCTATGTTCGGAAATCCAAAATGGCGACCGGAAGTGGGTTATCTTGGAAACGGTAAGACTTAGGAAAAATCTGTTTGGGGATTCATCACGTACGCCTATATGTGAGTAAAGTATGAATAGAACCTATGTTCGGAAATCCAAAATGGCGACCGGAAGTGAGGTTATCTTGGAAACGGTAAGACTTAGGAAAAATCTGTTTGAGGATTCATCATGTACGCCTATATGTGAGTAAAGTATGAATAGAACCTATGTTCGGAAATCCAAAATGGCGACCGGAAGTGAGGTTATCTTGGAAACGGTGAGACTTAAGAAAAATCTGTTTTGGGATTCATCATGTACACCTATACGTGAGAAAAAGTATGAAAAGAACCTATGCTCGGAAATCCAAAATGGCGACCGGAAGTGGGATTATCTTGGAAACGGCAAGACTTAGGAAAAATCTGTTTTGGGATTCATCATGTACACCTATACGTAAGAAAAAGTATGAATAGAACCACTAGTGTCCGGAAGTCATGCGGGTTTGGACGTGACGACGCAGTTCAATAACATAGGTTAGACCAAGGTTTTATTTGGAGTAAGGTGTTGGCAACACTACGAGAAAATGAGGCTTATGCCTTACAAGAGCAAACCATTAAGTCGAGCCTCACCGAGCCTCACTTCGAGCCTCACTTTCGGTTGCAGAACTGTCTTTATGGTCCTACTCTAAAGTAGGTCAAAGCACGTAGAGGCTCTCGTGTAGTTAGCACGAAAAAAAAATGAATAGGTTAAGATATATCACGTAAGATCGTGGCATTCGTACCAAGTATGAGTGGGAAAAAAGGGAAAAAATAGGAAATTTTACAAAAACATCGCTAAACGCTAAAACGTCGACAAAAATTTGTCAAAATATGTCAAAAACTGATTTTCAATTGATAAAAAAAAGGCTACAAATGCACTCGTACCAAGTATTGCGTTGAACCGATTAGTATACACTGTTATAATATGTATGTTTCTAAATTAGGTTTAAATGTTATCATAAGATTTAATGGCCTAGGTCAGCGGTTCCCAAAACTATTTCGTTTCACGGTACCCTTGGTGTTTCAAGATTTTTCCTAGGTCCTCAAGTCAGAATGTGGGCCTATCTAACACTTGCAACGATTAGTTAGTGTGGTTAGGTTGCTAGCCTTAAGTTAAAAAAATAAACAAACATTTCAAATTCAGAAATACTTTATATGTAAAAAATACTAAATAAGTACATATTTTGAACAATCATATCATCTCAGTGAAAATATTGGAACATTTCACGCCGCACCTGTAAGGCAGCCACCGCTCCCCGGGTGCCTCGGGGCACACTTTGGGAACCACTGGCCCAGGTTATAACTAATATTTTAAGGTACTTAGAACCACCAGGTCATGACTGCCTGGTAACCTATACAAATATGCACGCCCCCTCCAAAATACCCTTCCTCCCCCGAAATGAAATCACAAATACGCCACTGGGTGCCACCCTAAAGCAAAAAGCTTAATTCGGACAGTGGATTCGCCTATCTGAGCATAAAATGAGCTTCAAAGAAACTTTTAAGAAACTATGCCATTCCGTAATACCTTATACAGGGTGTCCGGCTTAGACCTTTAACATTACAAAAGAGCATAATTTTGCAGAGAAACCCAATTTTATTACCAAAATTTACATTTTGGTAGAAAAACTCATGCATTTTTTTTGTCCCAGCACCAGCAATTCACACAACCTCGATATGAGCCCCTCCTGTGGCACGGCAGATGCCGAACCGATATTCCAATTCCGTCCAGGTATTCACTAGCATTTGAGAGGTCACATTGTTAATCGCCTGACGAATTCTGTTACACAGATCTTCCAAGTTCTCGACGGGCATACTGTAGACTTGGTCCTTGATGAACCCCCAAAAGAAAAAGTCTAGGGGGGGGGGGAAGATCGGCGAGCGCGGAGGCCAAGCAAGTGGTTTAGAGCCTCTTCCTATCCATCTTCTGGGAAAATGTTCATCGAGAAATTATCGTACAATGATAGCAAAATGTGCCGGGGCTCAGTCTTGTTGGAAAATGGTTTCTGGAGGCATTTGAGGCACAGCGTAATACTGAAGCATGTCTAAATAATTCGTTCCTCTCACTGTTAATTCAGCAAAGAAGAACGGGCCTATTATCTTCTCTTTCATTAACCCACACCACACATTAACTTTTGGCGAGTCTCAGAAATACGGCAATTTTGCTTGTTAACTTTGCCACACGTCCAGAAAAGCATTGTTGTTGTCAATTTCGGTTAACAGTTTGCCCGAAGACGTCTGTCTTTTAGGTTTATCATCAGGATAATTTCGTTGATCTAACTGGATCTTGTACGCCCGTAGACGTAACCTCTTGTGCACAACGTCATGGATAGTAGACCGAGGAATGTTGAGCTCTAAACGTGCACGTCTTATTGATTTTCTTGGACTTCTTGTGAATACAGTGCAAATCACTTCAATGTTTTCCTCTGACATCTTCCGCTTCGCGTACTTCCCGCGCACCGACACAACACTTCCAGTTCATCTTAGTTGTTTATCCCACTTAGCAATACTCAAATAGGAAGGAACATTGTCGTGACGTTGAAGATTGAATTCACACCGAAAAGCACGTTGAACAAGCTTCGCAGATTTGTTTGTTGCCAGTGAAAGAACGCAGAACACTTTCTGCTGAACTGTCCACTCCGCCATCTTGGAATTTATGCGTTACACGCCCATGTGCGTCACGTCAACTAGAAGTACTGGCGATTCTTGCAAATGGCCACAGTTGCCAGTCCCATACAAACAATAAGTTTCATTTGAAGTTGAATGTAACTAAAGTTATACTGTCTTGTAATGTTAAAGGTCTAAGCCGGACACCCTGTACATCAGAACCGGAAAAAGTGCTGGGAATGTGGCTATTCTGAACCAGTATGGGACGGAGACAAACCGTTTAGTTTTCAAGAGTCAGGGTATAAATTTCACTAATCATGACCGTAATGGTCTACCAACTGGGCCTCGGTTGGCTTTATTGCTTCGTCGTTCCCAGAGTCGTTGCTATGCAAAAAGCTGGATTTAAACCGAGTTCAGTTATATTGATTTCGCCCACAAAAATACTGTTTCCATAGAGATTTCACGAAACTTACGCTTGCCTTTGGTTGCTGGGATTATTCAGTACATTTCAGCCAGAAACTAAACTTAATATGCGTGCGTTCAGAAAGAAACATCAGCCGAAAGTCTGCATTTTTTTATTCAGTAATCATTTTAAGAATGATTCAAATCCAGTTTATAATTTTCATTAACAAAGCCGAAAAACGTATCTCAACTTTAGGTGCTGACGTGAATTTTAATTTAAAAAAAGAAATACCGTTTATATCTTCATATTACTGGTAAATTATTATTCCATTCTACAGGGTGTCCGAAAAATAAAATCCAGGGTTTTGGAGGTTAACGTATTTGCCGTCGTATATAAGTACACATTTTTGAGGAAATAGCTTTATCAGTGAATATTAGACTATAATTAATTTACAGTATTTCAAATGTAAAGTAATACGTAGGTCTACTTTCAACAAATAACTTACCTAATTTAAATAGGTAAGAATACATTTTAATCTTCTTCGTCAAAACTTAGCCATTCATCTCCACGGCTAAATGAAGTCACTTGAAACATCTTCTAAATCAGAATCTGAGTCCTCATGCAACAAATTGTTCTCTGTACTATCGAGTGCGTTACTAATGCCACACTTCTTAAAACCTTTACTGGCCCGATGATACCATACGGTATCATCAACAGTAAGGTCGTACTGGCCCATATGGTATCATGGTGCTGATTACGAAATGAATGTGTTTTTTGGACCTTCATACTCTTATGTTTGGGTGGAAACTCTGACACAGGTCTGGAGCAAGCCTCGGAAATTCACCTTGATGACTCCCTCCCCATCCCCCTCTCCCTTTCTCCCCTCCCCCCTCTTCGCAATATATCCATGCCCCATTTCCGAACAGAGTTTCACATTTTGGCTCATTATTCAACTTGTATGGCACCCAGGAACATGAACATGTTTCATACTCTTTGGAAACGTCCATTCTTTGAAAATAATACTAAAGTTTGCAACCTCTCCCAAAAATAGCGGAAGAAGAGGGGGCTAACTCCCGATTTTTATGTTTTTTTCATTGAAATTCTGGGGTCGAGCCCCCCAACCATCCCCCTCCTTCGGTTTGGCGTTCTTAATTGTACACGGTTGCATACTCTGTAGATTTAGCTGCAAAACAAACGTTATCCGAAGTAGATTGCTCCCATAGTGGCAGAGTTATAACAATTTTTGAGCAATATGCAATACCTATTTTTCGTAAAAAACAAGAGTTTCACATTTTGGCTTATTATTCAACTTGTATGGCACTCAGGAACATGAAACATGTTTCATTCTCTTTGAAAACGTTCATTCTTTGAAAAAAATACTAAAGTTCACAGTTTCTCACAAAAATAGCGGGAGAAGAGGGGGCAAACTCCAGAATATTTATGTTTTCCCATTGATAGTCGGAGGTCGTGCCCTCCCCCAGCCCCCCTTCCTCGATTCGACGTTCTGAATTGTAGACGGTAGCATGCGCTGATGTTTCAGCTGAAAAACAAAAGCTATTTGAAGTAGATTGGTTTCATAGTGCCCGCGTTATAACAATTTTCCTCCAAAGAGTGTTCGAATTTAAAATTCCCGCCGAGAAGCCTGGGCCAGAACGGGGTTAGTTTCGTAAACCTGCTCGGCCGTCTTTATGATTCAACCATTGCCTGAGTTTTCACAGCATCCCATGAAATGTTGACTAATTCACAAACTTCTTCCTAATTCTGTGTAACCTGAGTATCAGCGTATCAGAACACCCTGATTTTCAGACCTATTTTTAGAGGAAAAAAGTTCGTCTTACATACCGGCAAATTCGGTAATTTCTTTGATTAGTTTGAGAATCAGAAACATATACCACATATGAAATGAAAGTATAATATCTCAAGTTTCATTCCCTATAAGTGCAAACCAATGTGTGCATCAATAATAGCACGAGAGACATCAAATCGGTACTCTACTTCAGACCACACTCGGCTAAGAGATTTATTCTGTTGCTGCCGTTATTCGCTGGCCCAGAAGATGAAGGAACTGTTTTTTTTATAATACACGTAGCCCCAGAAGGAGAAAACCATTGGCGTTAAATCGAGACTTCTTGGAGGCCACCTAATGGAACCGTCTGTACGTGCCTTCGAAGTGCTGGACTCTAGCGGTGAACACTAGAACTAAATCTTGCAGATGTCATATGAAGGGAAACATTGCAGGCGCCATCGCAAGTATTATTACATACCGGCAAATTCGGTAATTTCTTTGATTAGTTTGAGAATCAGAAACATACACCACATATGAAATGAAAGTATAATATCTCAAGTTTCATTCCCTATAAGTGCAAACCAATGTGTGCATCAATAATAGCACGAGAGACATCAAATCGGTACTCTACTTCAGACCACACTCGGCTAAGAGATTTATTCTGTTGCTGCCGTTATTCGCTGGCCCAGAAGATGAAGGAACTGTTTTTTTTATAATACACGTAGCCCCAGAAGGAGAAATCCATTGGCGTTAAATCGAGACTTCTTGGAGGCCACCTAATGGAACCGTCTGTACGTGCCTTCGAAGTGCTGGACTCTAGCGGTGAACACTAGAACTAAATCTTGCAGATGTCATTTGAAGGGAAACATTGCAGGCGCCATCGCAAGTATTATTACTATTTTGGATTTTGCTCTGAAAAGACTCCAAGTTGCTGTTTTCAAATCGTCTCTCTTAACAATATACGCTAAACGCAAGGGCATGAAAACAGGCGGCTGGGCAGAATTGCGCTGATGCTACATATGGGGAAAACAAAGCGAGAGCGGGACAAAAGTCGCTGGTTCCTGCGCACTGTGTGGCAACGTCAACCGGGCTGCGTTGCCTAGTTCGAGCGTCAGACCGACCTCTGTCTGGGACACTTTTATGTCAGCCATGACCTATCGAGCAAATACTGTCAGTATGAATCACATGGATAACAAAGACCAACTCCACAACGATATATTTCATCATCTTAAACTTCCGAACACACAGGGATGTACTCCGATGTGGCAACAGCGCGAACATCTGCCACCCGCCTAATTTCATGGCCGTGCGTCTAGTGCTAACCCTACCATGCATGCCTGGAAGTTACGTCAGAGCGATCGTTTGCAGTGTTCGGTTGCATACATACATAGGTTACATTGCCAGCGTTATAGCGCAGAAACTAAGTATTTTCGAGGTAATGTTTAAAATGTAAACTTATTTGTTTTATGGTATCTACCATAAACATCAACCGTTGTTGAAGTTGATTTTGGAATATATGTGTCTGTGTGTGTGCACATCAACCAGGCACGTATCTAGAAAAACGTATATTTCAGGAGGAGTCCGAACCAATTGCTTCAGATATAATAATAACATAAATGTTTACAATTAATACGTGAATATAATTTCTAGGTCAAAATAATAATTATTAAAACATGTAAATTAATTAACATTGTTGACATGAATAGGTAACTTGAATGTATAATTGATTGCTTTGGTGTCCACTTTATGCACAGTAAGGCTAATCGGGACTGGACCTACAGTTCAAAGTGGAATCCGAACCACTATGTGCCTCCACCGGTTATCGAAACCGGGACCCCTTGATTACAAGGCGACGACGCTACCACTGCGCCATCAGGATGGCACTTGGATGGTATAAGAATATAGATATAACAGCACGCATTCATCACTAACGTGTAATGTCAAAAAAGTTATTCGATTGTAGAAGAAGAAAAAAGTACATTTCGATTATTAGATTTTAATACTTGGCAAGTTTTTTGGGGGAATCTGGACCCCCTGGCCCCTCTTCTAAATACGTCCTTGACACCATCAAATATCCATATACTAGTCTCAAAATTATGCACTCTGCATAAACCGAACTGCTAAAAAAAGGCTCTCTCCTCTCACTTGCTGACAAAGCAGTCCCTCTCTCGGCTTGACATTAATTGGAAATTTCCCCCTGCTAATACGAGAAGCCCAAGGTATATGTGAGACCCCTTCTTTCCCGTAACGGGTACCTTTTACCCCGGTGAATGCAGCAGCTAGTGTACCGTAATGCAGCGTTCTGCATGGCTGGCGGAACCTGCAGCGAGGGAAGCTGTGATGTGGTCCAGATCCACCGCAGTCAATGGAGGCTGGAAATTTAGTTAGCATGAATATTAGGAGAGCAATTCGAGTGAGACGCGTTCAGTCGGCCGTGGTCGGCGTTAACCTAAATACCTTCATAACCTTGAGAAAAGTGCAAGGGATGTGGCACTCCTTGCTCCGTAGATACTCTCACTGTGGGAGATTTTGCAGTTATTCATAATCACTAGGTCTAGAAAATTGATGAAAAATCATCTTTTTCTGAGCCTTTAAAACAATGCTAAACCTGATATCAGTCCGTTTCCCTTCAGTTAGAACCAGCGAACATTTCTTATTTTCATTTTTTTTGCATGATTCAGCCTTTTTTTGGCTTCTAGGTCATTTGTCAGTATTTTTGCCTATTTTGTTGCATTTTCTTTATTTTTGAGGTTCATTTATCTCCTTCCCTGTTGTTTCGTGAAATTTAAAATTTCCTGAGATGGTCCTCTTAGCAAATTCCCCATTAATATAAAATACGGTCGATGGGAAAGCACAATATTATTTTTAACTGAAATATTTGGCAATGGATTAAATATTTAATTGCGGCAAATTTTTTTTTCAACTCTAAGGTCGTTTTTGACATTTTTAAGGTCATAAACTTCCGAGCTCTAATGATCACGTTTTAATTTTTTTATACCTAAACTTTTCTCGAATTCACATCGCATTCGCAATATTTAAAAATATCGCGTAACTTCAACATTTCTTCCATAAGAGCCATTAATTCACACTACTGCTACAACTACTAACCAAACATAAACAAATGATGTATTCTACAGGCAACGGTCATCTTGGAAGCAACATTTAGCTCTCCAATGGTAAATTTAATTGTGAATAACTGACAAGCACATAAGAGGGAACAATCATATACAGGGTGAGTCACCTAAAATTACCACCCCGAAATATTTCGTAAACAACAATAAATATTGAAAAAGTGCTTTCGCAGATATATAGGTATCAGAGGGGCTCATGAAATTAATGGACACAATACGTTCAAGTACGTAAGGAAGTACGATTTTCAACACAAACTTAGTTGTTTTAATGGAAACCCCGTTTTATTTTCAGTTCATTTGAAAGTACGGAAAAAATCATTAAGAATGGCGTTTGTTACATTGTAATACATCAATTAGTTCTCAAGTTCTCAAGCCCTGTTGTGTCCCTAAAGAATTTCGTTCGTCATTTGGTTGCACTAAGCTTTACATTGGAGCGCGATGGGATGGCTATCCAAAACGTTATTTTCAACGAAGTTAAGAATCTCTGGTATAAGTCGATAATAAAAATGTGTTTAGTAAACCTTGAAGATTATGCATCAAGTCATAAGTTTCCGATAATTACATTCACCTGACCCTAAGAATTAATATATTAAAGCGGGCTATATATAGTGTGCTTATGAACAAAGAGTGCAGTAAACTTGACGTAATTTGGTTCGTTCCTAGTTGCCGTGGGTCGATAATACAAACATTTTAATTTTTACACTACGCTGTATGTTTTTTCCTTGTTGCGAGTATGTGTAATTCAACGGCGGGAGTACGATTCTGAAAAACTCTCCAAATTAAAAACAATAATGTACTATGTGCGTAAGCGCATTATATATTTATTATTATACACAATAACATTATGCTATATCCGATAACTTAATATTAACGTGCGTTTTCTTCGTATAAAACAGTCAATTTCACATCGAATTTTCGTCCTTTTTGTGGGACGGTTACAACAATTTAAAAATTATAATTCCAGTAAGTAAGAAAGTCCTAGAGGTGGCGAGACATGAATCAGAAGATAAAATATTTGTTGTAATAATTATTCTTCTCGATGAATGTGTATTATAAAACAGAGGGCCATTATACTAGTCATTTGGAAAAGTATATCACGTGAAAAAAGGAGTCAGCTATTAATAATAACTATAAAAATAAAAGTACAGTCGCTCTGAATTATTATGTATTATTCTTTACCGCATTCACAACAATAAAGCACTGAAATTGTGAAAATTGAAAGTGCTGTGCAAATTTTAAGGCTTTTTTTGAGTCCAGATATTTTTTTTGTTGTTGTTCACAATCGTCTTTTCAGAACTCTCACTTTTACAGCACTGATTATTCAACTATTATGTTCAGACATAATTTCCGAGGTTAACATGAAATTAAACTTGCAATTTAATGTAATAACAGCATGTTCATCATCAAATTCCCCATGTTTAAATGGGAGAACAATTGCCCATCAAAAGCGTGGGGTCACAACAGGGGTGCTGCCACCTAAAATAGTTTGCTTTGACCACGCCCATTGATGGCAGAGGCCGACGGTTGAGAAACACTGGCTAGAGCGCAACTTCACCCACCTGATGGTGAAACCGCTGTGTGCCTGGGTTCGGATTCTATACTGAGAGTTGCTCCTCCGTTGTGTTTATCTCTTCATCACTTTCATTATCTCATCTATGATTCAGACCATATAAATATTAACACTTCCAGATATCGACAATGTGTGTATACCAATCTACACAGTATTTAATTCGTCTTCATGACACGGTGTAATACGCAGGAGTTTTTCGTTAAAACTTTATTCTCTTTTCTATTATTCGATTGATTGATTGATTGATTTGGCTTATTTTACTTCGTATTTCTGCCACTTTTGGCTAATCGCGAAGATGAGGATGAGCGATGACATGATGAAATATATGAAAAGACACTCACAAAGAACAACCATGCCCAGTCCGGGATTCGAACCCGGCATCGTAGCGCCCTGCGATAACTGCTTCACCACCAATATCGACTTTCATTATTCGATTATAGCAAGATATTCACATATCTTCATGGAACTCTCGCGTAGCCAAATGGTTAGAGCTTCCGCCTTTTGTGTGAGCGGTCCCAGGTTCGACCGACGGTGTGAGCTGCTGTTAAAGTTGTTTGTGTGTGTGTGTAATTAAAAGTGTTTTATTTCCGGCAAATAGAATAAAAATATTACTAAAGATTAAGATATTTTATGCAACGATCAGACTGAATACAGTCGTAAATGTATTCAATACACTACAGGAATACAAACGTAGGAATTAGTGATATGCTTTTATAGGTACACAGTAATATTTTTGTCAACTTACCTTGAACGCATCCTTCCATGATACAAAGATGAGGACTGGTTTCTGCTGTTGTACTAGTTATTCTGTTGAACGATTGAGAAGGACATGGATGCGTAGAATCTGCAATGAAAAGAAAATAGTTTGATCTTTGTGCCGAGATTCTTAATGGTTCGTGATTGTGAACACTATTAGTGGTAATAAACTAACGACATACTTTTTCTGTATTCAATCATCACTTTATATCCATATTCTTTACATATACAGCAGAGATCGCGAAAGTCCAGGGTTGCTAAAGTTTCAGGAATTGTATTAAATTCAATCCCGGGCCGGGAGAGAAAATCAATAAGCGTAAATGGGTTCTGGACCGTAAAGGATCTACACCAAGAAATGAAATAACATATGCGCCCGCCCCCTCACACACACACACACAAAGCAAAAAAGCTTTATTCGCACAATGATCTCAATGTAAAAAATATACGCGTAGAGCTCTGAAGAAATCAAATTAATTTTTAAAACTGCAGAATTACGTAAGGTAAGACATTTCCTCGCAACAAATATATGCGTGAGGTAAGGATTTAAATTTTATTTGTATTTTTTAGGTAACCAAAATTATGTTCATCAGTGTTGAAACGTGCAGGAAAGTAACTTTGGAAGTAACAATTGAACGTCTCGGGTGTAAAACATGGTAAGGGACATTTTGGTCATTCCTGAGTTCATGAAGGATAAAGAATATTAGAAGCTATACTGTAGATAAATTGTTTTCGTGTTGTGTTTACCAATTTCAGAAGGCATCACTGAGACCATTGCAAATTGTATGACATGGCAATTTCACTCGAAAATTCAAGGATGGCACATTTTACTTTGTAACTAAAAAATGACGAAAATGTCATTTACCATGTTTTACACTCGAGCCCTTCAATTAATTTCGTTACTTGTCATCTGAAAAGTAAGCGAGTTAGAACTAGTTACTTATTCCAAAACAAGTAACTATAACTCTGTCCCGGCTGTCTCTGCAGCAAGGTCGCGCATAGGGTCAGAGAAGCGGGGGAATCTAGTGCCCAGAGCGATGCAGTACACATTGCTCGAAGGCAGTCACTTTCCCCCTCCACGCAATCTCGTTCCTCTAAGTTTTTCACTTGTGGAGCTGTCTCTTATCACTACTTGCGCAGAGACTTGTTTTCGTTCGGCTGCTCCAGAGATAACTGAGACAGAGTGTAAATACACTGTGTTACCGTTATTCAAGGAAAGTGGCTCTTACTAGCAAACACCGATTTGCACCCTAAATCGTGGTATAATATCATCATGGCCTGAACACTGGTTTATATCAGCTTATCGTCTTTAACGGGTTTGTTTGTTCCCCTTTACTAGAGATATAAGTCTTTATCTTTTCTTCTACATGAGGGAAACTGATCTAACAAAACTCCTTTGTTCTGCACGATCATCTCATCCTTCTTATCTGACGTGTAACAAGTGGAGCGAGATAAATTCTTCAGATGTTCCCTCCAGATCCAACGCTCAACAATGGAGAGCATATTCAGTCTGTCTCTGTTCAAGCCAAGCGAGATAACTTGCATAGTTTGTGGAAGTACGGCGAAGCAATTTCCACCTGTTACCGTAGTGTCCAAAATCGAAAGCATTTGGCAGCACTTGTTCCTCTTCTCTAGTCATAGAAGTCTGACAATACTTTAACACCTACTCACAAACAACCGGAAGAAACCCACAACTGAGAACATGGAAAAACACCCAGTGCTTCAAAAATGGCAAAGCTTTTGCATTGGACGAATTGTATCATTTTCATATCATTGTATCATTGCACTGAAAATAGTGACCTTTTTGTACATATATTGCAACTAAAGCAAGAAGTGTCAAAATACACTCAAGTACCAAATGTCACTGGATAGCTACCTAATATCGTGTGGGACCTCTTTTAGCCCGATGAAGTGCAGTAACTCGCCGTAGCATAGACTCTACCAGTCTGCGGTTGTCCCCTAAAGAGATATTCAGCCACGCAGACTCGATAACCGCCTATAATTGCGAGGTTGTTCAAGTGCAGACAGACTCTTGTGCACGAATGGATCTTTGGATCATATCCCAAATGCATTCTACTTATTCATGTCTGGCGATCTCGTAGGTGGCCAAATCATTCGTTGAAATTGTCCAAAATGCTACTCAAACCAATGGCGAACAATAGTGGCCCTGTGACATGGAGCATTGTTATCTTGGAAAATCCCATCGTTGTTAGGGGACGTACAGTCTTAGAAAAAAAATACCTGGGCCACGAGACGTAGAATTTCGTAACGTCTTAAGCCTGTTGTTTATGCAACCCAAATAACAAAATATTCGCTTAAGTTTGCCTGGTGATTCTGAGTACTCGGGAAGGATTGAGCTTTGATAGCATGAGTCACATGACTCGTGCCCCAGCCACAACAAACAGCTGGGTGCTACGATGCCTCCAGAAGAAAATTTCAGGAACTGGTTTCTTGACGAAGCTACTCGTAAGGAAATACTATTCTTTCAAGTGATATTAGAGTCATTGTCAAGAAGGTTCGCTGAAATGATGGTTCTCATCACAGACCACATGCCACACGTTAATTGTTTAAGTCCAGTTCATGCAATGGACCTACAGATTAAAATGGGATCCGAACCAAATGCCTCTCTATTTGGTATTGAATTCGGAAGCCTTTCATTACATGGCGAAGGCGTTACCACTACGACATCAGAGAGGCAATGGAACCCCTTGAGAAAGAGATAAGCGAAAATTGCTACGTGACAAACCATATTTGCCCGTAAATTTTAAAAATAAGACAATATTTTGTACTGACAGTTTCGAACCGTGGGAGAGGCATATATTTTTTTGTACCATCGTCCATTTCACGAGTTTATAATTCTTCCTCACCGACACGAGTAACGCGAGTGGTAGAAGAAAAGCGAAGTAAAATAACTGAAATAGAAATAAAAGGAAAAAGCGAAATAAATTTTATTCATAATATTCTGCAGTCACTTGAGTTGTATTCACGGGATGCTATCTTTAAAGAAAGCCGTGGTCTCTTCCTTGTCTTTTTCGCTTCCTTTGTGCTCTTGATTCCCCCGTCACGATTGGTCTAAAACTAATTAATGCGACGTTAATTAAACAATCCAAACAACGAAACAATGCACAATCAACTGCACAAAACAAAATTCCAAATGTTTTCGAATCGGAAAACAATTGAGATTCTGTAAAATGACTTAAGATGCAGTAATAAAGTGGGAATTCGGTACCGTATAGAATTAAATCTGTAGAGATGTTCGATTTGATTGGATGTTTGTTATTTAGATTTGCTATTCTTTCACTTTTGGCAAATAGCGACGATGAAGATGAGTGATGCTGTGATGAAATTGATGAAGGGACACTTACCAAGGACACCCACGCCCAAGTCGAGATTCTAACCAGGGACCCATGGCATCGTAGCGCGCTGTGCTAACCACTCCTCCATGGAGTGGACATTATAGCATATTTTGTGTGCTCAATTGGGATCAATCAATGGAATGAATAGGCATATTATATGATTAATAAATTCATATCATAATACCACGTCATATTATTCGGCACGAAGTAACATCAGAGACATTCAATCTTGCATTTTTGCCTTTCAACTAATTCTTTGAATTCAGGTTAAACACAACAATAAGATAAATTATGAAGCAAATGATAGTTATTACGAATTACCTGACAGAAACAACATTAAGCAGGCTCGGTGGTCAAGCTCATTAAGTGATTGACATTCGATATCGTCGCCAAAGTTCCCGGGTTTGAGTACCGCCCTTGTCGGGGGTGTTTGACTATTTCGTCATCAATTTCATGTAATGGTCACTCGTCCTTATCGTCGCGATCATCGAACAGGGAATAAAAATTATAAAAATAAATACGATGGAAGAGTACTTACTTCATCTCTCACGAAATCTCCTACAAAACCGGAATATATAAAATACATGTATATTCATTCACATACATTTTCGATTTCTATATTTAACTAATCGAGACCGAGAACGGGAGAGCAATTTTCAATTCGACAAACCGAGAGACGGAGAAACTGTCAAGTCTCGTTTCTTCTTGGCACCTCCGTAATCGAGTTGTTCTGTTTGTCATTGGCTTTGTATTGGCAATTATTGTCATTATTCTTCCCCTGCAGGTAAACCATAACGATGAATTATGATGAAATGAAGCAGATAAAAGGGCAAGAACAAGAAAGTCATGCCTGTTCGGGACTCCAACCCAGAACCTTACGTAACGAGATTTGAAATTCTGGAGAAGGCGTCCGTGTTTCGCTTGGTTTTCTCTTTCCTCTACTTCCCTTATATTATCATACATGTATAATAAAAATGGATCTGATACGATATGTTGCGATTCATAATTGTGCTGGTTAGATGCTACAGATGTGAACTCCAACCTGCAATATATTATTCCCTTTTGTTTCGTATCTGGTTGAACATGAAATTTTCTTACACTGTGATAATTTCTTTCTTAGTTTTGGTTTGGTGCACAGATATGCTAATCTGGACTCGACCTTCAGTTTAAAGTGGGATACTAACCACTATGTGCATCCACCGTGTATCAAACCCGGGATCCACTGATTACAAGGCGACGACGTTATCACTACGCCATCGAGGAGGCCCCATGACAAAATGTTATTCACTCGATCTCTACCATAATTTATTTCAGAATTTACATTTTCGTTTTCTTCTTCTTTTTTCCTTTTGTTAACTACTCTTATACAACTCTTTTTGCGTCTTCGAATTTCTTCTTGTTTCAGGAAAAAATAATACATGCAGGCTGTATAAAAATCCCCCGTTTAAACGTTCACTCTCGAGAACTAATTTACATGTTTATCACTAACGTAACCATTAGGAAACTATTGAACTGTTAACTGATATAACTGCAGATGAAACAATACTTACAGCCACTAACGAAATATCTATTCTTGTGTAGCCTCACAGACAACAAGTATCTGGTGAGTCATTCACTCTTGCTGACTACGGGCGAAGGTCACTGAACTAAAGGGTGGTGGCAAGCAAGCAGGCTTTTGCTCTACCAAAGACGAGGTCACGTGTTCCAGTTATCAATGGCGTACGAAATAAGGAGGAACACAGCTATCTGACGTATGATTTGGTCCCGTCATTGCACGTAGAACACTTTATCGTCGTGGCCTTGAAGTTCCCTCAGGGCACTCCTACGTAAAGGCTTCTCAGCTAGAAGGATATCTTCCCCATTGAGTGGAGGAAAAGTGGGTGCGTATAGAGGTCCTTCAACTTTCGTATTCTTTTTCATTTCAGAACCTGTGCTGTATCGTCGACTTAATCCAATCTATCCGATGTAGGTTTTAGGTTCTGTTTCTGATCGGTTATTTCACGTTGTCTTCCTGCTTATGATATTCGCGACGAAGGTTCTGGATTCGATAATCTGGACAATAACGGGATTGTGTTGGTTGCTTGATTTGGTGTCTTAAGTCCACTTTATGTCCTGTTAGGCTAATCGTGAATGGGCCTACAGTTTAAAGGGGGATCCGAACCACTATGTTCCTCCACCGAGTATCGAACCCGGGATCCCTTAATTACAAGGCGCCCACGGTCCCACTCCGCCATCGGGGATTGTGTTCGCAACGAATGAATCAAATTTGAGTGATATGATATGCAACCATTGGAAGACTATTGCAAGAAAAGCAATGGGAACCTGCCAGTTTTTCTACTGCAGACAGGAAACCATAAACATGGAAGAGAAGCTTATATTCTATGAAACCTGACGCTATGTGCTCGAATACTGGCTAAATATAATCCATAGAGGCATAGCAACGTTAAACAACCTCTTATATGATACATATAGGTTTAAAAAGGTCGAAATACAAAGATTGTGTGCGCCTCACTGATGGCGTAGTGGTAAGGCCTTGTAATCAAGGGGTCTCGGGTACGATACCAGGTGATCGCACATAATGGTTCGGATCCTACTTTAAACTGTATGCATTTCAGATTAGTCTATCTGTGCCGGTGACTCAGTCGGTAACGCGTCTGACTACCATGCTATAGGCCCCGGGTTCGATCCCCGGCCGGTTCAAGGCCGGGAACTTTTCTAACGTTGGAAGCGACCCCGGCGCCCACCCAGCGTCGAATGACATGGGTACATGGGGGAAACCCTGGGGGTAAAGGCGGTCAGGGGCGTGATGCTGATCACTTCACCCACACTCACGAACGAATCAAGAAAGTGTGGGGCGGCGTGATGCTGATCACATCACCCCCACTCACGAACGAATCAAGAAAGTGTGGGGCGTTACCCCCACACCCCCTATACGATTTCATGGCGTAGCGCTAAGCACAGGTGAGAACTTTACCTTTTTTTTTTGCATAAAGTGGACTTACAACAAAATTTAAACTTGCGATAAAGATTATGATAAGGTATTAAAGAATTGGGTCTAACACATTTTTTTATTGTTTACCAATGACATTGTTAACTAATATTCTTAATTTCAGTTTCAAGATGAAATCGGCTACGAAATAAAAGGAGTGGGTTCATATTTCTGTTACGAAATTCCACTTTTGTAGTAGACCTGTGCCACACAAAGATGTGACATAATAAACAAATCTGAGACACTTTCAAAGTATTAAATTGCTATCTACGTATTTGGGAAAAATCTTTCAATATAATACTTTTTTTGGACGCGTCAAATCATAGTATTTAATTCCTGTTTTAGCAGCTTTAAGAAACCTGATTTGGGGGGGGGGTTACAAATGCCCTTTCTGCTCCCGTCAAGTTACGCCTATGACAAACAGGAATTCAAAGTAAAAGACTGTCCCGACTAAATCGGGAGCCACGTGTGATAGATTTACAATTGGGAAAAATCATAATTAAGCGTGTAGTTGAAAACAACCTATTTTCATATATTGCACGCAGCTCTACTTTTTCTGCAATGTGGATCAAGAACTGGGGACGTGGAGAAGCACAACACTCCACGTAACCAATAGCCACGTGACCCTCTTTGCTTTCCTGCCATGTTGACCTTCGCGTGGAAGACATTTCTCGGTGTTAAGACAGGCAAAATCACCCGATCATCGAAGGGTGCAATATGTGTTGCCTACCCTCCTGCATTACTTGCTCCTATTAAAGCCTTATGGGGAAGAACTTTTTTCCATGACTGTACATGCAATCCATGTAGATACGCTCTGGCTATTTATGCACCTGTGAAGCGATGCTAGCGCCACGTGAATATTTGCACACTGCTATCCCATGACTTTGGCACTTGAGTATATTATTAAATTATTAATTTGTTAAAAACACTTAGAGTTCTGAAATACAGTTTATAAAGTCCTACATCCCTCTTTTTAGAACAATTACCAACACTGGACTTAAAGGAAGTTCCCTAGGAATTTTCGAGTACATTATGAACATGCTCTGTTCACTGTAAGAATTAAATCAGTTTTAAGATGTGTGTGGCTAGTGAAATGATATTGGCTACCTCGATGTCATCTTTGTGAGCATACTATTCAACGCAGCTACTACAGTAAAGCTGTGGGACCTTATGCAGGGTGTCCCCAATAAAATTATACCCAACCGGAAAGTATGCCTTCGATCTGGGTATACTTTATTTGGGAGGGTCAGGTACCCTATTCTACACTCTCGAATTTTGAATTTTTTTTTTCATTATAAAGGTTATGTGATCCTATTTGTGAATAAAAAAAAATTGGAGCGCGGAAAGAAGTATTTACGACTGTACAGCCGTTTAAAGTTACGATTTTGTCGTTGGAAATTGTTGTGTCAAAATTTCCCACCGATTCCTGGCTCCGTCCCCTACCGCTACCGCGGCCCCGCCTTTATCTATAGAGTCCCTTTTAAAGGCGTGTTAGAAATTGGCCGAAGTCACCTGCCCCCAAACACTATTTTTCACTGTTTTCCGCATTGACACATGAAGATACAAAATATGAAGGCTAAAATTAAACCAAAGAAGGTAACTTACCTCTTTTTACCAAGGTATTGAATTGTGGGTCGAAGTTCAATTTGTAAGTCCAAAAATGAAGTAACTCCTACGTTGAAAGTCCTTGTTGTCCTTTTCCACAGAATACCAACCTCCACTCCCTTCCCATCATAAAAATTAGAAGTCGCAAATTATCCCATCCCACAAGTCATTTAGAAAAAACAACCCTCCCTTTACGGCATGCAGTTGCCAAAAAAAATATTATTTCCAATTTCTGAAGTCGCATAAATGAAATCGAATGTCTGAAATGTCCAATCCGCCAATATATCACACAAATAACATATCGCAATCGCAAATGTTCCTATTGCACAAGACAATCATACGAAGAAAAAGAAAAAATCAGACGTGCGCCTGTGACATAAATCGATGATCCGAAATCTTCAGACTTGCGCCTGTGACATGAATGCATCATTCGCCATCATAAAGTTCTGAAAAACCTTTTTGACGTTACGCAAGGAATTTTAATTTCATAAAAAACGTAAGTTTCGTAGCACGTAGATCTAAAAAATTACTTTCCGTGCTATTTAGAAACATCGTTTATTATGAAGAACTAATTTTTTTACCGAGAATATTTGAAATGTGCGAAAAATCGATGGTGTAGAAAAGGGTACCGGAGCCATTTGGGACACCCTTTGAGCTCTATAGAACTATAGAAACTAACACCAGTTGTAACACATAAAAAATGAGCTTTGATAAGCCATGTAATTTTTGCTTATATTAATTTCTTTCTACTGTCGATGAATAATAGTTTGCAATTACCCTTGTTAATCTTTAACATTCTTAACAGAGTTGAGTAATATAGAGCGAGGAGACTTTGGAACAACTGGAAGTAAATGTGGTGGGAATACTGGTTAAGCTACTAAAAGCCTTTCTGTCCTCTTCTAGATTGTAAGTAATAGACACTGAGTGAGCACAGTCTTCCCAAATGGTTCCCTCTTAATTAATTTGCAGGAAAAGAAAAGAGATTTTCCGCCCGCCTTATTTAGCTATACCATTCCGTGGTTCACATGGCTTAAAGAAGCACGGTCCAATTCGAGCTTAAAGTAAATGTATTACGTTCTTATTTGGGAAGTTGGTAGACCTTTCCTTGTTAATGTTCGGGTTTATCTGAGTTCTTACTGTTCCACATACACTCGCCTCACTTAGTACTTCCGCTTCTTTGTACAGCATTCTTGTCCAAGGTACAGTTCGACTTACATTGGATAAAAATGATGTATAAAAAAGCGAATTGCAGCAATACACTACACATGTTTCCTTGTACAGTCACGGACAATTCTTGCTATTAGCAATTCCATTGGAAGTCAATTAGATCACTAAAATCAGGAAGTGTTCGTGACTGTACAGTCATCGGCAATACGAATGGGATGCCTAGATCCCAAAATAAATTTTTAATAGGGAATTTTCAATGACAAGTTCTGCCACCGCCGTAGAGTTAGATAACAGACATAACGCCTTGCAGGGAAGCGAGTATTTCAGGATCTTGGTCTCATTTTTATTGCAGTTGACTGTACATATCAATACATTAGGCGATGACGTCATTGCCTTGTAATCAAGCGCAATTGGATTCGATACCAAGTGGAGGCATATTGCACATTAGTTAGGATCCCACTTTAACATGCACGTCCAGTCCCGCTTAGTTTTTCCGTGCAAAAAGTAAACTTATAAACAAACTGGGTTTTCAGTATCTTTTAATCCACAACTCTGAACTGCTATTCAACCACCACTTTTGTACAAATCGGCCAATTGGAGTTCAAGGAAAAATTTGCCTAGTCAACAAATATATTTGAGCGGAATCATTCAAAATAGGCGAAGATTTTTTTATTTTTGTCTATGCTGTGAGCTGTAGCTGACGTCAGGGATTCGTAATGAGTCTAAAACTTAAAAAATCAAATTGTAGATCGATTGATTGATTGAATTGATTCATTTTACGATATTGTTTATAATTATAGTCTAATTTAATATAACCCATTTTATGTAATAAATTGTACCTCTCTGTTTAATATAAATTAAAGTTTTATTCTGGCTTAATTAAATTTCCTGATTCTTGTTTTTTTTCTCGAATTAAATTTAGTTTGTCTACTATCCATTTAACAAGAAAATATATTTCGTTTTTCTTCAACTTTTTACTAACCGAGAAGATGAGCATGAATGTTGATATAACGAGATCAATGAAGCGACAATCACGAATATACATGAACGACACAAGACGAACTCCACGGAAGATTATACTGGCTGTGATTCCAGACGCCAGAGCCTCACTAGCAGTGGCGTGCCCAGGATTTTCGAAAGGGAGGGGTTATGTATACTTTTTCTTGGTAGTCAGCCCTCATTTTGTCAAATGTTCCTATCTTTGACGTTCTTTTTTTTAGGAATTCTGGGCTAAAGGGGAGGGGGTTATAACCCCCACCAACCCCCGTTGGGCACGCCACTGCTCACTAGTAAAAATCGACTGTAGAAAAGCGATTAATGATAATAATCATTATGGAACTCTAATCCACTTACACTTCTTGATTGTTTTAGTATTACGAAGTCAGCTCAGACAGAAACCGTTACAACGAACAATGAAAAACTGTTACAAGCATTACAATATCTAAATCAATTAGTACTGAGAAGCTATGCCGTATTTCGAATCAATGTTATTTCTTGTAAGTGAGAATCCACACAATATCTGGTTGATTGATTGATTGAGTTGGTGTTTTAAGTCCACTTTATGCACAGTAAGGCTAATCGAGACTGGACCTACAGTTTAAAGTGAAAAGTGTGCCTCCACCGGGTATCGAACTTGGGATCCCTTGATTACAAGGCGACGACGCTACCACTGCGCCATCAAGGAGGCCACACACACAATATCTGAAATTTACAAATGTCAATGGACATTATTATCTGGATATAATGATTCCATAATAGAGGTTTTTCACAAAATAAATTAACCTGCACCTGGTAACATAAATTTGACATCTTTCGTTGGTAACGGAGGGGGATTATTCGTCACCCCAGGGGTTTCCTACTCAATTTAAATATGATAATATAAGCCAGTTAATTTCCCTAGTATTGATATATGATACGTTACTATATTTTATTGTAAGTTATTTACTTGTTAGAGTATTGAAAGTAAAATTTAATAAAATTGCTTCGTTAAACGAGACTGGAGGGGACGACCGAATCCATCTTTGAGAGAGGGTTTCCACATGCTCTTCTGCATTTTCCTCAATTTCAGATTCTCCGTAGTCATCATTCATCAAAGTCATCATCTTCTTTCAAAATTTAACCCACATAAACAGGGTCGTTAATGGTAGAGGAACCCATACATTCTAATGGGTTCTATTGGGTTTCACAATAGGACTGGAACATTTTTTCCTCGCACATTTCAATATGGAACTTGGACCGGATTTAAATTGATCCTGAAAAATTCACCTGGACAGTATATAAACTGACACGGCAAAAAAGGTTCCTGGACCGAATTTAAACTGATCCGAGAAAAAAGGTTCCTCGGCAGAATTGAAATACTTTACAGATTAAAAGGTTCTTTACGGTCCAGAACCCATTTATGCTTGTTGATTTTCTCTCCTGGACTGGAATTGAATTTATTTAAAATTCCTGGATCTGTAACAACCCTGCACAGAAGTAGCTAATTATTGGGTTGGTCACTGTAGGTATATAGTGGTTTAGACCGCACTTTAAACTGTAAGTGCAGTCCCGACTAGCCTTACCGTGCATAAAGTGGACTTAAAACACCAACTCATGTGTTGGTCACACCTTCTTGAATGGCTTTTTGCATAAGTGTAGAAAAATATTTCGCATGCGGTCAAGGTAATAGAGGTGATTCACAACCAGAGGGTCTATTCTTAGCACTTACAATGTTCTTTCAACAACTGTCGACACCTACTAACAAAGGTCATTACTAGAGCCCGGAAGTTTAGCAAAATGCCTCTTTATCTACTGCATATATTTATACAATTTTTCCGGATATACGTTTCTTATGTTGTTTCGAATGTTTTGGAAGCCTTTTCATTTTGCCTATTTTGCCTATTTGGGACCCTACTGCCTATTTTTAATTATAATGCCTATTTTTGCCTTTTTCAATGAAATTTGACAATTTTTTTTAAAAAAATGTGTATATAAATTATTTTTCTCACAAAAAACGTTGTTGGCATTTATTTTTCTTCCGTTTATTATGTGAATAATTTTCGCCTTATTTAAGTAATATTGAACTCACGCATGTTTCAACATTGCTGAGGAGAAAAGTGTGAGAAAAAAGTATTTCATGCTGAGTCAGGATATTGCCTTTCGGTTAACATTTCTTGTGCATGATTGACTGCTGAAGTGGACAGGTTGATTTCGAACAGAAAGAAACTATTTCTGAAATCTCCCTCTCGAAACCGGAAATTTGAGGAAGTTGCGATTGAGCTTAGTTTACCTCAGCAACCAGTCTTGACGAGATGGGAAACCTGGATATCAGCAGCTATATATTATGCTAACAACCTTGAAAAAATCAGTGAGATGATCGATGCTCTTCCAGAAAATGAAGCGGCTTCAATTCGTGAAGTGAAAAAAAAAAACTGTGCTATTCAAATTTATTTTTGCACATTATGGTGCATTGCCAGAGACAATTACAATTATAGCATCCATGAAAATGTTCGAGGAATCTATGCAGCAGATGATGGAAGTGCCAGGAGAAAAGGGGTCAGCTGTTGCGGAAAAGCGCAAACGGGTAGTGAGTGCAAATGAGAGGACCTGAAACAATTGAAAACAATATGTGATATTCTAAAAGGTGAAAATGCTGTTACCGAAATGAGTCCAGCTACATTAGCTTGTTTTATGTATGCTCCAATAACTTCTGTCGAAGTAGAAAGATCATTTTCTATTATGAAAAAAATTATCTCTGACAGACGACTATCAATGAATGTTGAGAACTTTAAAAAGCACCTTGTACTTATGTGCAATGAAGACGGAGAAAATTGAAATGCTCTTCCCAATTTAGATTTTAACATTTTGCCAGAAATTATAGATAAAAGTAAGCGACTTCAAATGTGCCTTTTTTCGGTTTATTTTGCCTTTTTTTTCATTTTTAGTGCCTATTTTCCACATTATAAATGCCTTTTTGCCTGCCTATTTTAACGAAAATAAATGCCTGAACTTCCGGGCTCTACTCATTACAGAGGAAGATTACGTAATCGTGCTTGAAAATTTTCGTAGGATTACCAACAACGAAGGTTATTCTGGGGTGGAACACCACCTCTGTTACCATCGAACGGTTGTCACAGAATATCACATGTATGCACGCATATATGTATTAGAGCCTACACTTAACAGCAGTTTATTGCTGCGACGTTATTTTTGGAGAGGAGTGCAGAAAATCGGCATTTTCACTGTGCGAAGTTCAATACGGGGAGCAATAGGACGCCCGAGCCTGTTTTTGAACCGATAACCGTTTTGAATGCGCAAATTCAGTTCAAGTGACGATCCTTGGTGGAGTGGGCGGATCGATATGCGAGAGGGGGTGAGGAGGAGGATAGGCCTAAGTGCTGCGCATAATAGAAGCACTGTTGCAGCAGTCTGGGAATTATCTTCCTGGCAGGGACTGAAAGGAGGACTTCAGCCGGCTGGGAGGAAGGAGGGACCGTGATTGTCAGGTCAAGCAGAAGTTTCCGGGCCCGGAGAGAAAACGTTTCCTTAAAGCGGAAGTTTCAAAGGACAATGGAAGGCAGACTGGAATCAAGGCTGCTCAGAGAAGTTGCAGTCGCAGGAAACAGAAATATCCTATATCAGGCTATGAAAGTTAGCACAATACAAGAGACAACAAGGGTGTTGAATAAGCCGATATGCACAGCTGTAACATTGAAATGAGAATAACATTTGTCGTTATATCATTGGCATACACAGAAAAGAGAAGAAAACTTGTCGTTATATCATCAGCATGCACAGCTTTAACATTGAAATGAGAAGAACACTTGTCGTTATATCATTAGCATGCATAGCTTTAACATTAAAATGAGAAGAACACTTGTCGTTATATCATTAGCATGCACTGCTTTAACATTGAAAAGGGAAGAAAACTTGTCGTTATAACATTAGCATGCACAGCTTTAACATTGAAATGAGAAGAAAACTTGTCGTTATATCATTAGCATGCATAGCTTTAACATTGAAATGAGAAGAACACTTGTCGTTATATCATTAGCATGCACTGCTTTAACATTGAAAAGGGAAGAAAACTTGTCGTTATAACATTAGCATGCATAGCTTTAACACTGAAATGAGAAGAAAACTTGTCGTTATATCATTAGCATGCATAGCTTTAACATTGAAATGAGAAGAACACTTGTCGTTATATCATTAGCATGCACTGCTTTAACATTGAAAAGGCAAGAACACTTGTCGTTATATCATTAGCATGCACTGCTTTAACATTGAAAAGAGAAGAACACTTGTCGTTATATCATTAGCATGCACAGCTTTAACATTGAAATGAGAAGAACACTTGTCGTTATATCATTAGCATGCACAGCTTTCACATTGAAATGAGAAGAACACTTGTCGTTATATCATTAGCATGCAAAGCTTTAACATTGAAATGAGAAGAATACTTGTTGTTATATCATTAGCATGCACTGCTTTAACATTAAAAAGAGAAGAACACTTGTCGTTATAGCATTAGCATGCACAGTTCTTACATTGAAAAGAGAAGAACACTTTGTTATGTCATTAGCATGCCTTGCTTTAACATTGAAAAAAGAACACTTTTCTTTATATCATTAACATGCACAGCTTTAACAGTGAAAACAGAAGAACACTTGTCATTATATCATTAGCATGCACAGCTTAAACAATGCAAAGAGAAATACACGTCTATATCTTATAATTAGGGCGTGGGTAGTTATGCATTTTTCTTGTTGCATATGTAAATGCATATTTTGAACGATTTTTGATAAATACATATTGCATATATAAATGCACATTTGGGTCATCCATATAAACTTCTTGCACATTTTAGAGCCAACAACCACTCCTAAAATTGTATTTTAGTCTGTGCGTTGGGCGTATTGCCTTCTTAATAAAATAACTTCCTAGTTCTTTTCGTCACAGTTGTTCACTCTTCACTTTCCTGTACAAAACAAGGAGATAAGACGTCTTTCGTCATTCTCGCGGGAACTAGTCTTTTTGAGAGAGGTAGAACAACAATCCCATGGACAGTCTATAGATGATCTTGAACTTAGCTTAAAATATTGCCCAGTTGTGTCTTGTGAAGTAGAGCGATTTTTTTCTGAGTGTAGGTTGAACATTTGAGATAACATGTTTCATGTATAAAACAGCAGTGTAAGGTAAACAAGAGTGTGTGTGAAATAATTCAGAACTGCAACCTTTACATTTGTTACATGTTAAATCTTAGGGCTGAAAAAAAGAGTCGGGTTCTATTCCAGGGGTGGGTGATGTAAGGTTGGTATTTTCCCGGCCTTGTCCCGGCATAAAGCGGCTCCGGGGCTCACCCAGCCTCAAATCAATGGGTACGTGGGGGCAACCCTAGGTGTAAGGGCGGTCGGAGCGTGGCTCTGATCACATCACCTCCAAAATGGCCGAGATCGAAAATGTGTGGGGCACTACACCAACATCCCCTAAACGTGCTTTCATGACACGGTGCAATATGTACGGGGAAATTTACTTTACCTAACTGAAAGACAACATTTAAAAAGGATTGGGTGCGTTCCTAAAGTGCACATTGATCTGCAGATTTTGCTACTTTTTAGTTGCATGCATATTTTAGGTACTGTAAGTGTATAAATATCAGGGCTCTACTCGTTACCATCAACAGCTTTAACAATACTTGTTGCAATAAAAGCACCAAACCCGATCATTCATATTGTAGGCCCTACATTAGAAACACCTCTTTCGTGCATCAACCACACCAAGTATATTCTCCAAAAAATTGCTAGGGTAAAGACTTCAAGTCCACCATCTTGAAACATGTTGGCAGACTTCGCTCAAATGCAATACGAAACCAGTCTTCTCTATATACAAATTTACCTGAACAAGATAGTCTCAAATTTCAACCAGACCAACTGGAAGGAAAACTAATCGATACTTTCACCGCGAAAATCACATTTTGTTCACTTCGGTTAAACCTTATCTAGTTACAAAATAAGATAAGAAAGTTGAGGTAACAAGCAAACTTCTCAGCACCTAATACATGGCTGCCGTTGTTAACAAGTTAAACCAAATCCTCCCTTTAAGACAAGAAAATGGAAGTTCTCTCAGAATACATATGCCGTCTCTTCCATCACGCGAATAATCCTCTTGAAACTTTTGGAGGAACTTCAGAAACGTTAATCTCGCCTACGGAACTTCAAAAACGTTAATCCCGCCTACGTGTGAACTCGCGGACTACATTTAATTAAAAATAACTCCATTGTGGTTCTACTTTGTCCGCAGATGAGACTAAATTAAATTCTTCGCTAAGGTAGCGTGCAATGGCTTCTGCTATGGTAAGCCTGTCGTTTTAGAAAAATGCAAAGGTTCAGAAATATGAACACCACGTTGGGTGGCGGTAACAAATCAGAAACGGGCCCTACTATCTGAAACGCTCTGGGTTCGACATCGCAGACACCATATTTCTGAAACGTACCGGGTTCGACGTTGTGACGGTCATCAATATTCAGATTTACCCATAATGTTATCTCTATTCTAGACGGAGATATGAGGATCTTATACACTCAGGGTTCGGGTATACGTAATGAAAGTTCGCGTCGACTTAACAAGTTATTACACTGGGGGTAAATGTAGATATCCGCACTAAACAAAGTCACAATATCTTCTGATACGATCTCACCGCACTTTGTCGTTCCTGAAGTTCCAGGTTCGAAGCTCCTCTGCTGGCATCTTGGAGAGGGAGGACAGGGACCATTCAATTTTTCCTCTTTAGAGAAACCAGAGAGGGGGAGGTAAGGGACATTATTTTTCTTTTAGGGCATTGGATTGGTTGATTTGGTGGATTTAGTGTTATAAGTCCACTTTATGCACAGTAAGGCTAATCGGGACTGGTCCTACAGTTTAAAGTGGAATCCGAACCACTATGTGCCTCCACCGGGTATCGAACACGGGACCCCTTGATTACAAGGCGACGACGCTACCACTGCGCCATCGGGAGTCCCAATTTATGGCATTGGAATACAACTGTCTTGACATAGGGGACAATAGGGCATCAATTTAGCGACTCAAGGAACATTTAACTCTGCCTTCCTATTAACCAAAGAGTAATGTCAACAACCAAAAGAAATTTATTATAAGCTCATAATAGATAAGACTTAGTTAATGTTATTTACTTTAAATATTAATTTAATAAAACTAAACTAAAGACAGTAATTAACAACTGGTTATTTTACCCTTAATGAAAATTAACTATCGATGAACATCACCCTTCGTATAATCTACCTGACAGGCCCAGAAATATTGCTACTACTCGTATAATCTACCAGAGTAGGCCAAAAAATGAAGTCATTTCTACATCGACTGTTGTGAGATGTATAATCTACTAGTATGCCGAAGAATACGGATACCCTTCGTATAATCTACTAGTAGGCCGTCTCCCAACAGTAAATATGTCCACGAGCTGAACCGTAACCCAATACAATGCGTATAATCTACCTGTAGGTCCTACAAAGAGTACGTTTCCGTTCTACAGGCAGGCCACACTGTAGGAGTTTGAGCTTAAAACAATGCGTATATTCTACCTGGTAGGCCGATAAATATTGCTGCCACTCGTATAATCTACCAGAGTAAGCTACATTGTAAAAAGCCCTCTTGTATCCCTAAGCAGCCGTGTGCTTGCAAATGCGGGGCTATTTTGCGGGGGCAGAGCTCGACCTAAAGTCTTCGAAGAGTCAACACAGAACTAACTGGCCGGATAATAAACCTTTTCGAGCAAGGCCTCAACTCCAGGAAGCTATCAACTCGCAGCAAGCCACGGCACCTAGCGACCTGTTGAGTGAGATGAGTCAAGGAAAGTGGATAATAAACCTTTTCCTGCTCCCACAAAAATAGGCAATAGTTAGGCTGGAGAGTTCAATGAACTATCCGATCCCTAATTAATCTGAACGATCTGGCCGGGGCCGCGTCGCTTCTTATATACAATTCTGAGCGCAGCGCCAGCGCCTCTAGTGGAAACTAGTGAACTACGAGAGCGCTGCTTAACATTGAGTGCAGTGCAGTGCAGTGCAGTGCATCTATTCAGGTTAACAATGAACTATTAGAACATTAACGCTCCCTAGTGAGATATGGTAGAACTTCTTTCTCTACCAAGCATAGCAGTGAAATCCTATGCAGAAGTGATAACAGAACAGATAAGATTACACAATGCTATTCAACAATGACAATAAAAGGAACAAATTCATTAATTTGTGGCGATCTCGCAGGATCGTTACAATGTACTGTGATGACATGAGCAAGGCCTAGACATACATTTGGAAAATCATTTGTTTTACGGCTAGAAACCAGGGTTGACATTTTGCCCTTTCTTTTTTTCAGAATACCCAACCCAGGGTTTTTTTCGTTTTTTACAGATAAAACCCGATTAAACCCGGGCAAAACTGGGTTTTATTGGGTTTTTCATTATGTTTATAAATATATATATTAATGAAATACATTTTCCCTGATAATACTAATATATTGGAACATTCAATTTGTATTGTTTTAGTTCACTGAATCAAAAACTATTTAATATTTTCTGTTAACATACTTAAGAATTGACAATCAAGGTCTCACACCTTGAAATGATTAAACTAGAAGCGTACATAACCCGTGCCGCAGACCATTGAGGGCCCAAGCCTACCTACCGACTGCCGGCCGCAATTCCACCTGATCCTACTCTGACGTGGGAGATCATCCAACCAATTACGGGGTGACGTGTGGTAAGCACGACGAACTCCCAGTCGTCGTTGTAGGTTTCTATGACCGGGTTACGCTACTCATTCTTAGCTCCCCAATTTAATCATGATGGCGAGTGTTTACCAGTCTCATACACAGACCGAAATCTCAGGAGAAAAGCTGTTACGTTTCCCCAAGGAGACTCAAACCTGCACGCGTCCTATAGCCGGACCCCAAAGCATGACCGCACAGCCACAGTGCGGGACAAATGATTAAATTATCTAAAATACTATGTTCTGAAAAATTTGACCAACAGTTTGATTCTACTCTTGCTGGATGGCGTAACAGTTAATAGATCTGTGCTGAGCATTGCAATACTATACTAATGCTTGATAGCTGTGGTTGTTTAGTCAAGCTCTGTGGCAGAGGGGTTAGCATAGCACGCTGCAATGCCAGGGGTCCCGGGTTCGAATCCTGGTTCAGACGTGGATATTTGTCCCACTGATAATACACAGAAAATTGAGAAAATAAAGAGAAAAGTGGGGATACTACTGCTTAGCGGTATTACTTTTATAACGTAAAAAAAGTAGACAGGCTGGTTGACTGCCATGCAGATGACCCGGGTTTGAATCTTGGGGTGGGTGATCTAAAGACGGAATTTTTCCGGTCTTGTCCGTGCATAAAGCAGATGTGGAACTCACCCAGAATCAAATCAATGGGTTCTGGGAGGTGAAGGCAGCCGGAGTTTGGTTGTGATCACATCACCTTTAAAATAGCCAAGATCAAGAATATGTCGTACCCTACCCCCATATTCGCTGAATGTGCCTTCATGGTGCGGTTCCAAATCAGGGTGGCCACTATAGGACCATGATAAAATTCAAGTATAATTCCCAGTTTTCAAGGTGAACTTTTCAAAAATTGAAGATCACCGGAAGATGTTTTCTCTTTTTCAACCTTACGTATTACCGCTTTTCACTACCCACACACATACACACACACACAAATATATTAACAATATAAAGGGTCTGTGTGATTCCAATGTATCAAAAAATTCTAAATCAATTCAAGTAAACGGCACATATGTATATTTCAAATATTACGTTTAAGGTGCGGAGTTTACGTTTGGATTTCACATATTCAGACTCGAAATACATCTACAAACACAAGTTACTAATGTTACGGGATATACTAATGTACAAAAAAATATTAATTTACAAAGAATTTTAAGCTGAAATGTGCCAATCTTTCATCTATCAGATAGATTGTTCTACAAAGGACACTAAGAAAGTGAACGGATCAAGATAATTTTATTTTATTTTTCACGTAGCTTTCTTTTCCTTCATCGATAAAAATAAAATTGATCGGTTAAAAAACTTGCCTCAGAGCATTTATAAATTCAATGGGATATGGTTTGATTGATTGAGTTGGTGTTTTAAGTCCACTTTATGCACAGAAAGGCTAATTGGGACTTGAGCTTCAAGTGGGATCCGAACCACTATGTGCCTCCACCGGTACCGAACCGAACCTCATGATTAAAAGGCGACGATGCTACCACTGCACCATCGGGGATGCCCTTAGTGGGATATGGATTTAATAAATGTTGCAATTTTTCACGTCTACGGAGAAAAATTCACGAAGAATTCATGCAGAATTCCCGGAGCCAATTATTCACGCATAATTCCCAGAATTCCGGGTGAGTAGCCACCCTGGATATGCACGGGGAACTTTATCTTTACCTACTATACAACATACGGTAGCTGCACACACACTTTTAAATCTGCTTCAATACAGTTTCTTCACAGTTGTGTTTTCCCATTATGTTTGTGGATGTTTCAATTTTAAATATCTCCCTCTGTGTATTATCCATGCCAAAATTATAAGGCTGACATATTTAATTGTGTTGACTGATTTCATCCAAATGGAATACCGTATCCATCCTCCAAAATATCTGGTTGCTATGAAACTAACAGTTTCCATGGACAAACATTAGTGGCCCCCATTTGGATCCCAACATACATATGCACTATATTGTTAAAATTATTTGTCAAGGCATAGCTTAAGAAATGTCCTAAAATATTTAAGTATCTTTTCTTAATGTCCAAAAATGTAGTTTAGGCAGATATTTGTAAGTGGCATCAGATTTTGGAGCTACCTCAGAATATGAAAAATCAATTTTCACCTACCATCATGAAATGCTTTCAACAAATGCAAATGCAAAATAAAATCATTCCCAGGGTGTATCTATTTGCGACATGAATTTCATCTTAAAAACTCTAAAATTGCTAAAGATATCGTGATCTCAAAATTGTGACTCTTCAGAAACCACACACTATATTACAGTTTTTTTTTTATTAAAAACTTCAAGCTCAAGTAATGTCCTAACGTAGCTGAGACTTGGTTTTCTTAATCTACGAAAATCTAACCTCAAATATTTTCATAACTTAAAGCTCTCGCAAGGCATGTAAATCAGTCTGTCGTCTACCATCTTTAAACATGGTGACATTTTTTTCTCAAATACAATATAACACGAATCCTTTAAGTTATCTTGTAGCTCTAAAAATTTCAACTCAAAAGGTTTACATTTATGGCAAAATTTATGTTTGTGATTTTATCACCACTCCTCTCCTAAACTACGAAATATAATATTAAAAGTTTTACTGCAAAATTGCAGACCGACGGATTAGCTACAATGACTGAGTTTAGTTCCTCATACTCTGAAAATGCATTGTAGACAATTTTGGGGAAAAATAGAGCGTGGTATAGATCGTGCGTACATCATGAGGAAAATCAGTTTTTCATTCACCTTCTTGAAACACAGTGTTCAATTTCACTCACATGTCACATTGCAGTCTGTCAAATTTTCTAGCTGCAGAAACATGTTATCATGGTCACTAAATAGATTACTTGTCTTTCTTTGTCTATCCACCCCACCCATGCTGGTCTTAAATCGTGCCTTATATTTTGATAATTTTATTGTTAATTTACAGTGCAAGTAATGTCACAATGCTCCTGAATGTTTTATGCACAAAACTCGAAATTGTAGTTTGTAAAAAGGTTTGAAAATGTCAGAAATGGTCAAAATATGTATATGTATGCATTGTATTTACTTGAGTACCCTACATCTCCTATATTTAAGATAAAAAGAAATCGTGATAGATTATGAGAGTGCTAGACTTCTTGGGTATAGAGCTCCTAACCACAAATAACATTTATCCTACATGGCAAGCAACCCATTACGTTCCATCAATGCACTGAACTGGAGGGAGGGAGGGGTCACTCTCAGTGGAAGGCATTGCAAAGATAGCAGAACATTTGCAAACATACCAAATTTTGAGAAATGAAATGATTCATTTGAAAAGTGTTTGTTTTAATTATACCATTATTATTCTACTTTCACGACATTTCAATAACATGGACTCAATTCTTCTTTGTAATGTTTTATTCATGGAAAAAATATTGTAAAGGTTCATCATCGCAGGTGAAACTATGTGGCTTGCGCTCATACGGAAGTGACTGATATCTAAAGTACTACCACATTTCAAAATTATAAGCTTTGTTCGTTCAAATGTTTTATCTAAATATTTCAGACCCTCTTGATTTTTGTTTCTTGGATATATGATCGTATTATTTCTGTTAAAAGTCTATTTCTAGCATGATTTGAGAAAAATATCCTGAAAAAACCACTGTGACTTGTACCACACAAATTATGAGTATTATAAGCTTAGCTAAGCTTTCATTTTACAAGTTTTCTCAAAATGTTGACAATTCTAGAACCTTAAAGCAATAATTTACAACATTTTCTGAAAACCCCACATTTTTAGTGGGTTTCTTGATGGGTTTTTTCAAGGTGGGTTTTTCTGAAAAACCCACGTGAGAAAAACTGGTCTGGGCCCACCCGGGCCAACCCTGCTAGAAACAAGCGTTAAATCAAGAATACCTAGGTGTGCAGGCCATGTGGCACCAATGGGAGGGGAAGGAAGAGTTTACAGGATTCTTGTTTGGAAACCTGATGGCAAGAGACCTGTAGGAAGGCCAAGACGAAGATGGGAAATCGGTAAAGACTGGATAGATCTTGCCCACGATAGGTACAGAAGAAAAGCCTGTGTTGCTGCAGCCATAAACCTTCGGGTATAAGAAGGCTAGAGAGTTAGTTAGTAGTTAGTAAGTCATGAGTTTATATTCACTCTCATGCTATTTGGAAGATGACTGAGGAAGATGGGAGAAGGTAACTGAAATGGCGAATATAATGTACATATCCATGTTGTTGTGAGCATCAGAGATAGTACTGGATCCGCGCTTAGAAGGAACTGTACGGTAAACAAATGCACGTGTATGAATACAGTGTTGCCAACCAATAACTGCAGAATATAGCGAAAAGCGAATTCTCACAGTGTGTAGGGTTCTACATTATATTTTAGAAATGCTTTATATGGATAATCTCCCTATTTGTTGCTAGTTTTCATAGAATAAAGAATACAAATTTTCCTCCTCACTTCCCTCACAATAAAAGCCATTTTTTGAATGGCCAGTTCTTTCCGAGTGTTATCTTTGTATATCCGTAGGTTTATTAAATATATAAATGTAGTATAAACATATTCACATAACTTGAGTAGTTTTGCATACACTTTTAGAGTTTTCCAAATTTCACGCAAATTGGACAAGAATTGTAACAGAATTTGAAAAAAATCCAATATCGTGGATCCGCGATTTTCTTTTTTTATGCTATCAAAAAATGAAGTAGACCCTGTCTTGCAATGGACGTAGAGAATAGATGTGCAGGATTTCGTCTAATTTACTCAAAAATCGTAAGAGGTATGACGAATCGAAATTACCAACGAAATGGAAGTTCAGCCACTTTATTTCTTCCATTTTTCAAAATTTTGAAAATCTAGCATCATATTTGCAAACAGCGACGTAGAGAACGTTCGAATAGGAACATCTGCAACAATACCACAATGATTAACACTGCTGTTAAATACAATAAACAAACAAACGAAAAATAGGTCACTTCCGTGTCTATTTTTGAATGAAGTCAAATAAGTATGACACTACTGTGCAAATATCTGAAAGCCATTATTGTCACCAATGCAGGGCCAAAAAGTTCAAAACAGCTAATTTTAGCAAATGAATTGGCGGATTGGAAACACTTCTCGTTGAGTAAGCTTAAACAACAGACCCTGCCACGCGCAACAAAATATAGTCCACTTTCTAACTTGTAAAAATAGAACATTCCTTCAACACAATTCTAATAATCGTACTCTAGAATTATCATAACCAATATTTAGTATGTAAATGAACTCCAGGTTGTCATAAATGCACAAGACGTGACAATTTTCACTCTGGGTACAACACGCATGCGTAAAGGCTGGGCAGGCGGGAGGGAAATTCAGTTTGTGCGAGATGGATGTGCGCGTTGGCTACGTTAAACATTGCAGCGGGAAACCGTTGAAAAGTGGCGAGAAACAAATTGTATTGAATGTGTTCGCAAAGTTTTGCGAGAAATATCCAACTATGGTTATCCAGGACGTGATGAAATTGACATCTCAGTTTACTGAACGTTTCTGGGAATCAGATTACATGTGCGAAACGGTTGTTGACCGACTTGTTATCAATCCAGCTGATAGCAGTAGCGGCGGCACCAGCAGTGAAGGGGAGGAATCTATGGAAGGAATCGACTTTCTATCTGACTCTGCTTAGGCAAGTAAAACACTTTTATATCTTCAAATTAAATTCTTAAGTACGGAAGTTAAGCTTATCTTGTGAATAGTTATAGTTTTCATTTTTATTTAATTTCTCGTAGCTTGTAACATTGCTTTCGCGCCAACGTTCTCTCGCACGTGGTGGAAGCAGCAGAAACTTTACGATTATCCAATCGCTGAAGCCTGGAGGAGTAATACCTTTGCCCTTGTGTTTAGAGTGCAGTCCCTTCTAAGCGCGGAAAAAGTATACATGAATATACTAAGAGTAAGGTAGACATACCCATAGAGCAAGGTAGAGAAGAATGAAAAGGAGATGAGGAAAAGAAAGAAAATGAAGGGTATGAAAAGAAAATATTTGGAAGGAAATGGAAGAGAATAACAAGAAAGAATTGGGAAGGAAAGAAGAGAAAAGGAGAGGAGAGTAAACAAAATTGAAGGGTATGAAAGGAAAAGAAAGGAGAAGAGAGGAAAGGAAATGAAAGGGCATGAAAGTAAAATATAGGAAAGGAACCAAAGGAAAGAAAATTGAAGAACATGAAAAATATAAATATGCTGACCAAGGCAGTAATTTATTTTATTAAAAACATAAACAGTCTGATGAAGACCTTGCTAGAAGGTTGAAACGTTACGTTTAGTTTATTTTTAATAAAATAAATTACTGCCTTGGTCAGCATATTTATATTTTTCATAATCATGGAAACAAGGCTTAATGGTGTTATAATTGAAGAACATGAAAAGAAAGGGAGTAGGAAGAAGCATTGACGTTGCCAGGAATTTTTGTGATCAGGTCGTTGACTTAAAAATTATTTAAGTAGTAACAGTAATCAAAACACAATAAACAACACAATTAATATTATAAATTAATAATTGCAGGTTAGTATTGTCTTCACTACTATTATTATACGCTTGGAGAACCTTCTTCCCGAAGAACCGTATGAGCGAGAATATTTGACACAATTTTTTTTCGTTTCCAAAGAAGGTTTAATAATTATTTATTAAAATTACAGTGTTGGGCAACTTAACACTAAACCTTGTGCACTCGTGAAAATATATGGCGACAAGCTCCTTGTCAATAGCTATATGAAAGACAAGTCTAAATGGAAGAAACCTCTATAGTTGAAGCACTATATGGGCCTCCCCTATGGTGTAGTGGTAACGTCGTCGCCTCAAGGGGTCCCGGGTTCGATACCCGGTGGAGGTACATGGCAAAGTGGTTCGGATCCCACTTTAAATTGTAGGTCCAGTCCCGATTAGCCTTTCTGTGCATAAAGTGGACTCAAAACCATAATTCAATCAATCAGTTGAAGCACATTATGTGGAAAATAACTCCCTACCTAGACTAAAAGCAATAAAATATCTCATGACGCATATCACTGATAAAACTGAAAGTTGTAGAGGCACTCTGCTTATACTATAAGGACGCAACACAGGACAACACACAGACCCTCAGAGGATTATATTGGCTGCATATCAGGCGCCAGATTACAGTTACCGGAAGTGAGGTTGATTTTGGAATGCATTCTCAGGTCACCCATTATACCCCAAGAAGTCTTAACTGTTGTGAATGTACCTTCCGGCAAGAGAAAGGAATAAGAGACAAAATTTCAACAACAAAAAATGATTCTTATTTCAGAAAGCTATGTTTAAAATGAGTAGTTCGATTCTCAACCAAGCCAATCCCAACATCCAAGGATTAGATACTGGCCATGGGTCCATACGCCAGAGCCTCTTTAGTCTGCAAAATGCAGTGTTGACATTTGGGTGTCTTGAGAAGACAAGAGGTCCGAGGACCGTGACAAGTTGTCGTTTCATTTTGGACAAGTCAGACCAAATCTCGATCCACATGAGCGCTTTCGGTTGGCGATTCCTCAAGGAAAGGATCATTACCAATCGACGGCAATATGTAAGCCTACAATATCACAACAGGAGCAGTTTCCTGTCAGTGACACAATTATTGGTGGGGTGTAGAGGGTGACTCTTTCTCAAGACACCCAAACGTGAACCTCTCTTCCACGTGGTACACCTTGGACTGCATTTTGCACACTAAAGAGGCTCTGGTGTCTGTACCCATGGCCAGAATAATCCTCCATGAGACTGGTGCTGTCACTTCATCATTCATCTATTTCATCTTACCACCATTAATTTCATCCTCATGTTCGCAATAAGCCAAAAGTGGCAGAAACGCGAAGTGAAATAAATCAAGTCAGTCATTCATTCACAAATATTAGACTAAATTAAAAATGAAAACGGTGAACCATTATGATCATTTGCAGCAATAGTGTAGTAACTCAAAATTAAAGCTAAACGATACCATTACAATAGTCGAAAAATGAAAATAAGTATGCACTATTCTAATATTACCGTCAAATTACAGTTCCTGTGAGTTTTTATAACAAAACACAATCTACGACACCACACACTATATTCACATTCACTTCTTTTCAACAGTTCCAAATAGGACAAAATGCCATACTGATGAACAATTTTTTAACACTTTATTATAATCAAATGTTAATTCACCAACAGGCACAAGCTGTATAAAAACGCTTCTGACTTTCTTTGTAAAAAGGGACAACATGAGCTACTACATAGTAACACATGAAACGATTTTTTTAGTTCTAAATTTTAACTAACGTTGTAAAAATTATGTACTTGTAATTGCAACGGATTCCCCTTCCTAAAATTATTGATTCGGTGAGTAGGTTCTTGAACCTGATTAGGAAGATCGAGAACAATGGATTCAACAAAAGTTTTACTGAACGATTTCTTATGTTCTCTCTCTCTCTTTGAACGAATAATATAGAGTGCAATTGTGCTATTTTTATCATCAGTAGTACAGGTGGCCGGGTTCTAAATCCTCTTTTGGGGCTCGAATCATCATGTGGGGCTCGTCTTGAAAAACGTCTTAAGAAAATTGTCTTAAGAAAATTGTCTTGAAAAACGTCTTAAGATAATTGTCTTAAGAATTGTCTTAGCCTTTTATGGTGTATGTTAACCTCACAAGCAGTGTTGCCAACTCGGGCGAGGCGTAGCCTTTCATGGTGTATGTTAACCTCACAAGCAGTGTTGCCAACTCGGGCGAGGCGTAGCCTTTCATGGTGTATGTTAACCTCACAAGCAGTGTTGCCAACTCGGGCGAGGCGTAGCCTTTTATGGTGTATGTTAACCTCACAAGCAGTATTTCCAACTCGGCGTAGCCTTTCACGGTGTATAATTTTTTAGCTTTTTTTTTGCGTGTGAGTGTACATGTGTTCGGGCGAGGCGTAGCCTTTTACGGTGTATGTTAACCTCACTAGCCTCAGCGTACATGAGAGTTCTGAATTATTATTTGAGGCTCGTCGTAGCCTTTTATGATGTATATTTTGAGGACAGAGTTGGCAACACTGTGGGCTCTTACTGTAGCTTTTTATGATGTATATTTTGAGGACAGAGTTGGCAACACTGTGGGCCCTTACTGTAGCTTTTTATGAGGGGGGTCTATTGCCCTCTGTTTACATCTGGCAACACTGCCGTAGATTTTCTGACAGTGTTGTTAACCTACTGGGTTTTTCACTGTAAACTTTCATCAAAGGGCCTGAGGGGCCCATGTACCTTTTATGTTTGGCAACACTGTTGGGGGCCTAGTGTTGGCAACACTATAAACTCTTACTGTAGCTTTTTATGAGGGGGGACTCATTGCCCCCCCCCCTTTTTACATTTGGCAACTCTATTGGATGTTCCTCCTTTGAGACTTGGGTTTTGCCAACCTATCCGAAGAAAATTCCACTATATAATCTTTCACAGGCTAAGCTAACCTACAAATAAAAGTTGGCAGCACTGACGAGGCTCGAATTATCATTTGAGGCTCGAATCATCATTTGAGGCTCGAAACGAATCGCTAAATATAAAATAAAATAACAATGCCTATGAACCTGTTTGGCTTCAGGAAGCAGGCTATGGAGGCATTCGCCCAAAGTGCACCGTCGCCACCTGCGAGTTTGGACCTGTTGCCCTCCCTATTATCTAAACTCAACGGTTTGTTGATTATACACTTGAATAGCATCCTGACCCAGTACGACGAGGATGTGGGCAAGATTTTCTACATATTCAACAACAACTTGAATTATTACCAGTTCCCCATCTCCGGCAAACTGCAGTTTGACATGAATCCCGAGAATAAAGGAGAGGCCAAAATTTCCTCCGGCAAGAACATCTATCGCATCAAACACGATAGGATGAACAGTGCCACCACGTACGATGTATCTGCTGGCGATTGTCTGTATATAGAGCTCTTGGACGACTACGACAAACTCATCCCTCTTTTCATAGAAATGAAAATTAGCTATCCTATAATAAATAACAATAATGCCTAACGATATTTTTGGCCACACGAAACGCGACGACCATGGCGACGAGCTTCTCATGCTCGACGTCAGGGTTAAAAAGCTGCGAAGCGATCTGCAGGCCCTACAGTCCACGCTCAACTCCAGCCTCCAGTCCGAGATAGCCAGCTTGCAGTCTCAGTGCTTGGACCCTGTACTCAAGATTGATGCAGAGCTAAAATCGCTGCTGCAAAAATACACCGACCTCGCGTCGATAGACAATCTCGACAAGCTGGCACTGAGTGTGGGCAATCTGCAGAACGAACTTCTGAAGCTGCAACAAACGCAAACCTCAGACGTTGAACAGCTGAAACAACGCTTGCAGGACCAAACAAGCAACATCCAGACCGAACTGCAAACTATCATCCAGAGCATTAAAACACAAGACGACTACGATCGCGTGAACGCTAGTATTGCTAAATTGCGCGAACAGTTTCAATCTTTCAAAATCCCTACGTTGGAAAGCATCAAGGCTGAGCTACAAACGGACGCTTTGCATGCGGCCATCAACGAAGTAAAAACTAAACTCCAAACACTGGAGGATTTTATCGACAATTTACCGTCGTCTAGCGAACTGAACGCCATTGCCCGTAGCGTGGCCAACATCAAACTCCAACTTGAGACCTACGAGGATTTCGGGAAGCTGCAAGGCACCATAACCCATATTGAGGATGCTCTTGCTGTCATTAGAAATGATCTGGCGAACGTTCACGATGAGCTAGAAACCAAACTGCCGGGCATCAGGGATACACTGGCCAACGTTCAACAGCAAATCGCCAAACTGGAAAATCTGAATGCAGAATCCGAGTTGTCTCATTTCCATCACTTGATCGACGACATACAGACTAAGTTGGAAACCCTGCAGCAATCTACCCCCACCCAGGATGACATAACACAACTGCAAAAAGGTATACGTGCTGCTGCCGATGCCTCCGAGTTGGACACGGTGAAAAAAGCTTTGGAGTCGCTCCAAAACACGGTGGCCACCTTACCTACCTCTCAGGAACTGAAAAGCGTGAAAAGAACTCTAAACCGAATACTCAAATCTGACGACATCAAAAACATTCAAACCGAAATTGAATCGATACGGGGGTCTGTCGCGACTTTACCTACCAACCAGAACATCACCGAGCTGCATGAATTGTTTGCGGAAATTAGAACCCAGGTCCACGACCTTGTAATACAGAGCTCCAAGCTGACGCTTGTAGAAAGCCTGCAGCAGATTATTGCCAGCGTGAAAGAGCAAATTGGGAGTATCGAGGCGAGTCAGGAATCGACTATAGCTAATTTCAGCACGCAACTACATGACTTAAATGAAAAATTCAAGAGTCTTATTGTTGATGTGAAGATCAAACCAAACTACGACACTGTTGTTCATGCTATCGAGGAACACCTGGAATCGGTGAATGGCAGATTGGAGGATATAGAGACCGAGGTTCGAACCAACGTAAACACTCTAAATGCCAGCATCGACAATCTCAAGTCTACGATTGTTATCGAACTGTACAGCATACCAAACAGAGAGTTCTCCTTCCCTTTCAATCCAGGTTACAAACTCTACATGTTGACTCCTGCAAAAGCCTATCATCAATTTTTTCTCGCTGGCACACTTCAGTTCGTCAAGGTTTCCTACTGGTCTTTGCCTCACGCAACCCACTACCCAATCATGACCGTGACGAACATTGGCGATGAGCCTAAAATAAGAGGAGTTGAGCTGGTCGATTTCACACACCCCGAAAGTCGCGAGACTGCCTATGCTGAAGATGCCACTCAAATTATCGACATAGAAATAGGTGACAAGCTGTATATAGAAAACCCAGCATTGTCTGCAGCCAGAAATCCCATCCAGGCTATATTCTTATTTTCGCGCCATGTCTAGGCAGGGTATCGTGAACGAGCTGCATAAACCTGCACGACGAAACTACAAACGACTGGCGGTAGTGACCAAAGGCGTGGATGACCTTTGGCAGGCTGACCTTGTGGAAATGAGTAGCGGCAACCTAAAAAATTTACATAAAATCAACAAAGGATACAAGTATCTTCTTACTGTTATAGATACATTTTCAAAATTTGCGTGGGCTTTGCCCCTCAAGGCTAAAACAGGTGTGTGCGTAATGGAAGCATTCAAAACTATTTTCAATGAAAGTGGCAGGCGACCTCGATTTCTTCAAACGGATAACGGAAAGGAATTTTACAACTCGATATTTCAACAGTTTGTTCAGAAACAAAATATTCAACATTACTCGACTTTCAGTCACATCAAAGCCAGCATAGTGGAACGTTTTAACCGTACTCTCAAAACACGCATGTGGAAACGATTCACGCTTCAAGGTAACCACAAGTGGGTCAATGTGCTTCCGGAACTCGTAAACGACTATAATCACAGTTTGCATAGCACGATACGCATGAAGCCTGCCGATGTCAGCAAGTCTGATGAGGCACAATTGATCTCTACTGTTTATTGCCCCAAGTACCGGCCCACTAACAAAAAACCGAAATTCAAAATTGGAGACCAAGTAAGAATTAGTAAATTTAAGCGCATGTTTGAAAAAGGCTTTACCAAAAACTGGAGTACGGAACTTTTCACTGTTGCTCGATTGTTACCCGGTAACCGTCACACGTATATAATAAAAGATAATCGCGACGAAATTTTGAAAGGGCGATTCTACGAGGAGGAACTCTCTAAAACAAAATACCCCAATACGTATCTTATCGAAAAAGTATTACGTAGAAAAGGTGACAAACTGTTGGTGAAATGGTTGGGACTCGAGGAAAAAAGTTGGATCGACGCAAACGAGGTGATTGTGTAACGGGTGCTTGGGATGTGGTGAGGCGACTACCAGATTTTCCCCCGGAGCGTCAGGCTAGGAAAAACGGCGAACTGTTGCCGGACAACATTCGCTGCCTTATTGTCGGACCTTCAGGGTGTGGGAAAACAACTTTACTTATTGATAATTTTCTTCTTGCTCCCGACTGGTTAGATTGGAAGAACAGGCACTTGTATGTTTTTTCCAAAAGTTTGGAGCAAGCAAAATATCAACAGCTGACAAAACTGTACGAAGGGCTGAGCATAGCTACTTTTGCCTCCGAAGTAATGCCACTAGACTGCTGCCATGAAAATTCGGTGGTGGTCTTCGACGATGTCATCCTGGAGAACCATAACGAAATTCGCAATTTTTTTACACAGGGGCGGCACAGAGGCATGGACTGCTTCTACCTTGCTCAGACTTTTTCTAAAATTCCCAAGCAGCTTCTCCGAGACAACGCTAATTTTATTTGCTTGTTTCGTCAAGACCACACCAATTTAAAACATGCTTACGATGATTATGTAGGCGGGGACATGAACTACAATCAGTTTTCCAAATTTTGCTCTTCATGCTGGAATCAAGATGATTTCGGATTCGCCACGATAGACATGACGAGGAAACCCAATGACGGAAAATACAGAAACAAAATAAACAACTTTCTAAACGTTGCGACGTTACAAGAAACGTCTTGACGTATTATAAATAACAAATGATGAAACGCAAACTCGCAGACGACAACTTGAAGCTGCGCGACTACCTGGCCAAACGCTTCAGGGGTTGGAAATCAGAGAATCGCGGAATTTACGAAGAGAAAAAGCGACAGGACCAACCTATTATTGATGCTATAAGTGGACTAGGTAAAGACATCAAAGATGTTACCGAGCAAAATAAAGATTTAATCAACGAGCTCGTGCCACTTGCTGCTCGAAATTATGCTGTGCCTACACCGATATCCAGTATTCACACTACCCCGTTCGAACTTGGAGCTGCACCTCTGAGACGTCAGGTTCTAGGCAGTACCTCTTCGGACAAGGTAGCTGAATTAGGTCCGTTGGCGAGAGATTACCTAAGCACCGGGAAATTTGAAAAGGACGAGGTGTTTGGATTGTACCCCTCTGTGGAACTTAACGAGGGTGTGGTTTGGAAAATTGGAAAGTCAAAAGTTACGTTCGAAGGTGACGACGTGAAAATTAATTTGGGCGAGAAGAACAGCTGGACTAGGTATCCTGGCACTGTGGGCCTGTGGGAACTTATCACCAAAAAGCAACCTAAAGATTACACAGACGAGGATTACCAAACTTACACAGAAATTTTAATCATGACGGATGCCCTGTACCAAAACAACGATGCAACACAGAATCGCGTAAAATCAAGCAGTGGAGAAAAATACAGGAACCTCATCAAGCCAATATGGAACCAGCTCAAGACTGGCAGCGGTGTCAAACTCTACAATACCCTACCTAAAGAGTTTGTTTGGGTAGACGACGTAAGGAAGCTTGTAGATCGATTGTTGGTTATCGCAGGCGAAGAAAATGCAGGCAATCGCAACTTCCACAACGAGAAGGTGGGCATCATGGACATGATTAGCACCAAGCTTAGCAACTTTATTGTCAACGACAACAAAGGTATAGGTTACCTTATCAAAATCATCAACACCCTGCCTCCCAAATTCTGGAATGTGGCCGAGGGTCGAGGTCTCGTGAACGACATCATCAACAAGCTACCCTTCGAGATGCACCTACCAGGTTACCAATACTGCGGACCGGGTACTAAACTGGAACGGCGACTGGAGAGAGGAGACAAGGGGGTAAATCTGCTGGATGCTGCATGCAAGGATCACGACATTGCTTACAACACATATACGAATTTAGATGCGCGTCACGATGCTGATAGAAAATTGGAGCATGCCGCGTTCGGGAGACTCGTCAGCAGAGACGCCTCGCTGGGTGAACGGGTTGCAGCATTGGGCACGACCATTGCCATGAATACAAAACGAAAATTGGGGTGGGGGCTGTAATTAAATAACATACAGTAAAAAATGTCTACGCATATAACAGACTTACCAACAGAAGTGTTATACAAAATATTTATATTTACTTTCGACGATAGTCACGAGAATGTTAAAAAGCTTATTGATTTAGTTAAAATAAGACCACAATTTCGCTTGCCCTGTGAAATGCTACTTCTGGATCATCTGAGAAAAATAAGCGGTGTAAAATCTTCTTCTTCTCCCTATGCTCTTTTTCGGGCTGCTGATGAAAAATTGGCTGATAAGATGGACGAACTTCACGAGTGGAGACAGGGGAGGAGACGATATACAGACGACTGGTACGCTTCAAATGCAGAAACCAGTAGGATCATCGATCACCTCATCGCATTAGGCAATGCCGAAACTTTTTTCTATAAATAACACACTGTAAAAAATCTACGATATGAGTGAAAAAATTAGTGACGTCCAGGCATTAAAACAAATGCTAAATTTGTCAGTCGAGTATGTAAAAATTCAGGAATTGGAAGTGGACAAACCTTACGCAATAACTTCCGGTTCAATTGTTGCAACCCAGTATGGTCCCAAAGTACGTCTGTTGCTCAACGGACAATACAGCCTATTTTTACCAGATCGATACGCTAGCATGTTATCCGACGAGAAGCTATCTATTTTAATCGAGAGTAAAACTCGAATCGTGTACAAGGGGACAAAAGAACTTCTTGGTAAGAAAACAAAGCACATAATCGAATTTGTTTAATAGCTGCAAAGTATATATAAATAACATACCGTAAAAAAAATTACACGGGAGGGAAAACAAAAAATCTCTGAACATATATAAAATAACATACCGTAAAAAAAAAATTACATCATGAAGCCCAAGGGCGTCGTGTACCAGATACCATATTCGAATCTGAAAACGCTGGGTGCCCTCGATGGGTTACTCACCAAGAAACAACGCGAGAAGAAACGTTCATGCTTGTCTAAAGGACACGGAATAAAATTGCTGCTCAGCACTCCACAATTGAAAAAGTTGCAGCATTCGCGGAAGCAGCAGAAGATTGGAGGTTTCATATTCAGCATTCCGGCCATCCTGGCAGCATTGGGGGCCGTTGGAAGTTTGGCCGGCGGTAGCGCCGCCATCGCCAAAACCGTCATCGACTCGAAGAAGAACAAGGCCGAGCTGGAAGAACAGAAACGTCACAACCTGGCTATGGAGAAGAAGGGGAAAGGTGTGACCAAAAAGCAAAAAAGCAACCTCGATGCTTTGAAGAAATATAAAAAAAAGAAAAAGCCCTGTCCAACTTCGATATTGAATCTCTGATCGAACCGTTGGGAATAAGGAACTTCAGGGGTGTTTTCATGTCCGATTCTCTACCCTCTGCTGTGAAGAAAAAGGAGTATGGCGTGGTCAACCTGGACAGTTACAAAAATCCTGGTACACATTGGATATGCTACCTCAAAATTAACGATAACAATGCATTTGTTTTCGATTCGTTCGGTGGCACACCGCCTGCCAGGTTGGTGAAGTATCTCAGTGTTGCCAACCTCTACTACAATGACAAACGCATCCAGGGTTTCACCGATGTTAACTGCGGCCACCTATGCCTTTCCGTTCTCGCATACATGTCTATAATAAATAACCCGTCGGTGGAACATTTTCAGAAAGCATTGTGGTACCTAAAACACCATGGGAGTGTTCCATCTCACCAGCGAGACTTCGGTCTTGAAACTCGCGTTGCATGACGACATCATCTATCCTAAATCTATTGCTCTTCGTGCATTCTACAGCATGTACCTAATACCCAATGTCACGGAGCACAATAACAAAATTACTGTTGGAAATGAAAAAATAGTTATCATGCCAGGACAGTACAATCTGTCTACCTTGCAAGCCCAATTGCCAAGAAATGTACTGCTATCTCAAAATTCTGTAACTCACAGAGTTGAAATTGTGTCTGCTACGGAAACAGTAGACCTAGGCACTGTTGGAGAGCTTCTGGGATTCGAGAACAACACAAAGCTCGAACCTGGCATCAAGCACATCGGTGCCAACATTCCTAAATTTCTAGCCATCGAAACTCTGAACATACATTGCAACGTGGCAGAAGGCATGATCACCAAATCCTCGGATGGCATCCCAGGCAGCCACAAGCAAACAGGTATCATCGCTACGTTCAAACCAAACTCTGAATTCATGGAACCGATTATCTACACACCCTCACCACCGATATACTTCCATATATCTCGTAATCGCATAGACAACATAGAATTGGCAGTGACAAACGAAAAAAATGAGGTGGTGAATTTTGCCGGAGCTACTACCACCGCCGTCGTGGAGATTAACGTATAATAAATAACAATCATGGAGCAAATCGAAAGTTACGAGTTGCAGTCCTTCCCACCCAATCGTCGCACGTTCGCCAATTTGAACGAGCCGAACAGGGAGATCGAATACGATGTGGACGTCGGGGATGGGTTTATTCACCCTCACAGAGCTGATTTGTATATCAAGTTTGATGTGGTGAAGAGAGACAACGGGGAAGCATTTAACGCCAATGCAAATTTAAAACTCGTGGACAATTTTGTGCCACATCTGTTCTCGCAAGTGGAAGTTAGAAAGCATGGTACCGTCATCGATAGGGTTGACTACCCCGGGATTACTTCTACAGCTGTGGGAACACTGAAACTCTCCAAGAGCGATGCGGCATATTACCAGGCAGGGGGATTCGAAGCAGATACAAAAATCAAAACTCGAAGCCACACAGTACTGTTTCCCATGCGCTTGCTTCCAGGCTTCTTCTCCGACTACACGGAGATTATGTGGAAGGGTGGCTTGCGCGTCACTTTTCGCAGAAGCGCCAATGACAACGATGTGCTGATGCGTTACAGCACCTTGGGTGCAGACGGTGCAGCACTTGCCAACACACTACCCGACGCAGCCAAGTGCGTCATCCAGTTCATGGAGCTGCGCATGCCTGTGGTAGAATACGAATCTAACTACGGTCTCAAGTACAAAGCCGATATTTTGAAGAACCCCCAAGTACCCATCCAATTTTACGGCTACCAGTGCGTGCAGAAACCTGCTTCTGGCAGCCATTTTGAATTTGATGTTACTACGCAGTTCAACAGCATCCGGTACGATATGCCAGAGTTTACCGTCGTGCTCTTCCAGACGGGGAAAGATAATAACCAAGAGAAAGATTCTAGCCAGTTCGATAATTGCAAAATTAAGAATGTTTAACTCAAAAATGGAAGGAATGAAGTTTTTCCACGCGAGAATTATAACTTAAACATTACAAACGACGATTACCTGAAACTTTACGAGGCGTACACAGCTTACAAGAGAGTGACCTCCGGCAATGTGGACGTGTACTACAACCCCGACGAGTTCATAGCTCGCAGACCCATGTTTGTCATCAACACATCTAAAAGAAAACAGGTGGTTGTTAACGATCGTACCAACATCAAGATTGTATGCGAGTTCCACGACGCCTTGCCTGCAGATACTCTGTGCAGTGTCATTCTTATTGCAGAGAAAACATTTGTGTATGACGTCAAGAATGAAAGAGTAACTGAACAGTTTTAGATACAAAAAAAATAATTAAAAAAATAGCACACAATAAGAAATGTGGAATTTTATATACACAAGTACAAACTACAATAAGCAGTTTCCCAGAAGTTTAATTTTGCTGTGCCATGCATGTAATCGAGGAAGTTGAAGTAAATTAAAATTGATTTTTTTTTTTCATTTTGCATTGCCTATTACTTTTTGTTGCACTCTGGGCAGGCCTTACTAGTTTGGAGGCGATAGTGGCCCCACGGAAGTGTATGGACCCCACATTCAAGAATACACCTCTTGTAGTCGTGTGCATCCAGAGCAACTTTCCTGACAATATTAGTTGTAAGCACATGATCGACGCTTTGGATACGATGCTCTTTTTGTAGAATGGGCGATTTTGTTCTGAGGCACTCGAGGTAATCCTCAAACTTGAGGTGCTCCCGAACCACTTGCCTGCTTACACCCTTTGCCTTTTTTGTTACAGAACCCTCAGCCCGGATCGCATAGGCTTTGGCACGAAGTCCAGCAAAGTCCACAATCACATCCCCGTCTTTCTCGTCCTTGAGTTTGCCGGGTATTTTTTTGTTTCGGAGCAGAATTCCATACCGGTTTGGCTGAGGATAGCCCGATGTGTCGAAGAGCTTGACAAGAGCTGGAACTTTGGCTATATCACCATACGCATCGGCCGTGCGAACATGGTACACCAAGCTGTCTGTGTCTGTGTAGAGGAGCGAGATATTGTGGTTGTAGTGTGCACGTAGTATGTCGTAATATGTCTCGAACATGCACAACTTGCTCAGATCCAAAACTGCAGCTCCCACATAGATGGGCTTGTTGAGTAGCACCTCGCCCCGGTTCATGTGAATCAGAGACATCTGTTCGTTGTAAATTGTTCGAGATCTGAACAGCGAGCTTGCAACAAGTCGACGACACTGTATTTTCTTCGTCACCAACCTCACATCAACGTGATTTCGCACATTCTCCATGGTCTTCCCAAATACCGCATTGTTCATTAATTTGAAAAAATCGCGATCAAGTTCCGAAGTGGCAGCAGTGCGATGTTCGGTGTTCAGTTCGATGTACGGCTTCAACCATGGAGACTGCCTGAACAAGAGCACGCGGTGAACTGCTTTGACCGAGACCCCTTGCTGCATTAACCACTGGAGGTTCCGGTAGTGTAGCACATAACGCTTTTTGGGCTCCAAGTCCATGACGAGCTTTGGTTGATCTGAGCCAGGTGGACATTTGAATTCCGGAGCAGGCGAAAGGTCACAGAATGTATCCTGCAGCTTCTCGGGGAAGTCAAGGTCCACCTCGGCAAAAAACCCAAACTCGTCGCACTCTTTTTCGATGTTGTGGTATAAAGGATCAACCCACTCAAACTGTCCTGTTGGGAGTGGCTGCATCATGGAGTGCCCGTAAAGGTTGTTCACGTCAGTGTACATGATGTAGCTTGATGGTTGGGAGGGGTCGTAACCAGTGGCCATGTGGTGATTGTTGGCGTGTGCGAAGCGTTGCGACACTTGGACCATGCCGCCCCGGATAGCTCTCTCGATGAAAAGCATGATATCAACATCGAAGATAAGTGAAAGTTTAACTTTAGTCAGCAGAAGCATGGCCGACCATGCCAGTCCAGGAAGACTGTAAAAATATACAGGGTCCAGGTTGTAAATGTTTATCGCAGTCGCCCGAAACGCCTGGAACACATCAGCAAGAAGCGTCACATCAAGCTTCAGGTATGCATTGTGGTAATCACCAAAAGTTCGGCAACCCAACTTAACCCACATAGACTGAGCATGCTTGTACTCCTCGTCGGTAATACCTGAACCTCTCAGCTGGCTGTAGAATTTATCCTGGGGAGGCAGCAACTCTTCTTCGAACTTGGAAGGGTCGGTGACGTATTCGTAGGGGTAGACCCCTTTACGTCTGATGAGTGCGACATCTAAGTTCGGGAAACTTGATGTGGTAATGGCTAGTTGGTCGTCTCTGAGCTTCCCAGAAAGAGCATCCAGGCTTGCCTGGAGGAACCTCAGAGAGTCGAGGAACCGAAGCTCGATGCTCCTGTTTTTTGAGTCGGCGGGGATCGGCACCCACTTGCTGACGCTAATATAACGCTCCTCGTTTTGTGCCAGGACATTGATTCTTGCATTGTCGTACCCTAGATGTGTGACTAAGTGATGGAAATCATATCCCGAGCCATTGTGAAAAAAGACCGGTATGAAGCGCGGGTCCCTGGCTCTTGAGTTACATCTGTTGCACCACGGGCCAATGTAGCTTCCGGTCCCATAATGGTCATGGTGGTGGACTTTTTTGTTATCGTCAGTGAAGACCGAGTTGCAAACAGGACAATTTAGAGCTATTTCGTGCTGATGCTTGTCTTTGGGAGACAGAGGCAGCATGGGCTTGGGGGCCAACAGCACCTTCCCTATCTTGATGGCTTCCTGTTGCATTTTCTCCAGGAAGTGTTTGACCGGGTCGGGACCGCGATACACATAGGGCTCGGAGGCAATATGTTGGTCTCGCCACACCACAACATAGGAGTAACTCGAGGCCTCGTGGATTTGGAAAGGAATGGTAGAGGATGTTTCGGGGTTGGGCTCGCAGTTAGACAGAGGTTGAAGAAAGGCCTCGAAGTCTGCTACAATAAAAGCAGGATGCTTCACCATAGCACTGTGCATGCGAAAGCACTCTACTGCACCAGGTTCGGGCAGGATAGTTCGTGCAGGCTTGTTGGTACCACAGTAGAGCATGTGGCGAGCTAGCTTCTCAGCAGCAATGTTGGGACCTCTGATGCGCTGGTAATCCTGCTGTTCTCGATTGCGAAATGTAGACAAGCACCTGCGACAAACTTCTATGTGGGTTTTGTCTTTGCTCCGTTCGCTCGAAACAAGCCGAGAGAGGGAACGGATAAGGGTGTAATGGTGATGGGTTTCGTCCTTGATGAGCAGGAGGTTGATTTCTCGTGCCTCGTTGTTGTTGCTCACGTTGCTCACCCGGATGGGGTGGACCTCATGTTTGTTCTCGGTGAGACCGTAAACATTGATGGCTAATTGCAGGCCCAACAAGTCACGAGCACGAACCTCAAACTTGCGAATATGCGAGACTTCTACAGGGTAGGCAATCCCGGCCATTGCATCCTCCAGTTCCAACTCATACTGCTTGTAGTGTGCAACACGGCGTGGACTCTTTTCCCAAGGTATAGGGTGCAATGCTGCCAGCACCGACCAGAGGAAGCATTTGGCGTCTTTGTTCTGAATATTAAGAATAGCTTTTTTTGCTTTAACCTCGGGTGGCAGGGCAATATAGCTAGACCCTGCCAGTGGCAGGAATTTGTTAAGTTTCAAACAAAGTTTGTGGGGGTCGCCACACAGCGAACCGCCCGAGCCTTCAGCCTGATGCTCCTCGTGCTTTGCCACAAGCTCCTCGACAAACTTGTTGTAGATGCTATCGAGGTCAGTGACATCTGCCTGATGCAGTGTTTTTGCTTTTGTGGCATGGAAGAATTTATATATTTCATCAGACGGTTTCTTATACTTGCAGCATAGCACAGCATAGAATTTAGTGGAGTGTGTAGCCAATGCATCGTTGAGGATGGATATTATCTTAGCTCGCTCGCTCTCCAGAAAACTATGCACATCGCAGAAGCTGTCTGATGTTATGTTAAAGTCTTCTAATAAATGCTCAAACGCAAATCGGTCTGCTTTCTTCGCCAGCTTGACGCGTTTGGCAGGTGGCGATGCATCGAGGGAGGTTACTTCTACCTTTCGCTTGGAAGGTTGCGGTAGAGATGTTCCAGTACTCTTGCAAGTAAGCTGGTGTCGCTTGAAGTTGGCAATAGTAATATTTTTTTCACACTTAGAGCACAGTTTGGTCGCACATATTCGCTTTCCCGGCACACAAGTACGACAGTGCCTTTGAAAATGTTTACTTGACACGGCAGTTTGGCACGTAGGGCAATTTTTTACAGAATGCATAATGCAGAGATTTTTTGGGGTATGTTATTTAATATCCAATGCTGTGCAATGCAAAATATAATTGTTAACTTTTTTTTAACTATTCTCTATGACCTTACTTGGGTTTTTTCGCCAAATTATATGCTTCTAGTCTCCTATACAATACAATATACGTACAATATTGTTAAAAGCGTCATATTTGAGCAGGTCGCTTGTCACTTAAACACTACAGCTCACAGGTTAGTAAAATTTCACATGAAAGCAAATAATACACTTAAGTCTTATTTATATGTAATTTTCACGGGTGTATAATATTGTCAATAGATATTTGAGCAGGTCGCTTGTCACCTAAACACTACAGCTCACAGGTTAGTAAAATTTCACATGAAAGCAAATAATACGCTTAAGTCTTATTTATATGTAATTTTCACGGGTGTATAATATTGTCAACAGATATTTGAGCAGGTCGCTTGTCACTTAAACACTACAGCTCACAGGTTAGTAAAATTTCACATGAAAGCAAATAATACGCTTAAGTCTTATTTATATGTAATTTTCACGGGCGTACAATATTGTTAAGAGCGTCAGTTTCCGTAGAGCTCTTTTTTTTCTATCTTCCCCTCTATACAGTGAAGCTGTAGAAGACACAATTAGCTAACCTAGCATAAACATATTTTCTTAATTAACTTATCTGCTTACCTAGCCGTCGAATTGACGGGTTCCCGATTTTCATCACGTAGTTCCTTTTTCATTCAATAGATGGCAGAGGTTGTATGATCTTTCAAATCTATGACGTGTATGTTTGTGCTGCTAAGATTTTTCATACCATTTCAAGCGTGTTTTATTCAGTAATTTCTCATGTAAACAAACCATCATTTGTTACATCTTGCAAACATGTTGCATAAGAATATTATAGAAGATTCTGCGATTGAAAAGTTGCTTTTTGATAGCAATGAAGAGAAAAATGAGGATTTTGAAAATAGAGGTGAACACGGGGGTTCATTTTGTGTTAGTGAAACTAAAGAATATAGTGAAAATAAAAAAGAGGTGGCTGTAGCAGAAAAAATACAAAAAATTGAGGAATAGAAATAGAATGCAAAAATGTGTGTGATCAAATTTATTAGGTGAGTTTCTAATTATCTTTCAAGTAAACTGCATATGTGCAAATTTATTACTGTACTTCCACTTCAATATATAAAATTGCTTGAATAGTTTTCACAATATTTGACATCTTGTCTTGCTGTGCAACCTTCACGGGAGATAGCCAAATTTAAATGGTATTTCATGGCAAAAAAAAATTGTTATTTAAGGTATGCGAATGGGTTAATATGGATATTGTCACACATTCCTCTTATTTTATACTGTTGCAAATAGAAAGAATTATGTACGGTAAATGTTTTGTAGGGAAAAAATGCAAAATATCCCCCAATTTTAATTCGATCCACCTCTGAATCGAATTTTTACATATTCTCACGCCGCCACATGTTGTTCTAGTTGACTTCTTTTACTTGCCTTGCTTAATTAACTCTCGCTAATTAGCATTTTTTTTGGAAGAAGTCAACTAGAACAACATATGGCGGTATGAGAAATATGCAAATTAAAGAATATTTTAGTAATATAAGGGCCCTAGCAATTAGCTTCGTCGACTAAGAGTACTCTTTTAAACGTCTTCAGCTAGATCGTATTACTACGCGAGGACGTTAAAAATGTTTGGGTGTTGAAAAAGTTTGACCTACTTTTTTTTATTTCTATTGTTTGTTAATAGATAGCGCTGATAGTACCTCCTCTCTCCCCCTCCCCTCTTCTCCTCCTCTGCTGTATAACAAATAGCACAAACATAAAATCAAGATTTTGGAGAGCAA